>NW_022589722.1:18272196-18725314 GCF_004348235.1 Phoca vitulina | reverse complement strand
ATCCACGTCATTGCAAATGGCAAGATCTCATTCCTTTTGATGGCTGCATAATATTCCATTATATATATATATATATATATACCACATCTTCTTTACCCATTCATCTGTCAATGGACATCTTGGCTCTTTCCACAGTTTGGCTATTGTGGACATTGCTGCTATAAACATTGGGGTGCATGTACCCCTTCGGATCCCTACATTTGTATCTTTGGGGTAAATACCCAGTAGTGCAATTGCTGGATTGTATGGTAGCTCTATTTTCAACTTTTTGAGGAACCTCCATACTGTTTTCCAGAGTGGTTGCACCAGCTTGCATTCCCACCAACAGTTTAGGAGGGTTCCCCTAGAAAGAGCTCATTTAATGCAAAGGCAAACCTGTGGCCCTGTGTAGATATGGGGACTAGATCAGTCTCTGTAGCTGGCAGTGCTGGTCTCACTAGGACCATATAGGAATGTTGTTTTCATTAAAAAAAAAAAAAAATCCATTCAGTCCTGAAGACATTCAAGAGGAGCCTGAAATTCTGCAGGATGAGCTATCTTCTTCTAGGGCATATCCTATCAATCAGGGGTTGGCAAACCTTTTCTGTAGAGGGCCAGACAGTAAGTATTTGAGGTGTGCAGGTCACATGATCTTTATTGTAACTCCTCAGCTCTTCTGTAGTGGCACAAAAGCAGCCATAGATAATAATAAATGTATAAGTGTGGCTGTGTTCCAGTAAAATTTTATTTACAGCAACAGGTGGTAGGCTGATTTGGCCTATGTCATTGTTTGCCAGCTCGTGCTATATTGGAAGGGTGATTAGAAATTAAATACATTTATTTAGACACCAACATTTTTATTGGGTTAGATGTGATGACTTTAATAACAATCGAGTTATCATAACAATAAACTTTTAAAAATTACTTTTTTAAGAATAAAAGAAGTACTTTCATTATTAACAAATAGGAGAACACAAAAAATAGAAATGCAAGAATATGTATATACATAAATGTGTTGTGGTAGACAAGTTGGGTTGGCTAATCTGACACCCATCCACCCCTTTCTTTCTTGCTACCTCTATTATAGTAGTTGGAGAGCCGAAACATTCATGGTCCTGGCTTTTCTACTTCTAGGGATAGCCATGTAGCTCATAAATGTCTAATAGAATGCAAATGGAAGTCTTTACAGGGGTGTCAGGGTTGTTGGAGGTCTCCAGGATAGTTTTTCCTTCACCTATAAAAGGAGAAAGCCATTACAGGACATTTTCCTTAGCCTCCTTATTCTTCCTATTTGGAATGTAGATGTGATGTCTGGGGCTACAGCAGCCAAATTGTCACCTTGAGGTAAGAAGCCAACAGACCTAAGTCTATCTGAGTGGAAAGAAAGAAGGATCCTGAATTTATGGTGACATCACTAAACTGAAGCATATTTTCTTGTGTCACCTGCTACTTTGGAATCCTTTTCATATGAAATAAAAACAACACTCTCTTGGGGTGCCTGAGTGGTTCAGGCAGTTGAGCATCCAACTCTTGATCTCAGCTCAGGTCTTGATCTCAGGGTCGTGAGTTGAAGTCCCACATTGGGCTCCACACTGGGCGTGGAGTCTACTTAAAAACAAGCAAACAAGCAAGCAAACAAAAAAACACTCTCTTTGTTTAAGCCACTGATAGTTGGCTTTTTGTGAAATGCAGTCAAATACATCCTTAACTGATACACCATGGAATTACTAAAATCTTGCAAAATAGTTTACATTACGAAACTCAGTTCTAAAGTCTTCTTCATGTGTGATGTCCAGATCTAAACTTAATATACAACGCATGGTTGGTGTTCTTTGTTTTTGAATACTCTGAAATGGATGTCTACTTAATCTTGTACTTGTACCTCAGAATAAAGTTTCCATTACATCTGGGAAGGTTTCAGTTGTAAATCTGCAAATGGGATGGGGCCTTAATACTTAGAATATACCCTGGGAGTAGATACTTAAGAAAATTGTATTACGTCTCCACACTGCAGTGAAAGTTGCTTCTTTTATTAAATGCATGGTGTCCAAAGTGAAGTAAAAATTTAATATCATGATAAATTACTTGCTTGAACGAAATTGAGGTTCAGAGAAGCAGTGACTACCTGACAGAGGTGGCAACACAGTCAAGCTTCTACTGCAAGCGTCGTGGTGTGGACAGTAGGAAGGTGGTCCCATTGTTTCCTGAGGCAAGAACATTCCAGACTCTTTCTGGACAGGTAACTCAGGCTAACTCGTGTCATCCAGGCAGATTTCAGAAATGGCTCTCCTCCCCAAAGCAAAGGCAACTTAGACTCCAGATTGCTATTTGTTGCCTTCTCCCTTCATTTCCAGGGCCATTTCCACACTCTCTAAAACAACCCCTTTCAAAAGCAATGATGATAATGCTCATTTGGAATCTGTAATTGTGGCTTTACTGAACTGCATTTAAAGCATAATATCTAAGACCAAAGACCAGTCACAGATGCTGACTGCAATCCAAAAAAGGGTCAAGGGTCAGGGAGGCCTCTGGAGGCTAACTTCTGGTTGCATGCATGATTTTGCTTGATAGTTTAAAGCTTGAGTCATCATAAATATTTGTGTATGTAAAAAAAAAAAAAACCTTTCTAAAGCAAATGTTCAACTGAAAATGTGAAATTCTGAATCACATGTCCATTATAGATGACCTAGTTTGAGAACTAAATTATTTTCTAGTTTTGTTTTATTCTGGAGAAGTTCATTTTGAAATCTTGGATGAGCTTATCTTCTTCTGTATTAGGCTGGTGAAATATTCACATTATTTCTTGAATTTTTAAGACTGAGGTCGGCAAACTATAATCCATGGGCCAACTTTGGTCGACCATCTTTTTTTTTTTTTAATAAACAAAGTATTATTGGAATACAATCATATCTACTCATGTGTTTTTTTGTGCTACTACAGCAGAGTGGAATAGTTAAGACAGAGACCGTATGGCTTGAGAAGACTAAAATATTTACTCTCCGGCCCTTTACAGAAAAAGTTTACTGAGTCTTGGTTTAACAGATCTGGAATTAAAACTTCTTGCAAACACATGTAAAGGTGGTTGAAAGGAGTGAAATTGTTAGTAAGTGCTCACTAAATATTTGTGGAAGAAATGCAAACAACCTAGGTTTTCACTTCTTAATACACTGTGAACTTGATACATTTTGGGCAAGGGCTGCCTGCATTAGGGAAGATAATCTACAACTTATTGAGAACCTACTTTGGCCATCTTAAGCATGTTACATTCATGATCTAGTTTAGGTCCCACAACAACCTGGAAGGTTGTATTATCATTGCATGGGCTTGGTGATGGCTAATTTTCTTATGCTTAGAGCCCTGTTCATTTCATCTTAGGACTCCAGGTCTATTCCAGATGACTGAACTTGCTAACCATCTGATTACCTGATAAATAATACAGTTTTAAAAACTTTTTAAATAGCAATTATTTTTTATTTATACAAAAGTTGCAAAAGTATTACAGAGTTCCAGTATATTCTTCGCTCAACTTTTCCTAACGTAGATACATTACTTCCATAGTGCAATGCTCAAAACCAAGAAATTAGCCTTGAAATAAAACTATTAACTTAAAATACAGATCTAACATAAATTTGACCAATTTTCCCAGAATTCTCTTTTAGAATTAAATCCAGGATCCCATACTGCATTTAGTTGTCATGTCTCTTTAATCTCTTCTAGCCTATGGCAGATTCTCAGTTTTTCCTTGTCTTTTATGACCTTGACATTTATGAAGAGTACTTCCGGTTATTTTTTTAAGACTCTCTCTCAATTTAATTGTCTGATGTTTTCACATAATTAGATTGAAGTGGTTCATTTTGGTGAGAATACCAAAGAAGTAATATGCCTTTCTCCGGGGGTTTGTGATGTTGCTATGTCTTATGACTGGTGATGTTAACCTTGATCACTTGGTTAAGGTGGTGCCTGCTAGTCTCCTCCACTTAAACATACGTGAATGCCTTAGATACAATGAGATGATTTACCTGTTTGAACTCTTCTAAATAATGGCTTACATCAAATCCCATTCTATCTGCAGTCTCGAGCAGGACACTTTTCTTTTGTATTTATTCATGATTCTAAGCCTCCAGGTTAGGTTTACCCACAAACATCCTTACAAGCTATTACTGTGTTTTCTTTAAACTTGACTCTAGAAAGGAAGGTATGACTACATTTATTTATTTATTTATTTGTTCGTTTTTGCCATTCCATGCTTCCTCTTACCTTATGATCCAAGGGAAAAAAGAAGAAAAAACTTCCTTTGTAACATACTGGTATCTGCACATATCCTTTCTTCCTGTTACAGTGGAAGAAGTGTCTTTCCTCAATATAAGGTCAATTCCTCACTGTGTGTTGGATCCCAGCCCCACTCCTCTCATCAGGTTTAAGTAATGATGGTGGATCCTTAGGATGGAAATGGTGCCATGATTAAGTATTTAACTGTAGAAGACTACGGACGTGGGAAACTGTTCACAGTGTAGCTCATTCCTTGGTGGGCATCCATATTTCCCTCTGGTATCATTTTCCTTCTGTCTGAAAAAGGACTTCCTTTAACATTTATTGGAGTGTAGCTCTGTTGGTGATGAATTCTTTCATCTTTTATATATCTTCAGAAGTTTTTATTTTGCCTTTTAGAAAACATCTTTATTGAGATATTATTCACATACCACACACTTCACTCATGTAGAGCATATAATTCAATGGTGGTGAGTGTAGTCACAGAATGATGCAGCAGCCATCACTATAACCTAATTTTAGAACATATTTTCATCACCCCGTGAAATAGCCTATACCCATTCACAGTCACTCTCAATTCCACCCTCCCCTTGACACTTTCAACCCCTGGTAACCACTCATCTACTTTTTGTCTCTATAGATTTGCCTGTTCTGGACATTTCATAGAAATGCGTCGTAGAATACATGTTCTTTTGTCACTGGCTTCTTAGACTTAGCATGTTTTCAAGGTTCATCTACCCAGTACTTTATCCCTCTTTATTGCCCAATAATATTCCATTGTATTCATCTTTGTTTTTGGAAGATTTTTGTGGTGGGGAAAGGATTCTAGGTTGATACTTTTTTTTTCCCTTTTAAAATTTTAGGTATGTTGTTCTACTGTATTCTCACTTCTCACTTTACTGTTCCTGTAAATCCGATAAACCTTTTCTTTGTTCCACTGTATATAAATATCTTTTACCCTGCCACTTTTCATATTTTATCCCTGGCCATTTTTCATATTCATATTTTTTCATATTTTATTATATTCATATTTTCTATATTTACTGGTTTTGAGCAATTTCATTATGATGTGTCTTGATCTATTCTCTTTGATATTTCTTATATTTAATGGAACTTCTTGGATCTGTGGATTTATAATTCTCATCAAATTCAGAGCATTTGGGCTATTATTTTTTCCAATATATATGTATTTTTGTTCTAACTTCCCTCCACCCAGCCTCCTTCAGGTCTTCAGTTATATGTATAGTAGAACACTTGAAGTTATTTGCTAACTCTAGCATCAATGTCAGTTCTAAGTTTGCATCAATTGATTAATCATTCTCCTCATTATGCATCAAATTTTCCTGCCTCTTCATGCCTGCTAATCTTTGATTGAATGCCAGACATTGTTACTTTTACCTTCTTGATTGCTGGATATTTTTATATTCTTATGAATATTCTTGAGCTTTTTTCTGGGACACAGTTAAGTTACTTGAAAATAGTCTTGTCCTTTCAGAAGTTCCTTTTAAGCTTATTAGGTGGGACTAGGGTGACATTTAGTCTAGGGCTAACTATGCTATTTCTTCCTCCTGAAGCAAGACCCTTCTAAACACTCCACCCAAATCCCTGTGATTTATGAAGTTTTCCAGTTTGACTCGGGAATAGACACTCCTCCCTGCTTTGTGTGAATGCACTATGCTATTCCCTCTAATCCTTTTGGGTGGTTCTTTTCCTGGCCTCATGTAATTTTCCCACATGCCTATACAGGCGTCTGCTGAATACTTAAGGAGAGCCCTCTGCAGATCTCTGGAGTTCTTGTTCCTCTCCAGAACTCTGCCCTGTCCTGGTCTCCTCAGCCTCCCTGGATTCTTAGCTCTGTGTCTTCAACTCAGGAAATTCACTGGGTACTGCCTGGGTTTCCCTTCCCTGCCCCAAGGTCCAGAAGTTCTTTTAAGACAGTAAGCTAAGAAAACCATTGGCTCACCTTGTTTGTTTTCTATCTAGTCTTCATTGTTTAATGCCCATTGTCCTGAAAAGCATTGTTTGATGTATTTTGTCTCGTGATTTTGGTTGTTTCTGATAGGGGGGTGAATCAGTTTCTGTTACTCCATCTTGACTGGAACTGAAAGTTCTCCATCATGGAGTTGTAAAGCCAGAAAAAAGTTAGATCATTTAGGACAATTCTTTTTATGGATGCAAACAAGACTGAGCAGATTCCTGTGGTCTAGATTAGAAAGAGCCCTGAACTTGGTGGATGCTGTGTTATAGTCTTGGTTCTGTTATTAACTCATTGTGTGCTCTTCAGTAATTTGCTCAAGAAAGAAAGGATTTACTCCTGCCACTCTGTTTGTCCTCCATCCCCTTCTCAGAAGTAATTGAAAACAGTTTTACCAAACACTATTGACTTTAATGCATCAGCAGTTAGTTCCTTCTAGGTCACAGCTCAAAACTGATTAGACATATGAGGCTGGCTCTACTGAGCTACTTCACTAAGAAATGAAAGTTGACATGGGGTGCCTGGATGGCTCAGTGGGTTAAGTGTCTGACTCTTGATTTCAGCTCAGGTCATAATCTTAGGGCTGTGAGATCAAGTCCCACATGAGGCCCTGTGCTGGGATGGAGCCTGCTTAAGACCCTCTCTCTCTCTTTCCCTTTGCCCCTCCCCACCTCCACTTGTGCATTCTCTCTTTCTCTCTAAAAAAGAAAAGAAAGTTGATAGACAAAAGGAAATAAGAAAATAATCATTCATTGTGACCACTGAATGCAGAGCTGATAGCCCTCTAGACCTCACTTGATGGCTTAAAAAAGCAGTGAAGTACACAATATTTATTAAACATTTCTACCCAAATGGTTAGGAATCTAAGCTCTCTGAAAGTATGCTTAAATTGAAACTCACAGATATCAGAAAAGTTGATTAATAGGACATTGTTGTATGTATATGTGGAGCCATGATGCTCAATAGCAACCCTTCAGAGGTGCTCCATAAATAACTCCCACATGCACCTTTGCTTAGTTACCCCCTAATACATCACCCTGTTTTCTTCAGAGCATTTGTCACAATCTGAAATTATCTCGTTTACCTGTTTCTTCTTGCAGTCTATCCCCTGCCCTTACCCCCACCACTTAGGGGTGAGCTCTGTGAGGATTGGAGCCTCCCTCACTGCTGGATTTAATGCTTCACACAGGGCCTGTCACAAAGTAGGGCCTCACTGAGGATTCACTGAATTGTTGGATAGAAGAACAAAGCTCCTATAGGAATTCAGTATAGCTAGGATGGAGCAGGACAGCAAGAAACTGAACTTGGATTCAGAAACTTTCAACCAAGATCAGTTCTGACATGAGCAGTGTTCATTCATGAAGCTCTGGGCCATATGCCAGACCTTGGACAAGCCACTTAAACTGTTTGGGCCTTATTTTCTCCCCCTGCAAATGGACGCAGTGAGATCTACCTCACAAGATAGTAATGTATGTAAAAAGACTCTGCACACTGCAGTGGTCTACATAAATGTACAATATTCTTGATTATTTTTATATAACTTTATTTTGAATTTCTAATCCTTCTAGAAGGGTCTTCATGACCTCAGTCTGGGAAGACTTAAATGGTTTCTATATTTATTATAAAGTCTTTTTGCTGATATAAACAACTATAGTGATTTTCCTTTATCTTATTTTCTTTTCTTTGGTGGGAGCATCCTAAACCTTTCGGATTTTCTCAGGGAATGATGAGATGTCTTCATCCTCTCTTGACACCTCTTTCTGAGATATATGAGTGTAGGAGGCCTGCTTGGAAGTTGGCCACTGGGGAGGAGAAGAGGAGAAAGGAAAATTTGGTGTTTGCACGTTTCCTTGGTTACAGGTATCACCTCCCTTCTGATGAGCGCCTGCCCTCCCAGAAAGCCTGGTTTTAATTTCCCCTTTGAAATGGGGACTGGACCTTGTTGCCAATTTAGATTTCACTGGTCAGCTCTTTGGCAGATTCTGGACCCCTGAGGCTATTTCTTTTGCTCAGGCTACCCACTGGCCTTTTTGCAGCCATGTCTCATTGGTCCAACAGTTCTGATTTGGGTTAGGATGAATGGCCTTAATACTGCTGCTCCCTAATCACCTTAAAAAGAACCACACTAGCCATGATTGTGGGGTGGGGCAGGGTATCACCCCAGGAAAAAAGTGTGATGAAATCCTATTCTATTGAATGAAACACTCCATGTTTTGATAAATGCATTGCATGTTTGGAATGTTGCTAATGTTCTTATAAGTGAAAGGTGAACTGGTGTGGGGAAAAGAGTGAAGGTACAGGTGTGGGAGGTTCTGAGAGCTGGGGTGACATTGGGGTGACACAGTTGGGTTGGTTGTATGGATCTGGACAGGTTCATCATCTGCCAGATGGAGTTTGCTGCCCAGGTTCCATCCCTGGAAGTGTGGGGAGCTACTTATGGGGCAATGTACCAAGGGAAGGTGTTGAGGGCCAGGTTGAGTTGGCAGAGAGGGACGTGGAAGGATGTAAATATGCAACATCAAGCTAAAGAGTAGAGATAAAAGTAGAAGCCAGGAGGTAGACTAAGACACCAAAAGCTAGGGGAAAAGTGAGACACATGTTCAACTGATGGGACTCAGAATTATAGATGGGGGAGAGAACGAATGGTTGGTGATGAAAAGGGGAAGAAAGGGACTTCAGAAAGGATTTAAGGCCAAGATGTAAGGGGGAGAGGCTGCTATTCAAGTATCTGAATCCACAGATGCTGGATATCTACTAGAGCTTTTCTTGGATGGAATCCCAAGGGAATTTTTCTTAGGTGTACTGGGAGTGGAGACATGGCTTCCTCATTCTGGGAAGTCAGGCCAAACCATGCTATTGTGAAGGTGATATTAATACATGTGACAATGCCTTGCTAACTGTAAAGCAGTTCGAATGTTAGTGATTATTGATGTTTACTCTATGATAATAACAAACATGTGTATTGTTTCCCCTTCCCAGGCCCCTGGGAAGATCCTCTCCTGCCAGCTGACCTCAGTCAAGTCCACCTCCACCCATCAGAGAGGTTCTAGTGGTGGAACCTACAAAGAGAAGGAGTCAGACCCTTCAGCCCTCTCCCAGGGATCCCCTTTGCCCTCATGCAAAATTGGAAGAGACTGGGAAGGAGTGGCCTTTTCTAAGCCAAGAAACTGTCCTCTTGAGCCCTTCTCCAGAGCAATAGGGCTCTTCTCATCCTACATCCACATAACCAAAAGGGGCCTTTGAAGGAGTCTTCCAAGAACAAAATGATTTCCTGGAAAATGACTTGTTATCTTCCCAATTAGAAATACAGGCATTTGGCAGCTCAATAGCAGCCTCCCTTGCTAAAATGAAAATCATAAAGTTCTCCACCCTGATCCACATGCAAAGTGCCAGGCACTATTATCAGTGATAATTAGGTGAATACATTCAATCCCAGAGCAATTGAGTAACTTGTCCAAGGCCCCACAGCTAGTACAAGGCAGAACTAGGTTTAGAAGTCAGGCTCTGGACTTCAGACCCCATGTGGTTTCTTTGCCTCTAGAATGTCATACTACCTTTGGGATATTGTCTCGATGACCCCCATATAACTTATCCTATTTCTGGAAGAAAAAGTATGTCTTTTGTGAACCATGATCTTTAGTATTAAACAAAGCATTTTAATTCTGGAGCATATTGTGAACAGTGTTTAACATTCTTGAACTTGAGATCTGGCCATTTTGGCCTGCTCCCTTTGATGGTAAGTTAAACATCAAGGCTATAATAATAGACTCTGCATGTCTTATTAGAGAATAAAAGCTGGGCATTTTGCACGTGCACAGGAAATTCTTTTAAAATAACCAAATATCAGGAGTTTATTTTTCATTCTTAAAATATGAAGTTGATTTATCTTCAAAAGTTACTCCCCAGAACTTTTCTTAAACAGTGTATTTTTCAGATGGCTGTAGTGTTAATGTCTGTTTAACTAACATAAGTAAGACACAAAACTCATCATCTTCTTTCCCCTGGATCATTGGAGAAGCCTCTTAACTGGTCTTCCTGCTTCTGCCCTGCCCATTCTGCCCCTCTCTCCCCACCTTTTACTGATCTTTTCTTTACTCAGTACCTATTCATTCAGAATGAATGTCAGAACAATTGAGTACAGAACAATTGTCAGAACAATCCTTCCCTGTTTTATTTTTTCTTCATTCATCAAAAAGTTTGTGGAGCCCTTATTGAATGCCAGGAGCTGTTCTGGGTGCTGGGAATATATCAGTAAATAAGACAAAGATTCCAGCCCTAGCAGGTAAGACAGATTTTGATAAAGTAAGCATAATAAATAAAGGGAAAGAAACAAAGACTGTAAGGAGATAAAGCAAAGGGAAGGGGGATCAGAGTGCAAGGGTTGAGGATGGGGTAGGGAAGAGCCTTTCCAATTTTAAAATAAGGTGGTCACTCTGGTCTAGTGTGTCATTCAAAGCTCTTGTTTCTTTGTTGATTTTCTGCTTAGATGATCTGTCTATTGCTGAGAGTGGAGTATTGAGGTCTCCTACAATTAACGTATTATTATCAATATGACTATTTTGGTTAACAGTTGGCTTATGTAGATGGCTGCTCCCATGTTGGGGGCATAGATATTTACAATTGTTAGATCTTCTTGTTGGATAGAAATAAGTCAAACAGAGAAAGACATGTATCATATGACCTCACTGATATGAGGAATTCTTAATCTCAGGAAACAAACTGAGGGTTGCTGGAGTGGGGGGTGGGGTGGGAGGGATGGGGTGACTGGGTGATGGACACTGGGGAGGGTATGTGTTCTGGTAAGCGCTGTGAATTGTGCAAGACTGTTGAATCTCAGATCTGTACCTCTGAAACAAATAATGCAATATATGTTAAGAAAGAAAAAAAGAAGAAGAAGAATGTAGCAGGAGGGGAAGAACGAGGGGGGAAATCGGAGGGGGAGACGAACCATGAGAGACGATGGACTCTGAAAAACAAACCGAGGGTTCTAGAGGGGAGGGGAGTGGGAGGATGGGTTAGCCTGGTGATGGGTATTGAGGAGGGCACGTTCTGCATGGAGCACTGGGTGTTATGCACAAACAATGAATCATGGAACACTATATCTAAAACTAATGATGTAATGTATGGGGATTAACATAACAATAAAAAAATTTATTTAAAAAAAAAAAAAAAAAAAGAATTGCTACCCCAGCTTTCTTTTGAGGTCCGTTGGCATGGAAGATGGATCTCCATCCCTTCACTTTCAGTCTGGATGTATCTTTAGGTTCAAAATGAGTCTCTTGTAGACAGCATACGGATGGATCTTGTCTTTTTATCCAATCTGCAACCCTGTGCCGTTTTATGGGAGCATTTAGGCCATTCACGTTGAGAGCGATTACTGAAAGATATGAATTTATTGTCATCATGTTGCCTGTGAAGACCTTGTTTTTATAGATTGTCCCTGTAAATTTCTGTTGTATATCACTTTTGGGGTCTTTCTCCTTTTATAGAACCCCCCTTAATATTTCTTGCAGGGCCGGCTTAGTGGTCACATATTCTTTCAGTTTCTGCCAGTCTTGGAAGCTCTGCATCTCTCCATCCATTCTAAATGACAGCCTTGCTGGATAAAGTATTCTTGGCTGCATGTTCTTCTCGTTTAGTACCCTGAATATGTCTTGCCAGGCCTTTCTGGCTTGCCAGGTCTCTGTGGATAGGCCTGACGTTATTCTGATATTCCTCCCTCTGTATGTAAGGAATCTCTTCCCCCTAACTGCCCTTATGATGGTTTCCTTGGTTCTAAGATTGGCGAGTTTTACTATTACATGAGCCCAGATATGGACCCTCAACTCTATGGTCAAATAATCTTCGACAAAGCAGGAAAAAATATGCAATGGAAAAAAAACAGTCTCTTCAATAAATGGTGCTGGGAAAATTGGACAGCCACATGCAGAAGAATGAGACTCGACCATTCTCTAACACCATACACAAAGATAAACTCAAAATGGATGAAAGACCTCAATGTGAGACAAGAGTCCATCAAAATCCTAGAGGAGAACATAGGCAGTAACCTCTTTGACATCGGCCACAGCAACTTCTTTCAAGATGCATCTCCAAAAGCTAGCGAAACAAAAGCAAAAATGAACTTTTGGGACTTCATCAAGATAAAAAGCTTCTGCACAGCAAAGGAAACAGTCAACAAAACAAAGAGGCAACCCACAGAATGGGAGAAGATATTTGCAAATGACACTACAGATAAAGGGTTGGTATCCAAGATTTATAAAGAACTTCTCAAACTCAACACCCAAAAAACAAATAATCAAGTCAAAAAATGGGCAGAAGACATGAAAAGACACTTCTCTGAAGAAGACATACAAATGGCTAACAGACACATGAAAAAATATTCATCATCATTAGCCATCAGGGAAATTCAAATCAAAACCACATTGAGATACCACCTTACACCAGTTAGAATGGCAAAAATGGACAGGGAAAGAAACAACAAATGTTGGAGAGGTTGTGGAGAAAGGGGAACCCTCTTACACTGTTGGTGGGAATGCAAGTTGGTACAGCTAGTTTGGAAAACAGTGTGGAGGTTCCTCAAAAATTTAAAAATAGAGCTACCCTATGACCCAGCAATTGCCCTCCTGGGTATTTACCCCAAAGACACAGATGTAGTGAAAAGAAGGGCCATATGCACCCCAATGTTCATAGCAGCAATGTCCGCAATAGCCAAACTGTGGAAAGATGCCCTTCAACAGATGAATGGATAAAGAAGATGTGGTCCGTATATACAATGGAATATTACTCAGTCATCAGAAAGGATGAATACCCAACTTTTACATCAACATGGATGGGACTGGAGGAGATTATGCTAAGTGAAATAAGTCAAGCAGAGAAAGTCAATTATCATATGGTTTCACTTATTTGTGGAACATAAGGAATAGCATGGAGGACATTAGGAGAAGGAAGGGAAAAATGAAGGCGGGGGGAATCGGAGGGAGAGATGAACCATGAGAGTCTATGGACTCCGAGAAACAAACTGAGGGTTTTAGAGGGGAGGAGGGTGGGGGGATGGGTTAGCCTGGTGATGGGTATTAAGGAGGTACTGCATGGAGCACTGAGTGTTATACGAAAACAACGGATCATGGATCACCACATCAAAAACCAATGATGTATGGTGACTAACATAACATAATAAAATAAAATAAAATAAAATAGGACCACATTAAGAAAGTGTCATTTGAGCTCAAAACCCTCCCATGGCTTCCCATCTCACCTAGAGGAAAAGCCAGAGGCCTTACAATTGCCTGTAAGATCCTACAAGGTCTAGACTTCCCCCTATTTCCCTGGCCTCTCCTTTACTGTCCCCTTAGATCAGTGGTCCTCAAACTTTAGTGGACATCACCTTGAGGGCTTGTTAAACCACAGATTACAAACACTAGTGAAATCCAATTAAAGTTTGTGTGTTAGTTAGTAGTGTTGTATCAATGATAGTCTTGGTAATGTAAAGTGTTAACATTAGGGGAAACTGAGTATAAGGAAAATCTCTGTACTAGCTTTATAATTCGTCTATAAATATTAAGGTATTTCAAAATAAAAAGTTAACACCACCCCCCCACCCCCCCACCCACACACACATACACCTACAACACACTGCTGGTTCCACCTGAGAGTTTCTATTTCTGTAGGTGTGGAATGGGGCCTGAGATTTTACACTTCTCTAGTCCCCAGATAGTGCCAATGCTGCTGGTCCAAGGGCAGAACTTGAAGAACTAGTGCCCCAGATCACTCAGATCCAGCCACAATGATCTCTGTGGTCGTCCTAGAACAGCCCCACAGACTCCACACCGGGGCATCTGCACCTGCTTTTCTCTCTGCCTGAAATGCAACTCCCTTCAGAACAGGGCTTATGAAGTACCCTCCTTGCCTCCCCCAGGTGTCCATTCAATAGGGAAGACTGCTTACCCAATTGAAAATGGTCAGCCTGTTCATGTCTTCTGCCCATTTCCTGACTGGATTATTTGTTTTCTACATGTTGAGTTTGATAAGATCTTAGATACCAGCCCTTTACCTGATATGTCATTTGCAAATATCTACTCCCATTCTGTAGGTTGCCTTTTAGTTTTGTTGACTGTTTTCTTTGCTGTGCAGAAGCTTTTTATCTTGATGAAGTCCCAATAGTTCATTTTTGCTTTTGTTTCCCTTGCTTTTAGAGACATGTCTTTTTTTTAATTTAATTTAATCTTTTTATATTATGTTAGTCACCATACATCATTAGTTTTTTTATTATTATGTTATGTTAATCACCATACATTACATCATTAGTTTTTGATGTAGTGATCCATGATAGAGACATGTCTTGTATGAAGTTGCTGCGGCCGAGGTCACAGAGGTTGCTGTATGTGTTCTCCTCTAGGATTTTGATGAATTTCTGTCTCACATTTAGGTTTTTCATCCATTTTAAGTTTATCTTTGTGTATGGTGTAAGAGAATGATCCAGTTTCACTCTTCTGCATGTGGCTGTCCAATTTTCCCAGCACCATTTGTTGAAGACACTGTCTTTTTTCCATTGGATATTCTTTCCTACTTTGTCGAAGATTAGCTCACCATAGAGTTGAGGGTCTACTTCTGGGGTCTCTATTCTGTTCCATTGATCTACGTGCCTGTTTTTGTGCAAATACCAAGCTGTCTTGATGACTACAGCGTTGCAATACACCTTGAAGTCGGGCATCATGATGCCCCCAGCTTTGGTTTTCTTTTTCAACATTCCTCTGGCTATTTGGGGTCTTTTCTGGTTCCATGCAAATTTTAGGATTGTTCCAGCTCTGTGAAAAATGTCAATGGTATTTTGATAGGGATTGCAATGAATGTGTAGATTGCTCTGGGTAGCATTGACATCTTCACAATATTTGTTTTTCCAATCCATGAGCATGGAATGTTTTTCCATTTCTTTGTGTCTTCCTCAATTTCTTTCATGAGTATTTTATAGTTTTCTGAGTACAGATTCTTTGCCTCTTTGGTTAGATTTATTCCTAGGTATCTTCTGGTTTTGGGTGCAGTTGTAAATGGGATTGACTCCTTAATTTCTCTTTCTTCAGTCTCATTGTTAGCATATAGAAATGCAACTGATTTCTGTGCATTTATTTTGCATCCTGTCACGTTGCTGAATTGCTGTATGAGATCTAGCAATTTTGGAGTGGAGTCTTTTGGGTTTTCCACTCCAAAGTATCATGTCATCTGCAGAGTGAGAGTTTGACTTCTTCCTTGCCAATTTGAATACCTTTTATTTCTTTTTGTTGTCTTGATTGCTGTTGCCAGGACTTCCAGTACTATGTTGAACAATAGTGGTGAGAGTGGGCATCCCTGTCGTGTTCCTGAGCTTAGGGGAAAAGCTCTCAGTTTTTCCCCATTGAGAATGATATTTGCTGTGGGCTTTTCGTAGATGGATTTTATGATATTGAGGTATGTTCCCTCTATCCCTACACTCTGAAGAGTTTTAATCAAGAAAGGAAGCTGTATTTTGTCAAATGCTTTTTCTGCATCAATTGAGAGGATCATATGGTTCTTGTCTTTTATTAATGTGATCTATCACATTGATTGATTTGTGAATGTTGAACTACCTTTGCATCCCAGGAATAAGTCCCACTTGGTCATGGTGAATAATCTTTTTAATGTGTACAGCTGGATCCTATTGGCTAGTATCTTGGTGAGTATTTTGGCAAAAAAAAAAAAAAAATCAGCCTACTCCTCCCCCTAGGATCCCCTGTCCATCTTGGCTGCTTCCTTTTCTTCTCCACAGCCACTCACCACCATGTGACACACTATATATTCTGTTATTTGTATATTTTTCTGTCTCAAATCACCTCTGCCCAGAAATGTAAGCTCCACGAGGGTGGCTTCTCTGTCTCATTCTCTTCAGCACTTAGAACAGTGCCCCATCACAGTGTGAGCTCATTTATTAGATGAGCGAAGGGGTGAATATAGTAAAACAGTCCACGAGAAATGGCATAGCACCATCCACGAGAGCTCAGATTCAAGAGTCTGAAAGATTTGGGCTCAAATACCTACTCAGCCCTATACAGTTTGTTTCATCTTGGGCAAAATACTTTCCTCAACAAAAATTGAAGGAAGTCCCAGTTATATTATCTCATAGGGAAATGTAAAAATTCAATGCCATAATACAGATAAAGCTCTTAGCACAGGGCTTTGCAGAATAATCTCTCAATAAATGTCAGCTAATAGTGTTTTTGCTCTACAAATTTGGTCTTTGTGATAATTCAAGCAGGGCCTTGGTTAAAATTCAATTTTTCATGGGAAACCAGTTCCTTACAGTTAGTGAAAAGTAAATAATGCTCCTATTGACTATTTGTGCCCCCCACCCCCACCCTGCCGCCATTTCCTGCCAGTTCATATGTTGAGACTCAATCCCCAAGGTGATGGTATTAGGAAATGCAGCCTTTGGGAGGTGGTTAGGTCATGAGGGTGGAGTACTTGCGAATGGGACTAGTGCCTTTATAAGGGCCTGAAGTGACCAGGGTTCTCCCTTCCACCATGTGAGGACACAGAGAAAAGAAGCCCAGTGAACCAGGAAGTGGGCTCTCATCGGACCCAAATCTTCCAGCACTGTAATCTTGGGCTTCTAGCCTCTAGAACGGTGAGAAATACACTTCTGTTGTTTATAAGCAAGTCAGTCTACAGCATTATGTTATAGCAGCCTGGATGAACTAATACAAATGTTATGGATAATATTTAAGCTACTAAGAGAGGAAACTATTTTCAAATACTCTCAAGCACTTTCAAGGTATCTAGTTGGTGTTCAAATTATATCATTCATATTGCAAATCATTCTATGTACCATGAAAGTAAAACCCTTAAGGATTGCTCCAAACCACAATTGGAAATGCCTCAAATGAAATTTGTTGACCTAGTTTATGTTAAAAATTATAAAAATATATTTCTTTATACTATATTTGTAAATATATAAGCTTATATATTAATATACTTAATATTAATATTTAATTAATGTGTTATATTGTGTTAATATCAATATTAGACCACATCAATATTATAATATGTAAATATTACAATACATTTTAATAAGGTATTCTTATATACCACTTTAAATCAATATAAATGTTAGTATTTAATACAGTTAATCTATATATCTTTATTTACAAATATTTGAATTTATTTATGTCCCTTGTTCTTTTTCCCTTTGCTCATTTGTTTTGTTTCTTAAATTCAACATATGAGTGAAGTCATATGGTATTTGTCTTTCCCCGACTGACTTATTTTGCTTAGCATTATACTCCCTAGACAGCTCTACCCATGTCATTGCAAATGGCAAGATTTCATTCTTTTTATGGAATATATATATCTTTTAGATTTTGAAAAAAAATAGACATTTTTCCAAAGAAGACATACAGATGGCCCACAGATACATGAAATGATGCTCAACATCACTTATCATCAGGGAAATCAAAACTACAATGAGATATCACCACACACCTGCCAGAATGGCTAAAATCAACAACATAAGAAACAACAGGTATTAGTGAGGATGTGGAGAAAGGGGAACCCTCTTGCACTGTTGGTGGGAATGCAAATTGGCACAGCCACTCTCAATTTATTTATGAATGAGTAAATCATGTTCCATGTCTTGAAGTTCAGGTGGGGTTGTCTTTAGTCTTTTTTTTTTTCTTTTTTTATTATGTAATGTTAATCATCATACATTATATCATTAGTTTTTGATGTAGTGTTCCATGATTCATTATTTGCATATAACACCCAGCGCTCCATGCACAACGTGCCCTCTTTAATACCCATTACCAGGCTAACCCATCCCCCCACTCCCCTCCCCTCTAGAACCCTCAGTTTGTTTCTCAGAGTCCATAGTCTCTCATGGTTCATCTCCCCCTCTGATTTCCCCTTCATTCTTCCCCTCCTGCTATCTTCTTATTTTTTTTTTTTTAACACATAATGTATTATTTGTTTCAGAGGTACAGGTCTGTGATTCAACAGTCTTACACAATTCACAGCACTCACCATAGCACATACCCTCCCCAATGTCTATCACCCAGCCACCCCATCCCTCCCACCCCCCACCACTCCAGCAACCCTGTTTGTTTCCTGAGATTAAGAATTCCTCATATCAGTGAGGTCATATTATCTTTAGTCTTAACACAGCTTTTGTGTAGCTCCTTGAAATCTAACTAACAAGCACTTCCACGTTACTTAACAGGTGCACCAGATAATCCATTTCATCTGAGGGCAGATGTATCAATTTGGACCTTCTTACCTTTCTCCACTATGCTCCTTCCAACACTTATATCTGGCCACCAACTCTTTAATAAAAGCTTCATCCATGGGTGGCACTGTGGTCAGCAACCTCAGAACAGGAAAAGGTGAATAATAAACTGGCTACCATTGGCTTAATAACTGACAGTGGAAGACTTAGAGACATAAGTTTAGTAAAGAAAAGAAGTTGACTTGCAGTAAAGGAAGGGAGTCAGGCTTCACTAGAACTGGCTTTCCAAATATGAAACACAAAAGTATTTAAAGAACAAAACCACAAGATCATCAAGGTCACCAAGTATGCGTCAGTCTGTTCATGGTGGGGAAAAAGCAGCATTCTTGCATGATTATCATATGCAGAAAGGTTGTGACATATCTTCAGCTATCAACATTTCAAAAATCAGGAACACAGTTATTTTTGGTAGGAATCTCTGCTAATGTGGAAAGGCTCAAGGTTTCATTCATTTGGGGGACCAGAACAGGACACAATTTTTTGTATTACTTTCAGGGTGCAAAGTTTGTGTGTCTGCTTTCCCCCAACTGTGGAATATGTGGTGCATGTGTATTAATAATTTTGATGAGGCAAGGTGTCAGCTTTGCTTCCAGAACATTTCCTTAGTTACAAAGTTCAACTTCTGTTCAGGATACAGCCCTCATTCCTGCTGTTTTTAATGGGTTTCCTGTTCTCTTCAACTGACCACCCATTTAATTAACAGTAGCTGTCATTTACTGAGTGCCCACGAAATGCCAGGGACCAAGCTCACCCCTTCTGTGATAATAGCTAATATTTATTGAGCTTTACCCTGTTCCACACTCATCTGTTCTAAACACTTTACATGTACTCTCTCACTCAATGTTACAACAACCCAAAAGCTAGGTGCTATTATAATCTCCATTTTACAGATTAAGACACTGAGGCACAAGAAAATAAGCAACTTGCCTGTTGTCACACAGCAGGTAAGCAGAAAAGCTGAGATTTGAACCTGACCTCTGAGCCCCAGCTATGCTATGCTATGCTGCTCCTACTATACTTGCATATTATTTTATTAAATCCTCACACAACCCTATGGTTTGGGCATTATTACCCTCAGGTCATAAATGAGCAACAGAGTTTCATTCATTTTGCTAAAATTGTACAGAAAATGGCAGCAGGGATTTAAGTCTGGAATTTTTGTCTCCAAAATTTTCCAGTATACTCTCATGATGCCTGTCATGAGATACCCAGATTCCAGCTGGCTACTCTGTGGCCTTTGGACAATCCACATGGGTTGGCCGGGTAATGTATGACTCACTTGGGCCCTCACTCCAGTGCTCAGACCCGTGAGATGGGTGGATTCCTTGAGCGTGTTGGGAGTAAGGATGAAGGACTTCTCTTTTATTAAAAGAAATCATTATCTTCTCATGATCAGTTTCATATTTGGATTCAGTTTGGTCTTCACTAAGAGACTTCTGTGTGCCCAATCCTTTGTTACAGGTGTGTTTTGGGAGGTCAGGGAGAGAGGAGAGCTTTCCTCTAAGATATAGCTGCCTCCTTCATAGAACTCATGATTGGATTGAGCAAATAAAAATGACACTGAGACAGAGGTGTGCACCGAAGTGTGTGTTACTGATGGAAGGCTTTAGGGATTCACAAAAAGGGTGCTAGAGCACCTGACAGACTTGGGGCACGAGGACCTTAAAGGTCATGTGGAATCTGGATGTGAATGGGAAGATGTACCAGGCTTGGACAAAAAGGTTGAAAAGGAGGCCAGTGCAGAGATGTTCTTGGTAAAAGGGAGAGGGAAATTGGCATTTCCTGAGAACCTCTATATGTGCCAGATGCTGTTAGGCAGTCAATATATAATATTTCAATGACTCCTCAAATTAGCCCTGCAAGATGGATGGGGTTGCCTCCATTTTACAGATGAGAAAACAGAGGCTCAGAGAGATTAAATAATTTGGTTTTGGTCACACAGCTCCTAAGTGGTAGAGTGCGGTTCAAATTCACTCTTGACTGAGTGCCAAAATGCATGCTCTTCCCATACTGCTAGGATTTTATAGGATTTCCACCCTCCTGGGAGCAAAGATCTACACAGGCAGCTTGATTCTTATGATGGCTAATTTTATGTGTCAATGTGACTGGACTGCGGGATGCTCAGATATTTGGTTAGCTATTATTCAGAGAGTGTCTCTGAGGGTGTTTCTGGATGAGATTAACATTTGAACCGGTAGACTGAGTCAAGCAGATTGCCCTCCCAATGTGGGTGCCTCATCCAGTCTTTTGAAGGCTTGAATAGCACATAAAGGCTGAGAATTCATTCTTGCTGCCTGTCTTTGAGCTGGGACATCAGTCTTCTCCTATCCCTGGACTCGGGGTAGAATTTACACCATCAGCTCTTCTGGCTCTCAGGCTTTTAGACTTGGACTGGAAGTACACCCACAGCTCTCCTGGGTCTCCAGCTTGCTGACTGCAGATCTTGGGACTCCTTGGCCTCCATAATGACATGAGCCAGACCTTTATTCTCTCTCTCTCTCTCCCCCACTTCCCCTTTCTCTCTCTCTCTTGATATATATATCCCCATTGGTTCTATCTCTAGCCTACTACATTCCTTTCTAATTTCATGGCAAAGATACTCTGCTTCTGATGAGGCCCAAACCTGGGCCATGGCATGGTTTGGTCAGCTGCTCCCAGCAGAAGACAGAGAGGCAGGGCCTGCCAGCAGAGTCCTAACCCTAAAGATGTGGTTCTAGGAAAGTGTGAAGCTGGTGCTGCCCAGAGAATGCAGCCAACCTCTTGAAGCCTCTGGGGGGTACCATCAGTTTGATTCCACCAACTGTATGACGGGTAGGCCCTGTGCTAGGGGAGTGGAGATACCAAAGTGAATGAGACACAAAGCTGGCCCTCACCTGGCTCACAGTTTGCTTTGCATGGATGGGCAAAGAGATCATTTCAGTACCACTTTACATGGGCTACTACTCCTTCAGCCAGGCAGCCTCTGCCTCCAGCCTCTGTAGGCTTGGCTTTGCTTGTAGAAAATCACCAGTTGCTGAGTGCCTGCTTTAGCATGGTTTCTGGCATCCAGTCGTGTCTGTGTGATCTATGCTCTCATGACCTTGCAGGTTACAGCATGTCTCCCCAGTGGAATAGTCAGTCACATGAACCAGCATGTCAGTTGGAATAATTGTTCATTCCTGAATATGTATGTTCAAATAGGGGACCACAAGCTAAGTATATCCTGAAGTGAAGATTCTTCTTATGTGCTTCATACATTGAAATTCCATCAGTTTGCTAGAGCAACTCAGTCCTTGTTATTGCAAAATACGGTCATAATTAATGACGGCAATAAAAGCTATTAATTTTAAATATAAGACAGTTATCAAACCTTTCAAGTAGTAAAGAGCGTGATGCTAATCTAGATATCTTAAGGGGAATGGTCAGCTAGATAAGTTTAAAAATAAGTTAATAGCCTTTTTGAGCCAACAAATGTTTATAAAGTTTGAATACTAATATACGACAGAATAATCAAGATAACAGATTAGGTTAGAATGCAGATGCTTATAGCATTACTTGGTATACTAGCGTTCATCACACTACTTAAATGGCCTTTAAGAATCAGATTTCATTTTTTTTAAGATTTATTTCCCGTTTAGGCCATGGGTCTTCTGAGAAAATGTTTTATTTAGAATGCTTCACTTCTTGTGAGGATGAGTTAAAAAAAAAATGACAATTTTGCCTCCTCAGAGGGGAAGTATCTCCAAAAGCATGTGAAGCAACATTTATGATAAATCCTCTCCAACCCAGACATGAAGAATATACAAAACAGGAAGAAAAGAGCATGAAGGAGAACAGCGTGGTACTCAAACTGCGTTTTGTTCTGGTGGGTCAAACCGTTAACAAAAGCGATTTCAAGGAAGTCCTCTGCAGCTCTGAGGCAGCAGAGCCTTCGCTTTGGTTAGTCCCTAGCAGAAGAGAAGGGCAGCTCCCAAGTGTGACACCCACATCGGTGTCAGCAGCCTCTCTACTGCCACCACCAGCCCAAGGGAGCCGTGTTCCTCCACTACCATTGTTGAGAAGGTCTCAAGTAGTCATCGTGGTGACAGCTGGAGAGCACAGCGCTGAGAATTTACTGGGCCACACTGTCATGCCAAACATTTAAAATTCAATGGCAAATATTTTTAATAATAAAATGGAATAGTAAGTCAGTTGTTGATTGAACTTCAGATTTATATTACAGACTGCTATGTTCCACTTTAGGGCCTCACTTATCTTGTCCCAGGGCCGCGTGGCCGTCAGCTCTGCGAGGTTCTGACCAGTAAGTCCTGACCTACTTCTTGTAGGTGCAGCCCGATGGTGCCCAGCCTCAGTGCCGTGCACGAGACTCTCACCTCCCCCCTGGATGCCTTGCTTAAGCACCCTGGAGCCCAGGGCAGATAATGCTCCCAGTGAGGAACACTAACCAACTGACAATGGAAGCTGGTAAATCAATTCTCCTTTTCTTGTGCCACAAATAGTCCTGAGACTCAATTCATATGTCCTCAGAGGATGGTCCCACGGCAGTCAATAGCCAGTTACACTTAGCTTGTACTGATTCAATAATGCATCCTGCCCTCTGTTGATTTTTAAAGATAGGTCAACAAATTCTCTAGTATTCCTCCCCTCAACAGACACAGTTTCATTCTCCTCTATTTGAGTGTGGATTGGACTCAATACCTGCTTCTAGAAAACAGAAATCAGCAGAAGTCATGGGATGTCACTCTCAAGATTAGGTTATAAAAAAACTATGGCTTCCTTCTTGGGTTCTCTGTTCCTGGTGGAATTGTGTCTCTGCCCTCCCCGCACAAATTCACATGTTAAAGCCTTGGCCCCCAAGTACTTCAGAATGTGGCTAGATTTGGAGATAAGGTCTTTGAAGAAACAATTAAATGAAAAATGAAGCCATTAGGGTGGGCTCTGATACAATAGGACCAGTGTCCTTTGTAAGAGGAGGAAGAGACACCAGGGATGTGTGTGCGCAGAGAAAACCATGTGAAGACACAGCTAGGAGGTGGCCATCTACAAGCTGAGAAGAGAGGTCTCAGGAGAAACCAACCCGGCAGACACCTTCATCTTGGACTTCCAGTCTCCAGAACTACAAGAAAAGAATTTTTGAAGCCATCCAGTCTGTGGTCTGCTGTTATGGCAGCTGGAGCTGGCTAATACACTTTCCCTTTCTCCTTCACATCGCTGACTCTGGGGGAAGCTGGCTGCCATGACACATGAGCAGCCCCACGGAGCCACCCCCATGGCCAGGAACTGAGGTCTCCTGACAGCAGACCCGTGGGTGAGCCCGGAAATCTTGGAGCCCCAGCTGATGGCGTGAAGAAAGCTCTGAGAGATCCTGTGCCAGAACTACCTGGCTAAGCCGCCCCTGGATTCCCGACTCACAGAAACTGTGTGAGACAGTAGTGTTCGTTGTTTTAAGCCACTGAGTTTGGGGTAATGTGTAACACAGCAACAGAAAATTAATGCCCCTCCTTCCCTGCCTCATTGCCCTTCCCTTTACCGCTATGCCCGGAGGTGGCCCCAGTGCAATGGCATACTTGGCATGGACCCTCTGCCTCAGGTCCTGCTTACTGGGGAAACAGACTAAGACACTCCAAACTTTCATTCTGTGGTGGTCATAGTCTGCCCTGACCCTTGGCTCTGGTTGAATATTGCCTTTTAACATCTGACCATTCGGGATTTGGACAAAATGGGTATTTAGTGTATCTCTAAGGCATTTCATGATTCAAAGTGTATCAATAAGACACCTACTCTGGGCAGGGACTGTCTTAAACCTGAGATATGATAGCAAAAACAGACAGGTGCGTTTCTTCATGGGGAGCCCAGGAGTTGGGGGGCAGCCTTCAGTCAAATATGTCTGACCTGGTCATGGCAGCCCCTGAGGCTCCAGCCTCCCCCAAGCCCATGGCGTACGTGCCTGGCAGAGTCAACCCTAGAACCTATGGTCCCTTCCTTCCAGCTCTTTTTAATGAAAGGACCACTCACACATGACACTGAAGACTTTAGTCCCTTGATTGTATAGTTATAGGTGCCTCTGTCTGCCTCTTTCACCTTCTAGTAGGTGTTTGTTGAGAGTTGCTATTTGGGAGGCCAGGTGGGACAGTGGTTACAAGCAGAACTCAGGAATCAGGCTGCCCATCATGGCCCTTACTCACTAACTATGTGACTTGGGCAAGCCTCAGTTCGCTCATCTGTAAAATGGGGATAGTAAAATTAATAATAATAATAAGTAGGTCACACTTATTGAGCACTTACTACATGCTAGGTCTATTTGAAGCACATTCCAGAAACTATTTTATTGAGATTCCATGGAAGGCCAATCCTCAGGGTGAGTCCTTGTATTGTCCCTATTTTAAAGATAATAGGACTTAACTCAGGGTGTTGAGTTGGGAGAATTCAATGAGTTAAAATTTGTAAAGCTCTTACAGGAACGTGGTAAGGTACACATTAAAAGACATCTCTCCCTCTGCCCCCTTGCCCTCCCCTCCCCCCACTTCCCCACTGAGAGCTGGCTTCACTCAGATTCTTCTCTTCTTCTTGTGAGGAGTTTGAGCCCCTCCAAGGGTTGCAACATAGGGACTATGAGTTGCCCATGTTTTACAGCCTTGGTCTACTTCTCTGTGTCTGGCTCAGTACTGGGCACATAGTGGGAGCAGAGCATCATGTCTGGGCTGCACTTTTGGTGAAGAGTATGTGGCCCATGAAGCTTTTCTCAGATGTGCCTTTTTGTCCCTCAACTGACCCATGAAACCCGAGGGCTCTCCTGAATGATAAAGGCAGTGATCAGATTTGTTTTTCCTTCTGAGCCCAACAAATGGCTTTTCAGTGTGTCTGTCCCAGGTGGCCGGGATGTCCAAAACCATGTGGCTGTGACTGAGTCTGCTGAAGCCCGAATCTGGCTGGTGTTCCAACTACAAACACTGCATTCCCCTGGGAGCCCGGCCCAGCCACCTCTCAGGAATGCCTGCCTTCCCAGTGATGCTTGGTTTTGACTCAACAGTAGCAGAGCCCTGCCTTGGAGGTAACACTGGGTGTACCATTGATTGGAGCAAAAGTGACGGGCTGGTGAGCTGTCTGCATGTCAAAGGATATTGGCTTCTTATAAGAATCCCTGCATGTGCCAGTCTCTTCTGAATGGGTCCCAGATGGAGCCCCACCAGCGCTGTCCCCCAGAATCAGCAAGGCAGACTTCACCCTCTCAGATGGGGCTACAATTTGAGCATCTGTCTCCCCAGGGTTCTGGGCAAAATCCTTTTCAACCTGAATTCTTGTTGGTTGACAAACCATGTACTGTCATCCCTGATGGATAGAACTGAGAGAAAACCTACCACCTCATTAAGGGCACAGGTTAACTGAGGGTGATTGATTTTCCATAGCTCTGAGAAAGCTTACAAATCCTTTGTATAAACACTCGTTTGACAGTGAAAACAGTTTTCCCTTCCTCTGTTGAGGGCAGCAGACGAGTAAATATTGACAAATGGACAGGTTTACTTTCCTAAGAACCCCGAAACAGGTAAATGGGACAGGGGAGAAATGCTTTGGTTGAGTCATTATCAACAGAGGGAAAACCATTCATTGGGCACCATCTTTGATGTGGTCTTTGGTGTGACCAGAGTTTTATGAGGCTGAGGGTGTAAGTTGGAACTCTGTAAGGCAGGGAAGGCTGTTCTGCCCTGACCAGGCAGCAAGATCATCTGGGCCTTTACACCCCCACCCCACCCCCAGGGATTCTGATGTGGGAGGCCTGGGGTGGAGCCCTGGCATCCATCCGCATGTTTACAAAGCTCCCCAGTGGCTTTGATGTCGGTGGAGGCAGTGAGCCTCTCTTAAGAGAAAAATGTTTGTGCTTAGCATGACCCTTGATCCCCAGCCATCCCCCAAGTGTAGGCAATGCAAAGATACTACCTTAAGCTAAAGCTTTCAAAATGTGCAGCTTGCACATTGCTGGGAAGAAAGCCCTATCAGGTATAAAGACAGAGGCCCAAGTTGACTTTCACAGACCCTCAGAATACAATCCAAATCCTGCCAGGCCCTCCTGTCCCTTGAATGATCCTGCCTTGCTTTGCTCTCTCTCGCTGGGGCACTTTAGGCTGACTGTTCCGACAGCCCCTTTCTCTCTGCCCCTCCACACACACGGTTCCCTCACCCCCAGAACTATCTCCATCCTGCTCCCCATAAGGCCTTCTCCGAACCCTACCCCCAAATGGGTGCCGTGTTACTCTCTCTGCTCACACTTTGTTCCTTTCCTTATTGACCAAAAAGCCTGGCTTTTTGTGTATTGCTTGTCTTCCCCATCAGACAATAGGTTCATGGGAGCAGGTATGCTGTTTTATTCTAGCGTTGAGGGACTCTCAGAGCCCCACAGAGTACCCAGCTCACCATCCACAATCCCCACTCAATGTGGGTTTATTTGGTGACTGAAAAAACCCATGCAGAGCTGCATAAACTCGCCATCTGCTCTCAGAGGAGCCCTGGGAACCACAGCTGATGTTTCACACTGGAAGCTGCTTTTCTAAGAAAGACCCATGGAAGGTCTGAAGATTGAGGCTGCATTCCTTCCTTCTTTCCTTTCTTCCTTCCTTCCTTCCTTCTTTCCTTCCTTCCTTCCTTCCTTCCTTCCTTCCTTCCATCCTTCCTTCCTTCCTTCCTCCCATCCTTCCTTCCTTCCTTCCTTCCTTCCTTCCTTCCTTCCTTCCTTCCTTCCTTCCTTTGTAAATGGCCCTCAAAGTCTCCTGGCATTTCTCTCTCCAGTTCTTTGGGGCTGCTCTCTCCTACTTTGCTCTAGGCTCCACTCATCTTCCCTTGCTCATGCTGCACTCCCCGTTTCCTTCTTCGGGGAAATCACAAGCTGTGGGGAAAACCTCCCTCAAAGTTCTTTCCTTTTTCTCCTTCATTTCTGCCTATCCCTTCTCTATGCTGTAGTCCCTCAGAGGGTAAGATGTTTTATGCTCAGGATAAATCCTGGAAGGAGTTGGAACCAAAGGCTCCCATTTCCCCAGCCACCCTTAGCAGCCTCAGCCTTCTGGATAGTCTTCCCAGGGGACTAGGGGTCCATGCCAGCAGGAGCCACTGCAGATGATGTCTCCTCCACATACCCTCACCACTGAGTCCCACAGAAGAAAGATGAAAGCAGGTTCACCTTCAAGGTCATTTGAGTCAGATTTTGGCCTCTCTTCTCAACTCAACACACACACACACACACACACGCTCACACACACACTTGCTCATACACACACTCTCCATTGGACAAAAAACAATTAATAGGAAAACAGGGGAGAGTTTATTCTATTGTTAGATTGAAAAAATTGAAAATATAAACCAAGTGGCATTAACACTTCAAGGAAATGGCTTTTATTTATTTATTTATTTATTTGTTTATTTTTTTTAATTTATTTGACAGAGAGAGAGAAAGAGCACAAGTAGGCAGAGCGGCAGGCAGAGTGAGAGGGAGAAGCAGGCTCTCTGCTGAGCAGGGAGACCGACGCAGGGCTCGATCCCAGGACCCTGGGATCATGACCTGAGCTGAAGGCAGATGCATAACGACTGAGCCACCCAGGCACCCCCAAGGAAATGACTTTTAATTGCCGAATTAGGTTAGCATAGTAGCATGGGATGGCAGGAAAGACAAGAAGACAAGGAGTTTGGCATCAAACCTGATTTGTGTCCTGCCTCTGTTTGCTAGATTTTGGTAAATCACTTAACCTTTGATGTTTAGTGATATACTCTCAAAACTTGGAATAATTCCTAATTTTTCAGGATTAAATGATATTCTCAAAGTGAACATTTCTGGTACAGTATAAGAACACGGGCTAGGTAACATTGATGAGTGCGTACTATGTTACAGGAGTGTTTCTAAATGCTTTGCCTTTATTAACCCATTTAATGCTCACAACAGCCCGGTGGACATTAGTCCCACTTTACAGAAGTGGAAATGGATGCACAGAGAGGTAGAAGAACATGAACAAGTGGGGTTCCAGGACTTGTGCACAGAGGTTGGACCTTAGCTGTGTTTCCACGCTGCCCCTCTGTCAGGGAAGACAGCACTCTGTATGTATTCCCTTCAGTTCTTTCCTTGCATGGAAATGAGGGAAGAGATGGGAGCTATATCACTTTAAATCTTTCAGCATGAAACTGGCAGGTGAAAGCAGAAAGGTCTGTCCCAGGATTGCAAATATAAGTTGAGCCCGTGATGTCTTTTAAACTATTTTGCCGTAAGAGAAGTAGAGAATGTTTGAATTATAAGGGATGCCCTTGGACACGTAAGTTATTATTCCCCCTCTGCCAGAGGCCAACAGAAATGCCCTCCATTGGCATTTGGCCTGTGACGGGAGCTCCTACCTGTGGGGGCAGCCCGGTGTACTTGAGCTTCCTCATCCTTTAGACACGAGGCTGCTGTGGGTCACTGGAGCCCTCTGCACCTGGGGCCTGCACCTGGAAGTTGCCTTTCTCATCAGCAAATGCTAGAAGTTCAGACTTACACGAGTCAGCATTTCAAAACATTTATAGCTCTAGATATTTCCATTCATGCTCGCTTTACTAGGCATTTGCTGCCAGTGCCTAGGTCCAGGGATGACATTTTGATTGGGCAAAGCAGCTGGCCTCAGCTTAGCGTTTCCTGTCTTAGCCTCGTGTTTCCATTGCTCAGTTGCTGACTGTGGCAGTGTGGAGGGTTTGGGCGTCCAGATGACACCTCAGAGGGAGGATGTCTGCTTCCCCCTTTCCCGCCCCCAGGCTCGGAAGTCACTGACACCTTTGACACTATGCCTCATCCTTTGTAACTCTAAACTAAGTCCTTCAGACTCCAAAAGGCTAGGTTTTGATTATTTCATTCATTTCTCCATCCGTCATCCGTCCATCCGTCCGTCCATCCATCCATCCATCTATCCATCCATCATCCATTCATCATCCATTCATCATACACCCATCATAAGCACTTACCAAGCACCTATTATGAGCCAATCCAATTCCGGGGACTGAGCAGTGACTCAGACACTCAGCTCAGGTCTCTAAGGGGTCACCATGTCACATCTGCCATCTTTTAGGTTGTACTTGCTCATGCATCATCTCCCTACCTCCCAAACTTCACGTACTCCCCATCTGCACAGATTCTGCCACATTCATATATAACTGGTACGATTATTTGCTTAATATTTTTCTTTAACCTAATCTAAAGAAATTTATTTAAATATAAATAATATAAAAAAACTTAAATAATTTATTTTGAATAAATGTATTTTGAAAGGAAGCTCTGTATCACTGGTAACATTATGCATTTGATCTTTGCGTATTTTCATAAAGAATAGAGTAAGCGCCTGCAAGGTACACCTGTGCACTACCTAAAACCATCCCAGGAACCACCAGTGGTCACTACACCACCCTGAGGAACTGAATTACTTCATGTTTCTCCTGTAAAATCACTCCAAAATAATTATGACGCCCATTTGCAGATGCAAACTCTCAAGTAAGGTGATTCTAAGGACAAACCGCTGGTAAGAGCCTGAAACACAGATCTCCTGGCTCCAAGTCCAGCAATCCAGGAGTTGAGGCCCATCAGAAGACTGTGAAATTAATTGTATTGGTTGCCACCAACATTTAAAAATTTTTTAAAAATTAAATAGAAAATAATAGAGCACAGACTATCTTAGAGTATATCACCCTAAGTGAGGTTAGGTATGGCTTTGTGAAGCTTGACCATGTAATAAAATGTATATCTTTACTGTGGGGGTTAGGGTCAGACCTGTTTGAGAGTTACTGCTCTGCTTTGCCATGCTTTTTGAAAATGGGGCTACCTTGTAGGAACTACAGTGGGCAAGGACTGCTGCTTTACAAAACCCCGGGCCTGCCATTCGCATCATCATCAATCTGCGCCACTGCTTGCTTTTATAAAGAAAGTTTTATTGGAGCACAACCATGCCCGTTCATTTACATTTTGTCTATGGCTGCTTTCCCATTACATAAAAATGCATGATGTCCTATATTTTATCAAACTACCCTAGCTGTAACAGCAAAGCTGAGTAGTTGTGACAGAGGTCAAATGGCTCACCAGGCCAAATTATTTATCATTTGGGCAGAAAATGTCTGCCCATCCCTGATCTGTGTGAATGGCTCTCTCTGGAATTGTGCAGTGCCCAGACTGTGCAGCTGTATGTGGCGGTACTGCAGCCAGCCACTGGCTCTTGGCAGCTGCACTTCCTTCCAACTTCTGATTCTTCCATTGCGTTTCAGTGTTTGCTTCCCTTCAGGGCTCCGAACCAAGGTTGTGTGAACAGAAAGAGCTGAGCTTTCCATCGTAGGAGCTTTCCTGCTAATCTCTCCCAGAACTGCCCTTTATCCCTGCTCCTGGCTGCCCCCATCACCACTGCTACTCTTCCCAAGCCTCGGGCCCCCTAGGATATATGAATGGAGGCCTTTGGACCCTTTCTGTAATAAACCCTGAGTGACACCCTTAAAAAGAGGAGTGGGGTTTGGGAATAATGTGAAAAACTGTGAAATTCTCCCAGTGTGAGGGGCCCAGCCCAGTTTTGGACAGTGAATCATGGCCTTGGCCAAGATGTTCTCATTATAATCTCTGCTGACCTCCTTGGAGGAGTGAAAGCTGTTGCCTGCAAAAATAGGCAGCTTCTCAGCCTCCTCTGCCTCCATGGCCCTGCCTCACTCCCTGGTGGTCTGATTCTGCACACTCCCTCTATTGCTCTGTCTTCTTCCTGAGCCACTGCTTATCTCAATTATTGGAGACAGGAGCCCAATCTGAAGCTTACCTATATACAAGAACTAGAATGATGGAAATGATAGCTCAGCCCCATTTTTATCTCCTTGTTATTTCCCTGAAGATCATGATACATTCAACCCTGGGGCCTCATGTCAAGGTGAACATCAGCCACTAGAATGGTCCAGAAGGAAGCCAGACTGTGGCCAAATGCCTGGACACTGGTTTAGGGGGCATGTTTGAGTGAATTGGGGTTTATAAAACATGAATGTTGGATGGACTGAATCTTTATTTATCATCATATATAGGTCCTTCATTTTATACTTGAGATCAAGGGATATAAAAAAAGCACCCAAAATCAAAATTTAAAAAGTGGCTACATGGTCCACTGAGAACTTTGATGTGATGGCAGTTAGTCTCTCCGCATCACCCTGGGAAGAAATTAATGAGCTTTCTTTGTTTTCCTTTTCTGGCTTTATCATCATTGTCCTTGACATCATCATCACCCTCAACATGGTGTGGTCTTCATAACTAACATTTATGGAGTGCTTGCTGTGGACTAGTCACTGCGGTAAGCACTTTACACATCTTACCTTATTTAAACATCACAACCTTATGGGGTAGATATTATCCTTATTTCAGAGAGGTGGAAACTGAGGCATCGAAAAGTCAAGTCACATAGTAATATCAGACTAGTCCTTGACCACAAATCTGTTTGACTTTTGTGCCTTGCTTTTTTTCTGTTGTCTACTGCTGTTTTTTCTTGTGCCTAGAATGTGTCTGACACATAGTAAGTACTCAATAAATATTTGTGGTATGAATGAATGTATGGAACCAAATTTGGTGCTCTTAACCATTTTGCTGGTGGGTCTCAAACTTGGCTCACCATTAGAATTTCTTCCAGAGCTTTTCTGAATGCAAAGGCTACAGGACCCTCTGCAGATTCTGAGATGAGGCCCAGGAATCTGGTTTTTAATACATTTCCCACAAGATTCTGATGAAGCCGGCTCAGCCCCAAGCTGCAGACAAAATTTGGCATCCGCCGCTGCCACGCTATACTGCCTCATGACAAATTTGCAATTTTTTAATACTTTTGCAGAACAAATAAAACCACAATTTATGTTTCACAATTCATGTGGCTGATCTCATGTCCTTCTGACAGACCTTTCACATTTAAGAATGTTACAAACTGCTTTCTTTTCTGGGATATCAGGACATAACATTGGATCTTGTAAGACAATTAGTCCTTCCCAATGTAGCCCCCAAAAGTCATAGCTATTTCTTATTCTCAGCCCAGTGATCTTTCTACTAAAGAAATTGGCCCCCTTATCCATTCTAGAGGAGAAAAGATCAGGGGGTAATTCAAGTGTTTTTAAATATGAGTGACTCTTAAGGAAGGGGAACTTGAATTATTCTAGTTACCCTTAGAGTAAACCTAAGACAGGGGCGGTCTTAAGTCTTGTTTTGCCAGGAGAGTTCCAATTTACTTCTATTGTCCTGGTATAATTATTAATAGCCCCCCTATTCAGTCTCAAACATAAATCTGGATTTGGACAATAAATAATACGGTCATTCTACCTAAGACCAGAAAGAAAAGAACTATAAGAAGTTTCTGTTCATTACAAGGAAAGAATCTCATGAGACATGAAAGATAAAACCCCCAAGTCCCCCCAAATATGCCATCAGGCTGCCAGTTTCAGGAGTGAGTTTCCTGTTACTGGAGGTGTTAAAACAGAAGGCTCATGGCCATTTGCTGAGGATGATGGAAAAGAAGTCAAGCATCAGTGGATGACCTTGGAGGTCCCTTCTGACTAAATGTCAGAGGACAGCAGAGTCTGTGGTGCCTGAGCTGTTATAGGACCACGTGTCATGCCCACACCCACATGGAAAGAAGCTGGGAATAGCAGAGCTGGTCCCTCTTGGGTAGAAGGCCATCCCATGGTCAGCAAACACAAGATGTTTTCCCAGTACTGTAGAATTGGAGAAGGCTCAAGGTATTTAGGATTTGGCTCTTAACATCACACCCAATTTCCAATGGCCTCTGCTGAACAGGCTGGGCAAATCCTCAGGCTGTGAGTGCACTAGATGGGGTTCCAATGGCCTCTGCTGAACAGGCTGGGCAAATCCTCAGGATGTGAGTGCACTAGATGGGGTTCCTTTTCTGGGAGCCAGAGCCACATCTGCTCCCATCCATCTTTGTGGAAAGTGTGGAAAGTTTAGGCCACCACTCTGCTCCCCACCCCGCCCACCCCCGGGTCACTGGGCAAATGTCCATTTGACTGACCTTTGGTGGAGTTTGACACTGGTTCACACTGAGTATCTCAGAGTTGTGAAAAGTGTTAGGGAGTTCCCCAGAATTCTTCAGGGGAGTTATCACTTTCCGTCCTGCCCTGCTTCCTATTCCCTTACATAGTCAGAAACTAAGGCACTGGCCTATGTGAATTTCCCCAAGATCACACAGAGCATTGGCTGTGGGGCCAGGGATCCAAACTCAAGATATCCGGGCGACGGGGTGAGGGGAAGGCTAACCATAGTGCTACACATCTTTCCAGGTGGATCCAGAGGGGCAGAAGCAAACTGCAAATCCCTAGGCTGGGACACTGATTCTCTTCCTTCTCCTTCCTTTCAAAGTCAGTTTATCTTTCATTAGATTGGGAGAAAAATGAAGAACCCACTGGTAGCAGGAAGAAGCATGAGTCTTCTACGGTCAGACATCCCATGAGATTGATATTCAGTTATGGTGCATTTCCATTATTTTTCCATGGCAGAACATATGGCAGAGACTTGGGAATGCGCATGCCTGAGCCAAGGTCCTCTCATGTTCCATAACTATGTTACTGGCAGGGCTGTTGTCACGGTAGTTGGCTGTGCCCCAGATCTCATATGAGGTGCATCTGTCCCACAAATCTTTATGCCAGTCTTCATCGAAAGGAGGGCACTGCCATGTGCTCTTAGAGTAATCTTGTCCAAAGTTCCTGGTTTGGTTGACAACATCTTGCTCAATACAATTTATGTCATGGCTTAAGATAGGATGGCTGATTTCTGCCAAGGAACCTGGTGGCGAGGACTGAAGGAACAAGTCTGCGACATCAAAATGATGTATAAGTTTCTGCCGTGTTTAGAACACCGGAGCTCAACACAGGCACTCCCCACAGCCATCTTGGCCCCACATCTGCCCTTCAGCAGGGCTCCCTTCCAGCCCCCGATGTAGGGATGGGGCCCCTACTTCCACTGACAGATGGTTTCCCCTCCAGCTTCCTGGGCCCTCCATCCTCCGGTTGGGACATTTTTTGCTCTTACAGAATTGAAGCTTCTAGTCCCCATGGCTGCACCAAGTTGGGAAAGAATGTGAAACAGGGTCAGAGTGCAGGTTCAGTTTTCGGACAGGAGTTGAAATGGTGATCTGATTCCGTCTATTAAACACATATGTCACTGTTCTCACTCCTCAGAGTGAAATTTGAATGGCAGAAGAGAGAACAAACCACAGACTTGGAGTCTAACGTGCTTCCTAGTGTGGGGAGGTCTTTTACCTTAGCAGGTGACAGAATTAGGTTATTTTCTTCCACTGTAGATGACACTTTGTATTTTCAATATTTTATTGCTTTCTACGATAAAAGGATTATATGCTCATTGTAGAAAATTGAAAACTACAAAACATTATAAAGAAGCAAAAACAAAACCAAAACAACCATGCATATAATCATGCAATTCAGAGTCAACCACGACTAATAACTTCACAAATAAATTTTGCCTTTTCAATGACATTTTTTCTTCATGCAAGTTGTGTTCTTAATGACTAAAAACTTGTTAATCTATATGCCACCTTTCTTCTGAACAATGCAAAGAACTTAGATTTTTTAACTCCATTTACTTCTTTCCAACCTATATACTACTGTTCTGTATTTTAATTATCTCTAAAAATATATGTTAAACCTCATGAGATGTTATTATTTTTCCTTTATATTCACTTAGTCTTGAATGTAAGTATTCACTTAGATTTACTCACATTTTTATTACTTTTGTGGCTCTTCAATTTTCCTGCATCTTTAACTTTCCTTATGGGATCATTCCCCTGTCTGAATAATACACTTAAGAGTATTTTTAATAGTGCAAGTCTGTTGGTCCAAACTCTTAGTTTAGGTGTGAAATGGCTTTATGGATGATTTCCCAATGTCGAGAACTCTTGGCTGACCATTATTTTCTTTCAGTTCCAGTTGAGCTTATCCAGTTCCTTCATGGTTATCATCACCCACTGTGCTCTGGTTTTCATCGTCACTATCAAGGAGTTGGCTGCTCATCTAACTGTTGATTCTTTGGAGGTAATCTTTTTTTCCTTCCAATTGTATTTCTGACCTTTTATTATGATGTCTCTAGATTTCTTTTTTAAAATCATACATTGAGTTTGTTTGAGCTTCTTGAATCTGTATATTGGTATTTCATCATTTTGGAAAGTTCTCAGCCATAAGTTCTCCAAATATTGCATCTGTCTTTTTCCATTCTTTTTCCCCTTGTGGGACTTCAATTAAACATGTGTTTGGCCTTCTTACTATGTTTTCTCTCTCATATTCTCTTATCCGTGCTTTTCATCTTTTTTTCTTTGTAATTGGCTCTGTATTGCAACCCTTACCACCGCTCCTCTCATGTCTGCCGTGCCTGCTTCTCTTGTGGTTTATATGGCTTCCAAGAGGAAGTGCCATGCCAGTCCGTCTCGTGCTCTTTGCCTACTTGTTTGGTGAGAGTTTTGGTCTATGATTGGATTAAAAACTGGTTCTCATTTAGAGACAGGGAAGAAGAGCAAGAGTACAGTGACTAGGTATCTCTTAAAAGCATGCAACAGGAGGAGGGATCCCAGCTTATTTTCTGCTTAGAATGACTGTAGATGACAGGTAGATTTTAGCTTACATGCCAATCAGTTAATTGGTGGTGGCAACTGAAACATCACTGACAAAGACTCAGAGGCTATATCTGAACTCAGTGGGAAGGAATGCTCTAATAAATTAGTGATGCCTGCCAGGGGCTTGGACAGGAGATGTAATGGCACTCACGCCATATATTTGCCATCTATGACTCAGACCTTACATTTCTTAGCCAGAAATATGAAAGTTTTTGATGGAAACATGGTCTTCATGTATACTTTCAGGTAGACATGGTATTTGTGATGGTACTAATTTGTTGTTGTTGTTCAAAATGTTGTCCACACCAATGTCTCCATTTCATTAGCTCTTATCCATACTTTTATCCACCTCATCCTGACTTTTTCTCTCAGAATTTGCCCAAAACATTTTTCCTAAGGCCTCCAGTGCACTTCACATTGCTCAATCCAATGGACATGTGTCAGTCTTCATTTGATTTGACATTCTACCAGTAATCACAATCTTCAATACTTGTTCTTTTTGCCCTCAGGTGAGTCATTTAAACTTTCTAAGCCTTGATTCACTAATCTGTAAAATGGGGGTAAAAATAATCTATCTCCTACGATCCTGTGAGTGTTAGATAAAATCATACTTATAAAATATTTAGCAGAGTACCTGGCACATGGGTAAGTACTCAACAACTGTTAACTATTGTTATTAATATAAATTCCTACTTCTTTTTTGAAACACTCTGGATCTTTACAGGCAAGTATTAAAAAACTCAACTCATAGTGGTTAAAATAATGAAGGGACTTATCAGTGCATTGAACTGAGAAGATGGTAGGATGGGCTTTAGACAATGTTTGCAACCCTGGCATTAAACTTCATTACCTGTCATTTCTACTCTACCTTCTGTGGGGTCTTCTCCATTACAAGGCTATGGTCCCTCATGAACAACGAGTTCCCAGAGATCATAGCCATCTAGCAGGAAAAGGGCTGGCTTCCACAGAAGTTATCCTAAAAAAACAGTTGGACCTCTCTCCCAGAAGCCCCCAGTACTCCCCCCTGAATCACATCCACTTAAACTGGATTATAAGCCCTGAGCCAGATTCTGGTCAGAGAGACATGGGATGAGGTGGTTGCCCACAGCCAATCAGGGTCCACAGCTGGGCTGGGGGTAGAGCTAGTGGGTGTGAGTGAGATGAATACCCAAATGCAAATTTATTTTTAATGTTTTCAGAAGGAAGGGAAAATGGATCTTTGATGGCCCAAAGCAGCAAACATTATGGTTTACAGATGGCGACACCCCCAGTTTCCTTCCGAATCCTGATATATATTTCTTTAGTCACACTGACTTTTTTGTACATAAATATTCCCTTATCCATCTTTCTCTTCCCATTAGTGAGTTCCTTGAAGGTAGGGTCCATGCCTTATTCATCTTTAGTTCCCCCACCCCTAACATAGACATTGGCATTTGGCAAATGAGCATCAAATACATCAATAAACACATAATTGAATGAGGAATGTTTCCTTCTTGCTTCATGGAAAAATCTATTCCCATAGCAGCAGGAGCGGAATCCCAGCTAGAGACTAGAAGTCAATCTGTCTCTATAAATTCCAATCCCAATGCCCAGGATTTCCACCCAACAGATGCTTTTTGCATTGTGAAACACCCAGGCATGTGGGCTGCCTGAATTCACGTGTTTGCTCCATCCTTCATCACTCCATTTCCTGGGAAGAAGCAAGAGTCTGTGGGGGCCCTGTGCTACCTGCACATGTTTTCCGTTTCATGTTTCAGCCAATAAATGAGAGGGCTCTCTCATGGGCCACTTAACATGTATTACAGACATTTCCTCGGACAAATGGTCTCTTCTCCTTCCTCTGGGAACCCAAAGCCTGAGTGATCTGCAGACCTCATAGGGATGGGGAGCTGGGCTTAGAACACCCAGTGGCTGAAGCTAGAGCATCTTTTATTTAACTATGTGACTTGGAGGTGAGCAGCCTGACCTCACATACATCACATTCCTATGTAGAGCACAGGTGGGTCTGCCTTGGGGCAGATAAGGTTGCACATCTGGCGGAGCTAACATCTGGATGACCGCACCCATGGAATGATGCTGGTATCAGCTGGGACTGGGCATTGGGGCATTGTTTCTCTTCCTCCTCCTTTCATTTTACTTTGAAGATTTTAGCTCTTTCTGAAAATGAACAGGGACAATTTGAGCCGTGATGGAAGGGAGAATTGTCTCTGAGTGCTATTTCATCTTCCAGACTCATCGTTACTAGCCAAAGTAATATGAAATTAAAACAGAGGCTTGGCTGTCCACAGCAAGGAGCAGAAATCTAAGACTATAATACATAAAACACAACCTTTTACAGAAATAAAAATCTGCGCAAAGCCACAGAGCTCAGAAATAGCATTCGGTTCTTCTGCGAAACTACCACTATTTTTTCCTTGCCAGATCAAACCCCGGAGAGAACTGACTGCATACTTGCTACTGTCCCTCCAAATGGAAAAAGAAGGGAACATAAAATAAGGAGAGTGAGCCCGATATTCTAAGAATAGAAAATACTGAGGTGTGGAAATTGTGGGGGGTCGGCCTAGAAGGGGAGAACGGAGAGGAAGATCAAGGTCAAAATGACAGTGGTGCCAGGCTCGCCTGGCAGTGGGGCTTATCTCAGGGGAGGCTTCCTTCCAGCCTTCGCAACTGGCTACATTTTGCCCCGGAAATCTCTTCACTTCATTCTAAAATAGAACTTGTGAAAGAGAAGTTTGAAGTAATTTCTACATGGCTGTTTTCTAAAAATCTCTTCTCTCCAACCAACGAATCTCAAACACTTTGCTGTAAGCAACAAAGTTGCAAATGTTATCGGATGTTTGTGCAAACCGTCCAAGCCTCCAGTGTTTATAAAAGCAAACTGGCAATATCCAAGAATAGTGTGTCTGTCTGGTAGAATGTCAGCATTTCCATTTTTGCCTACCTTTGGGACCACAGGTTAGGGATGTTGCTGCATCCATAAGTCTGTGTCATGTTGGAGCTCATGTCTCATTACTTAAAAAGTGTTCTGGAAAGAAAGATTGAGTTTCTAGCGCTTATAAAACTTGGGGCAGGGTTGAGCTTTGGAAATCTTGTCCAGAAATGGTTCAGTGGTTATTGAACGTACTGATCAATCAGAGCATATGTTAAGGATTTGATGGACTAACAAATATAAATCACTCAGCAGAGCACTTGGTAGACAATAGGAATTCAATAACTATTAGCTACTATTTTTATAATACAATTATGACTCCATTGACTGAAAATGCATGTGGTCCTTAAGCAATCTCATTTAACAGATGCTATTCTTCTTTCTTTTTTTTTTTTTTTTTTTCTGTTTTGTAGCTTGTCTTTGGTCTCTGGCTTGTCTAACAGTCCAGTCTTTCATCTGATTGCCCATATTGACAATAATGATAATACTAGTTGCAATTTTTATGATTATTATTCTAGGTAGATAGATAAATATTATGAAGGATAGAGGATGAAATTAGGCCTGGTCATTCATAAAAGAGGAATTTAAATACGTGAAAAAACTCATCTTCTCTGGTAATCAATGAAATGCAGATTAAAACATGAAGATTCCAAATGGTAATTTTTAGTGTTCTCAAGCACCAGGAGGAGCAGAATTTGGCATAATTGATTTTTGGGAAAGCAATGTGACAATATAAATTAAGTGCCACAAATATGCATCTATTCATTGATCCACTTTTAAGAATTTATCTGGAACCTCCAGGAGGAAAATCGAATGCAGTCAAAGATTTAGATACAAAATGTCAATTGCCATGTGTATCTGTCAGGATCTTGTCAGGAAACAGCAGGCTCAAACTGAGTAACTGGAAGACAGTTTAATTCAAAGAGTGAAACAAACAAAAAGACAGCAATTTACAAAGTTTGGACAGCGTGTGGAGAGATGACAAGGGACAGAGCAGGACTGTGGGGCCAGCCACGGAAATTCATGGATGCCAGCTGATGGCCAAGAAAAAAAGCAGGGAGTGAGGGGTTTCAGGAACCTGGAGGGAGATGCTACTTGGAGGGGGCCTCCATGTGACCAACCAGGGGAGCAAATGGCCCATCCCCACCCTCCTCCCAGCTGCTGGTCTCCTGCTGGCACCTCCCATTCTGAGTCCAGGCAAAGCCAAAGGCAAAGGAACTCTGACAAAGTCCATATGGGCCCAGGGTGAACAGTGGCTCTGCAGAGACAAATGAAAAATATCCAGCACACTTTGCTATTTTTAAGAGCAAAAATGGAAGCTAATATAAATGTCCAACAATTAGGAAATGAGTCAATAAAATGGTACATTTTGCAGTGGGATGTTACACAAGCCATTGAAATAATGCTTTTGAAGAAGCAACAACATAAGGAAATGTTTTCAACATGAAGTCAACAGAAGAAAACCAGGGTAGAAAATTATATATGACTCCAAATGTGAAAAAAAAAACTACATATATGACCCATTGAAAAAAGACTAGAGAGAACATGCCTAAACTTAAACTATGGCTATTTCTGATTTGGGGAATGATGGATCTTCTCCTTCCTTTTTTTTTTCCAGTTATCTGAATTTTCTAAATTTTATATAAGTATATACTACTTACAATCAGAAAAAAACATTATTCAAAATAACTGTCCTTTTGCCTTCTGCAGCTCCTAATCTAGTGGGACAGAAAGATTCATTTATAATGAATTACAGATAAACATAGTGAAAGAACAAAGGAGTAGCACACTGATTTCAACGGGCAGGCAGAATCCAGGAAACTTCCTGGATTAGATGGCATCAAAACTGAGCCTCGAGAAATGAGAAATAGTTCAATTGGTTGAGAAATGACAGAGGGGGAACCCAGGTGAGAGAACAATGAAAAACAAAGATTAAGAACTCTAGACAGTATAAATATCCAGGGCACAACCGTAGATGGATGATTCTAGAGCAATATGCTGGCAAAATCAGAGGAGCTTTTACAATATACCAGCTTCTGTGTCCCTCTCCGGACATACGATATTGGCATCTCTGCTGGGGAGGCCAAGACAGAGATTTTGAAAGTGCTTCCAAGGTGATCCTAAGGCATGGCCAGGGTTTAGGAGCATCGGTGGGCCATGTGTACAAGAGAGTATAGTGGGCCTGTGAAGTGGCTGCCAGCTATCTCTAGCTGTGTCCCTCTGCTGAGAACAAAGGGAGCCAGCAACCATCTTATAAAGTGTGACCTTGCCCCATGACTACAGATGAGCTGGCTGGGGCGGGCCTGAAACTTTGGTGCCGAGGTGTAGCTCTAAACTTGGCAGTGGGCAGCTTCCGTCTGCTCTGTGAGCTGGAGGAGCAAAGGGGACGGAAGGAACAGAAGGAATGAGGCTAATATAAGGAGGAGAGAAGGAATGGGAAACTGAGAGGATCCTGCCACCTTCCAGTCCCTGGTTCCGTACTTTCTGAGGTCCCACTGGATCCCTGGCCCAGAGTTCCCTGAGACCTCCTCTGTCCTTATAATAGAGCCTCGTTTGCAGTGCTGGCCTGGCTGGAACCGGCCTCCGTTATCTGCAGAGATAGGCAGGACAAGCTGTATCCCCAGACACGGCAACACTGCTTATTGCCAAGTCGCGGCCGGCGTCTCGGGAGCGTGGCTCTGTCGCTACCTAACCAGCTAGTGCAGCCGTTCTCAAACTGGTTTTCTTAGAACAGTAGGCTCTGTGGAATTAAGGGGTGTCGCAGCACACACACAACGCACGCACACACACACACACACACACACACACAAGAGTCATTCTTGGTCAAGTAAGCTGGGACACCTCTGGACTAACAAAGTGAAACTGGTTTCTCAAAACAGAATACACCTTGAACTTAAACCATGTTATATGTCAGTTATACCTCAATAAATCTATACAGGAAAAACAAAAACAAAAACACCTTTCAGGCTTCACCAGAAACAGAAGATAAAGGTTTCTTTCCTAGGGACTTCTTCTCAGAGCCTTTAGAAGCCTTGTGCATCGTGACTCCCTGAGGGGGAGGAGAGAATGCAGCATTGCTCATATTTATTTATTCTTTTGTTTGTTTGTTTGTTTGTTCCAAAACCACGTTTCAGAACTGGTTCATGGCCCATAAGAGCTAACTCATTCATTCATCTGTTTCGTCCTTCCATAAACATTTATTAGAGTAGCAAAAATAAGAACTATTTCTGAAAATGGCATGTTGTCTCGTGAGGAGGACACACCAGCCTCCTGGGAATGATGTGTGTGCATGTTCATTTGTGTCCCTGTGCGTGTGCGTGCACATGCCCACATGTGTGTGCATGCTTATGTGCCTGGGGGTGTTTGCTAAGAAAGGAATAAAGAGAGGGAGAGCCAGGCAGAAAGGAAGACGGATCCTTGGCTTCAGTGCTGAGGTACACACTTCCAGATGCCCAGTGGTAAAGACATCATCTCAATCTCCAAAATAGAATTACATTGTGTTGAGTAGACTCAGGCTGGTTGCTCCAATTAGTCTGATTTCAGTTAAAAGAAACCTCCGGATCATTTATCCCCCAGTCCATCAGATGATACGGTGTGCCACAGCAGAATGTGCTTATGCCCAAGCTAATTTTTATTTTGTGAAACCGGCCTCCTTCTGTAATCATATTCCATTTTCTTTCTTAAAAGGCCTTCATCAAAAGAGATTTCCCATACTAATGATGATAATGCTTTCATGGGGGAAAAGAAGGTGGAATGAACATTTGTAAAGCATCCCTTCCCAGCCATAGTAGGTGGAGCGTTACAGATACTTACTCTTTTTTTTTTTTTTTTTTTTTTAAGATTTTATTTATTTATTTGACAGAGAGAGACACAGCGAGAGAGGGAACACAAGCAGGGGGAGCGGGAGAGGGAGAAGCAGGCCTCCCACTGAGCAGGGAGCCCAATGCGGGGCTCGATCCCAGGACCCCGGGATCGTGACTTGAGCCGAAGGCAGATGCTTAACAACTGAGCCACCCAGGCGCCCCCAAATACTTACTCTTACTTGAATCTCCCAGCGATGCGGTAAGGCAGGCAATTCTTTTTTTCTTTTTACTGATGAGAAAGTTCTGTGAAGGTGAGAACTCTAGGTCTTTTGCAGTCATTTGGTACCCGGCCTATTGTTGGGTCTCTGTAACATATTTATTGAATAAATGAATAAACGAAGGAGGAAACTGAACCTAAGAGTTGGCTCAGGATCACCCAGCTGGTCAATGTCTAAAGTCACATTTGAACTTAGGTCTGTCTGATTCCAAGGCCCTACTGGCTCCCTCGTCATCTTAGAACTGAACAAGATGCTTTTGTGTACATAATTTGCTTTAGTTCTACAACCCTGCAAGGTGGGGAGGCCATGCAAAACCATTCTCATTTCCTAAATGAGGGCACTGGGGCTCAGAAAAATCAAGAAAGGTGTCTAGAATCACTCAGGTAGTAGAAGGAAGGTTCAAGATCCCATCCTAGGGCTTCTGATTCCCATCCCAGTGCTCTTTCAGCTACATCAGAGATTTTTGTTTTTGAAATCAAAGATGTTTTGAAAGTGGCTGGAGATTTCCCTCAGAATGAGCGGTGCTTGAGCTGATGTCCACATGGCAGACACCTCGCCACCCTCTCCTTGGATTTTATCCATCAGCCCCTACCGTCTCACATAACGCTCACACTAGTGGGGTGCCCCGGACTGGCACTGGGGAAGTCTCCTCAGCAGGAGGAGAGGAGGAGATTGCTCAGCCTTGTCCTCAGCTCCTCCATTTCACCCTTGGTCTCCATCAGGACAGCCGAATGAGCACCATCCCCTCCTGGCCATGCCACCTGCAGTCTTCAAGTTGCAAAGCCACTTCCTCCTGAGGCACGGGCATTTCTGTAGAGACCAACTCTGTTTTCCCATGAAAAATGTCCTTTAGAAGAGGATTTCTCCATCAGTCTCCACCAAACACGGAGGCACACATTTCTCCAGAATCTTCTTTGCTGCAATTTGCCACTCTGCTGAGGGGGGCCTGGGATCTTCCTTCCCTTGGGACAGCGAGGGCCAGGCCCAGGCTCAGGCTGGAAGTTCTCGAGTCCATTGGCTGTGTTGTGGGGCAGAAATGGGTTACTTTTTACTTTTATCCTTTTCTGTTTTCATTTTTCATTTTGTTCCAAACTCATAATGTTTCTTTCAGCTTCTGTCCTCATGATGCCAACACTACCAGTGAAAAATGAATAATGACCTCAGAAAATCTCAGGGTTGTGCATTTCTAGACACAAAGCCAAAGAACTGGTCTGACTCAGATTTTGTTTCCCTCCACCAAGTGGAATAGTTTAGGCATTTTGGGAAGACAGGTTCTGGGGGCTACTAAAAGTGGTTCGAAAAAGGCTCTGTATATTAATAAATCTCTCTCCTGATGATATAAATAAATAAATAAATCTGCTCTCTCACCAGCACTATCTCTTGCTTTAGGCTCTGGGCATCTTTTTCCTGGAAATTTTGATAGGAGCTAGTTAGGGACTGAATTGTGACTCCCCTGAATTCACGTGTTGATGTCCTGGTCTCAGAATGTGACGTATTTAGAGATAGGGCCTTTAAAGAGGTCATTAAAATGAGGTGATATGGGTGGCCCTAATCCAATAAGGTGACCTTATAAGGAGAGGAGATTAGGATACAGACACAGAGGAAAGACTGTGTAAGGACACCGGGAGAAGTCGGCCGTCCACAAGCCCAGGGGAGAGGCCTTTGGAGAAACCAACCTGCTGACACCTTGATCTCGGACTTCTAGCTCCAGAACTGTGAGAAAATCACTGTCTGTTGTCTGAGCCCCCAGTCTGTGGTGCTTTGTTATGGCGCCCAAGCAGACTGACACAGGTGTTGGGATTGAGAAGGAGGCACTGCTGTTATTAACACAGACTGTGTAAGGGCTTTGGAACTGGGGGAGGGGTAGAGGCTGGAAGAGTTTTGAGGTTCGTGTTAGAAAAAGCCTAGATTGCCTTGAAGGGACCACTGGTAATCTACCAAACGAATACAGATTTATAATAATAATTATAATAATAAATTCCAGGATGTAGAAAAGAAGTAACTTTGGGGTCATTCTAAAGTTCCAGGCATTGTGCTAGATACCTTACATATGTTAGCTCATTTGTGCTTCATAATAATCCTACAAACTAGTGATATGTATAAATTATATGTATACATAAACCTTGATGTTTATATAAATATTTATGTATGGGGCACCTGGGTGGCTCAGTCGGTTGAGTGTCTGAGTCTTGGTTTCAGCTCAGGTCACGATCTCATGGGTCATGAGATGGAGCCCCACATCTGGCTCCCTGCTCAGAGGGGCGTCTGCTTAAAGATTCTCTCCTTCTTCCCCCACCCCCACTCTCTCTCTCTCAAATAAATTATTTTTATTTTATTTTATTTTATTTTATATATTTTATTTTATATAATATTTTATTATTCTCAAATAAATCTTTTAAAAATGAATACATATTTATATAAAGTTTGATTTATATAAATAAATATATTAATTAATATCTCCATATTATAGCTAACAACAACAAGCAACAAAACCAGTAAACATGTTGCTAAGCTCTCTCTCCATACCAGGTACTGTTGGAGAGTCTGATATTCTCTGCCTTGATTTTTACATACCACTGAACGGTAGATGATAAGACCACATCGTAGTTAAGAGCACAAGCCCTAGAGCCAGATACCTGAGTCTACATCACAATTCTGCCACTTTGTTGTTGTGTGGCCTTGGGCAAGTTCCTTACCCTCCCTGAGCATCAGGTTCCTCATCTACAAAATAAGGATGGTGGCAATGATATTAACACTTCTTACTCCATAGGGTTATTGGGATGGTTGAAATAGCTAATACAGAGGAAGTAGAGGTACCCAGGCTAGAGCCTGGCCATATATGTGTCAACGATTATGACACCTACTTGAAATATGGGGAAATTAAGGCTCAGAGAAGTAAGTTTACTCTGAGTTTGTTCTATGAAAGCTATTTTTAAAATTCTATTTAGTATGCTACTCTCTTTACCTAAAACCTTTGTTAATTCATTATTTTCTACAAAATAAAGTCCAGATTTCTTAGAATGGCCCATCTTCCCAGCCTCAGACCCTGCCGCTCTGCCGGTGCCCCCGTGCTCTAAGTGTCCTAACACGGGTCCCTCGTAACATGGCACATGCTTTCATAATGCTGGCTTCATACCAGCTCTTTCTGCCGCCTGAACTGCTCTTCTCTCAGCCCCATGGCCAATGCCTGGTCCTTCTAGTTCTGAATCAATGGTCATTCATTCATTCATTCATTCATACAGTTACATGAGTGTCTACTTTGGATAAGGCACTTTTCTAGGCATTTGGGTACAGCAGTAAATAAGAAACATTCAGTGCCTTCTAAGCAGATAAGCCCATGGGGAGACAGACAAATAAGCAGGCCTCATGGGGCAGTGTGATAAAGACAGTGACAGAGTGGGCAGAGGAGGGGTACCTCACAGGGCTGGGCTGTGAGTGCAATTTGTGAGACTGACCTTCCCTCCCCTAGGCCTTTCTCTACACCCAGGATATAGATGGCCACATCACCAAAGAATATTTACCTGACCCTGTCAGATTGCCATTGTCCCTTTCTATGAATGGTGGATCCACAAGAAGAAAAACGTTTCACTTTTGTAAATATAAAAACACTTGTTCTGTGTTTCATTCTAAAGATAATGAACTATCCCTCGTTTAAGAGAGACTTAGACATATCTTCACACACTGTGGCTTCATGGGGAAGGGAGGCAGATGATGATGGGACTGGATCAATCTTGAGCGTCACATTTGCCCCAAGAGAGAGACTCACTCGAGGAAGGAAGTTGTAAAACTGAACAAGTAGCATGGAGCCTATGGTAGACTGATTGCAGAGATGGCCCTGCTTCTCTATCCTTCCTCCAGCCACGCCCCTTTTTTTGCAAGGCGACTTTGCAGCCTCTCCCATCAGGAGGCAGAGCCTTGTATCTGGAATGCCCAGATTTGCTTTGGCCAATAGAATGTGTGGGGGTAACAATTCCACTTCTAAGCCCAGGTCTCAGGAGGGCTCAAACACTTTTGCTCACTCTCTTGAACCATCCACTGGCATGTGAACAAGTCTGGGTTCGCCTGGTGGAGAAAATTGAGAAACACATGGAGGAGAGCCCATTCATCCTGGCCAAGTCCATCACAGACCAGCCAGTCAACCTCCAAACGTGAGAGAGCCCTGCCAAGATCAGCAGAACTGATCCACAGCTGACTATAAACGCATGAGTGGTTCCAGCCAAGACCAGAAGAACCACCCAGCTGATGCACGGACTCACAAGCAATAATAAAACCACTGTGTTTTGGAGAAAAGTGTTACACAGCATTATTGTGATGATAGATAACTGATACAGATGGAAAAGGGGATCAAATTTTCGGTGGAAACATTCTACAAACTATTAAAGTATAATAGAAAAAATATGTCTTGTTCATGAATTTAGGGACAGTGTTTTGCTTTGTTATAATGAAGAGCAGTTCACTTGTCAGGCATGCTTTGGAATGAAATTTGAAGTTGTACTTCTCTAAAGATATTCAAAATCCATATTTTGAAACATGGAGCAATGGGATTTTCCGATTTCCTCTCGCTCATGTAGTTTAATAACATACACTGTTTGCAATGTACCAATATCCTCTGCAGTTCTGTCTTCCCACACATATGAGCTATGGTCACCTGCACAATCCATGAAAGACTGGGTTGAGAATTCTAGAAATAGGTGGCAAGATGGGGCCTGGAAACCTGGTTTTCTTATTCCAAGGTCAATGTTCTACCCACCATTAGATTATTCTGTGTCTTCTTTCTCTTCTCTGGCCTACGAAATTTCTGGCCCATGAAATTTAGTAAGCTATACATCTTCTTTATTAAAATTTAATTGCAGTACATGGATTACTTCATTAAAAATTTCAAACACTATAGAAGAGCATGGCTAACATTTATGGAGCACTCACCATGTCATGGTCATTGTTACTAGTACTTTATATGTATTAACTATACAAATAATATAATCCTTACTGACCTATTATCATCCCTATGGAGACACAGAGAGGTTAGGTGACTTTCTCTAAGTGACATAATCAGAATAGAGCTTGGCTCTGAGCCAAGACAGTCTGCCTCCAGAGTCAGACTCTGAACCACCTACACACTATTTTGTTATACGGCGTAAGAAACCATTTATTTTTTATCTACTCATAAAGACCAGCTAATAAGTGAACCTCTCATAAGTACATCATTTACATGATTATTACAAGTTTCAGAATAAGTGAAATGAGCTAAATACCTAGCACTTCTTAGGCATCTGATGAATGTTAGTTCCCCACTTCCCCACCCTGTGTAAGTGATGGACGTCGTTCCTTCATCTATGCCAAGCACATTGGTGAGCACTCTCTGTGCCACTGAGGCACTGGGTCTGTTAATCAATCAAGGCAAAGTCATTGTCCTTCAGAAGCTCCCAGTTTAGAGGAAGAGGCAGACGGCTTAAGACAGCAGGGCTTTCTAGGGGCACCTTGCGGGGCACAGAGAAAAGACGAATGAACACTGCTCCTGAGTTTCCGGGCACTTTGCAGAGCGGGTCTTGAAGGCTGATTCAGGGTTCTATGGTGTAAAGAAGCAGAACTTAGGAAAGGAGAGGTTTTTTGGGTTTTTTTTTCCCCTAATTTTTATTGTTATGTTAATCACCATACATTACATCATTAGTCTTTGATGTAGTGTTCTATGATTCATTGTGTGCGTATAAAACTCAGTGCTCCATTCAATACGTGCCCTCTTTAATACCCACCACCAGGCTAATCCATCCCCCCACCCCCCTCCTCTCTAGAACCCTCAGTTTGTTTTTCAGAGTCCATCGTCTCTCATGGTTCGTCTCCCCCTCTGATTTCCCCCCTTCATTCTTCCCCTCCTGCTATCTTCTTCTTTTTTTTTTTTTTCTTAACATATATTGCATTATTTGTTTCAGAGGTACAGGTCTGTGATTCAACAGTCTTACACAATTCACAGCACTCACCATAACACATACCCTCCCCAATGTCTATCACCCAGCCACCTCATCCCTCCCACCCCCCACCACTCCAGCATCCCTCAGTTTGTTTCCTGAGATTAAGAATTCCTCATATCAGTGAGATCATATGATACTTGTCTTTCTCTGATTGACTTATTTCGCTCAGCATAATACCCTCCAGTTCCATCCACGTCGTTGCAAATGGCAAGATCTCATTCCTTTTGATGGCTGCATAATAAGGAAAGGAGAGGTTTTAAGTGTAGGTGGGAATGGTAGTTAATAGACATTTATAGGACATACTGTGTGCCAGACACTGGTCTAGGTGAGGTATATCTATATCTATCTACCTATTTTAATCCATTAGATTCATCTATAGAGAGTTTAAGTAATCTATCCAGAGTCGCAAAGCTCGTAGGTGGCAGGGCCGGGATTTGAACCCGGTGCAGTGTGGCTCTAGAGTCTGTGCTGTCCTATTACCTCTGAAGAGCTAGAACAGTTAGGAGACTTGGATCACTTGGAACCAAGCAGGTCCAGGCCCTTCTAGTCCATATATGTTCACCATCCAAAAGGAGCTCAGGATCTACCGCTGGAACCTGCGCCTCCTTGTGACTAAGTGGAGGAAGAGGAGCAAGCAGGAGGCTCGTGCTCACCGCTCTGCTGAGAACAGCAGGAGCTCCACTTCTGTGCAGAGCTCCAGCCTGTTCTAGGAAAATCACCAGGAAAAGGAGATGAGGCAGAAAGCCTCATTGGGCTAACGGATCCTTTGCAATCGGGATTCCTTGGAAAACTTTCACATGACGTTAGGCTATCCCGGCAGTGCCTGCACTTGAGAGTCTTACCATGATCTCCATAAATCACTCATAATTCGTGCAGGGCTGTGTTGAATGCTTCACGTTAAGCTGGACGTCTAAAGCTGTGAGTCTAAAGAGATTTGGGCAAACTGGAGATATATCAAAAATGCAAGAGAAAGGACAAACATAAATGTATTTGGTTCTCTTTTTCCCAGTCGCCCTTGGTCCAGTAATTCCTGGTTTTCATTTGATTTGTAAAGTGTGTTCAAGGGACAACTAAGTAGGGAGCCATCAAAGCTGGCCCTGCCGTGAAAAAGCAAAATTCTCCCAAAATGAAGTAGAGAGTCCCAGAAGGGCAGAGGTAGCTGCCCGAAGTTCCTTCTTGCCTGCACTCCATCCTCTCCCTCCCCTCTGCCAAGAAAGTCACTCTGTTTCTTCTTTAGTGGGTGTCATCAGGCAGCACTAAGCTAGGAGTGAGTATTTATTCCTGGGCACGGACACACCTCTTCCTCTCTTGGGGAAGCATTGGGTCAACCTACCAGGGAGTTAAAGTGGGTTTGGGTTTTCTTGTTGCTGTGGTTACTCTCCCTGCCACAGGCTCAGATTTGCCCTGTGATGCTGCTGCCTGCGGCTGACCAGGGGCCTGGTGTGGAGCGTTTCCTCTGGTCCCTGCTCTACCCTGATTCCCAGCAGGTCTGCACCCCCGTGTCCAGAGGGGCTTGGTGTCGGTCTGCTCTGGCTGCCATAACAAAGTACCATAGACAGGGGGGCTTAAATATCAGACACTGATTTTCTCACTGTTCTGGCAAATGGAAGTTCAAGGTCAAGGTGCTGGCAGGGTAGGCGTCTGGTGAGACTGCTTCCTTGGCTTGCAGATGGCAACCTATTCTCTGTGTGTTTACTTGGCCTTTCCTTGGTGAATGTACTGGAAAGGAGTGGGGGGAGAGAGAAAGAGAGAGCAAGAATGCTCTGATGTCTCTTCTTATAAGTTCACCAACCACTCCTATCAGATCAGGGACCCACCCTTATGACCTCACTTAACCTTAATTACTTCTTTAAAGGTCCCAGCTCCAAATATAGCCACACTCAGGTTTAGGGCTTTGACATAGGAATTTTGGGGAGACACAAACCTTCAGTCCATAACACCCTGGGCTCTCCCAGTGCTGCTCCTTCTCCTGTGTAGGCTTCTAGTAGAGGCCTGGGTTTCTCTGACGCCCTGGCCCAGGCTTCACCGTTTTCAGTCCTCACATGCCTGGACCTCGGGAGAGGGGCCTTTCAGCATCACTGTCCCTCCATTCTATGGCAGCTAAACTCTGCCTTGGGTCTGTGGTTGATCTTGGGCAGGAAGAATTTCCTATCCTCTTTACTGGGTCGAACAGTATCCCCCACAATTTATGTCCACCTGGAACCTCCAGATGGGACCTTATTGGGATGTAGAATCTTTGCAGATGTAATCAGTTCAGATGGGGCTACACTGGGTTTGGGTGGGTCCCAAAGCCAATGACTAGTGTCTTTATAAGAGAAAGGAGAGAGAGATACGCAGAGGGAAGAGAGCCTTGTGAATGAGGAAGCAGAGACTGGAAGGATGTATCTAAAAGCCAAGGAACTCCAAGGATTTCTGGCAACCACCAGAAGCTGAGAGAGAGGCATGAGCCAGATTCTCCCTCCCAGCCTCCAGAAAGAAGCAAACCTGCAGGCACCTCGATTTCAGACTTCTGGCTTCCAGAACTGTGAGAGAGTACATTTCTATTGCTGAAGCCACCCAGATTATGGCACTTTGTTACCGCAGCCCAAAGAGTCAAATACACTCTCCTCCAGTTGTAGCCGATTTCTGCTTGGTGCCAGTTCACCATCCTGGAGCTGAGGGAGCTTCCGGTTCTTCCCCCAAGGGAAGAGGGTTTTGCTTCCATCTCTGTCCCAGAACAGTGGATTTATGTCTGGGCCTTGTGGACAAGAGGTTTGCTGCTCTTCCCTTGGCAGCTTAAGGCTTTGCTTTTTGAGGAGAAGGATCTGGGAAAGCAGCAGGGCTTCGTGTCTGTCCCCTCCTGCCACTTCTGGGCTCTCCAGCCTCCGGCCTGTCACTCGTGTTTCTCTTGAGCACACAGTGGAGTAAAGCTTGAGAGCAAGCACCATCTCCCTCTGTGTCTGGGCTCCTTGCTTTCCCAAACTCACTCACATGCTAGCCCACACTGGCCTTTAAGAAGTCGTTAACATCTTAGCTGATTAAGTCCCACCCACTTGAACAGCGGCTGCCACTTTCTCCCATGTTCCACCAAAGGTGAGGCGGTCGTGCGTCCTGTGTCTCCTCAGAATGGTTTGCCCCCACCTTGTGAGTCTAAAGAGTCTTTGCCCCTTGTTGGAATGCAGTTTACTATGTAACTTTGCAATCTCAGCTCTCTGATAGTCTCAAGAAAAGTGATGATTTTATAAGTCATCCAGCATTTTCTTCCCCTTCATGGTGGGATCAATGTTCTCTTGGGGTTTTCATCATTCTAAGTAGAAATGGAATTCCTTAACTAATATTTGTCCTAAATATACGTTAGTGCAATTTCTCAAGGGCCTAGATTTGACTCTTGGCTCTAAAACTCACTAGCTCTGGGACCTTGGGGAAGTTGCCTACTTTTGCTGAAACTTGGTTTCCTCAAGGTTAAAATGAAAGCTTGACACAAGTCCCATTCGGTTCTCATAGCCATTATTTTAAAAGAAGGTTCTGGAGCAATCTCACAGAGTGAACTATTCTTAGTTTTGCCTTATTTTTAATGTCAGATTTTCAGAGTACCTTGTCTTGATTGGATAAAATGTGGTTTTTGTTTGTTTTTTCCAAGATTGGTTGGGAAAGTGGGTGGGTAGGAAGATTCTCGCTCTTCAGATTGCTGGTTTTGATGGGCTTCTAGTCATAGGGAAGGTGTAGCCTTTGAAACAGACAGACCATAAAGCTTACATACTTCTTGAACCTACCATAGTAATTAAAGAACTTATTTTAAACTTATTTTTATTGTATTTCTAGCATGTAGGAAAAGTTGTATTGGCGCCAGGTAAAGCAAAATCTGTCAAAAGGGAGTTTTTCATTTTCTGTTACTCCTGAGACCCTCAGGCACTTGATGTGGTCCCTGCAATGCCAGGGCCCTGGTGTGAATATTGGAGATAAGGAGATAGTTTCTCCAAGCAGATGCCATAGGCCCCCTCATCTGGCTTAAATAGTTTTTAAAGGGTTTCTGTCTTGGGGACATGCCAAACCCGGGCTCCTCCCTAAAATAAAGCAGCCCATGTGAGCTGGGGCTGTTTACAGAATGTCTGCAGCCTTTTGGCCTGCAAGGATTTACTGTGGTTGTTGTTACTTGGAAGAGAACAGTTCTTCTAAGAGTCCTTGTGAGGCTTCATGAGGGACTGCAGGAGAAATGAGAAAAATCATGTAAGAAGGTGCAACAGGACTTTTTTTTTTTTTCAGTTATGCCACTAAAAGAAATATGTAAGTTGGGAAAATCATTTCATTTATGTGTTCATTTGTTTATTCAACACATATTTACTGGCTAGCTATTACGTGCCAGGTACTATGCCAGATGCTTGAGGCACTATAGTTAACAACAAAGATAAGGGCTTTGTACCCATAAAGCTTGTAGCCTAGTTGGGAAGGAATTAACTAGATATTTACATAAAATAATATTTTAAATTATATTTGGGATAAATACTGGTAATAAGAAGTACAAGTCTAGAGGATTAGAAAAGGCTTCCCTGATGAAGTGACGCTTTGACTTAGATTTGAACTATATGTAAGCACTGAATAGACTTTTCAGAGGGAAGAAGAGGATATTTCAATTAAAGAAAAGCATGTGCAATGGCCCTGAGGCAGGAAGGAGTTTGGAAAAACCAACCTATACGAGAAAAATGACCTACAAAAACTTACGTTTGGGGAGTCCTCTCAAATGCACAAATTGGCTCTAAATATTATAAAGCCTACAGGAACGCAAATCCTGTTCATGCATGTAGTGCTTCCAATCAGTATTATATTCTTCATTCTTTTTTTAAAAAAAGATTGTATTTATTTATTTGAGAGAGAGAGAGCAATGAGAGAGAGAGAGAGCATGAGCAGGGTGAGAGCTAGAGGGAGAGGGAAAAACAGACTTCCAGCTGAGCAGGGACCCCAATGCGGAACTTGATACCAGGACCCTGGGATCATGACCTGAGACGAAGGCAGACACTTAACTGACTGAGCCACCCAGGTGCCCCTATTCTTCATTCATTCTTAAATAAGAACAGGCAAATAAGGATATCCAGACCTTTAAGAAAGTCCTTTAATATGAAATGCAGAAACGCAAGAAAAAATCAAGAGGAACTTGGTAGAAAAATCTCATTTTCAGGGAGCAGAAAGAAATTTTAAAATAAAACAATGCTATACTAAAACATTCAGAGAAATACAAGAAGTTTTTGCATCCATGACAAAAGGACAAGTTAGTATAAAAAAAATAATACGTAGAAAAATAAGATAGAAAGGGCTCTTGGAAATTAAAATTATGATAGTTGGAATGAAAAAATAGTAGAAGGGTTGGAAATTAAAGTTGGGGATATCTTCTAGAATATATGAAAAGTCAAAAAGATAGAAAAATAGGAGAGAAAAGATAAGGAACTCATTCTATCAGACCTGGAGTTTCAATGGTCTACTAAAAGGAGGTCCAAAAAGATACAACAGAGGAGAAGAAGAGAAAGGAAATTATTAAGGAAATAGCATAGAAAAAGATCTTATGGACATGCAGAAATAATCATAACACTCCTATTGAAAGGTGGAATCTATTTCTCTACCCCCTGAGTCTAAGCTGGGTCTGACTTGCTTTATCCAATAGAATGTGGCAGAGGTTCTGAGCCTAGGCCTTGAGAAGCTCTGTATTTCCATGCTTGCTCTTGGGATCACTGCTAACCTCTGCTAACCATATGAGCAAGACTGGCTACACTGAGGGAGGATGAGAGGTAATATGAGGCACAGCCGAGTCCAGCCTATATCAGCTGAGCCTGACCAGATCATGAGAACTGCCCAGCAGAACCCAGAGCAATTCATTATCAATAACTAAATTTTGGGGTGATATCCATGCAACAGAAGTTGGCACAATGAGTGTCTAGACTACAGAGTTTTACCAAGGGCCCATCCCAATAAGTGAATTAAAGGCTCACACAAAGACACATCATTATGAAATTTCAGATCATTATGAGATAAGAGAAAATCCTAAAGGAAAAGCAGATCACATTAAAAAAGAACAGAAAAGAGAATGGCATTGAAATTCTTAATAGCAACACTAGATGCTGGAAGGTACTAGGGCAATAATACCTCTCAAGTTTGAAGGGAAAAATATTTCCAATCTACATGTTTTCTATCTAAACAAGACATATTAGTCCTCTATTGCTGCCATAACAAATCATCACAAACTTAGCAGCTTAGAACAATACAAATTTATTACCTCACAGTTTTGGAGGTCAGAGGTATGGCAGTATTGACTGGTAATTCAGGCTTGGGTCTTGCAAGGCTGAAATCCCTGTGTTCACCGGGTTGTGTTCCTTTCTGAAAGCTCTAGATTGAGAACTCTCTTCCAGTCTCATTCAGATTGTTGACAGAATTAAGTTCCTGTCAGTTTTAGGACAGAGATCCCCACTTATTCACTGGCTGTTGACCAGAGAGGCCTTTGTCAGCTTCAAGAGGCTGCCAGCATTCCTTGGTTCATGGCTTCCTTGCTTGGTCTTCAGAGCCAGCATTGCTTCACCAAGTCCTTCTCACTTCAGATCTCTCTAATGGTCTCCTCTGCCTCATCTCCCTTCCTTTCAGCTAGAGAAAAGTCCCTGATTTTATGGACTCATGTGGTTATATGACACCCATCTGGATAGTCTAAAATATTTTCCCCATCTCGAGATCCATAATCTTCATGACATCTGTAAATTCCCTCTTGTTGTGTTATATAACATATTCACAGATTCTGGAGATTAGGGTGTGGACATTTTGGGGGGGATTATTATTCTGCCTACCAAGCTGTGAAATAAGTGTAAGCCTAGAATAAAGAAATTGTATCAAAATGTAGCTTCCTATCTTCTGCTTCTCAGAAACCTATTAGGAGATGGCCTTTGCAAACAAGGTAGTAAAAAAAAAAAAAAAGAATGATTTTTAGGACCAGAAGTAAGATGGCGGTGATGGAAGCCTCCAGACAAAAACTCTGTGGCAGGCCTAGGTAAGAAATGTATGAAAAGCCTCACTGAAGAGGGTAGGGGAAAGGTACAGAGCTAAGTAACTGGAAATGAATGGGCCTGTAAGATTAAAGGCAAAGGAAACAGCACATAAGAACTCTACTCTAGTTGATAAAGTTGAGTCCCATACTTGTACAGTTAATAATACTGAAACCACCATACACATATCCTGGAAGTGGACAATTAAGTAAGTGGATGACAGATGCCAGGAACCAGGTTTCTCACTGTTGGAGTAGGAGATTACAGATAAGTGAGGGCCTAGATCCATCCATGTAGTACTGGATGAGAGTTGGATATGTCAGTAAGAACTCATCTTTAGCTTTGTATAGGTACAGGTGGTTACATATAGAAACATCTACAGATATATATCTACACACTGGTTAGTATATACACACGTATTTCCTTGTTCTATCAGCTGAGTCTAGAAACAGTGACAATCTGATGACAATGAGCACACCTCATGACCAGATCTTAGTTTCTAATACCATTTTTCAATAAAAGGAATCAAGGCTCCCTGGAGAAAAGGTTGATTCTAAGACTGTGGAAAGAAATGTGTAAAAGACGATCATAGAACATCTTGTAGTGCCAGAGAATAAGAAAGTGCTCAAAGACAAACAAAGCCCACAATTATAAATAATAAAGGTATGTCAAAGGTTTACAGGAGAATTAAAGTTCACCCACAGTTGTTTGGAGCCGCAAAATAATTAAGGAAGTAAAAGTAGGATTGCATTATAACCCAAAGTATTAAAAAATTCCATGAGTCAATACTGATAGAAATAAATGATTGAATAAATAAGTGGAGGAAAGTAGACAAATCTCCTATGCAGAAAAATTCTAAATAATTTATGTAGATACTCCATCCTCGAAGTGATAGAGCATAACTTCCCACTCCATAAGTGTGGGCTGCACATAGCGGCTTTCCTCCAAAGGATAGAGTATGGAAAAGGGAAAGAAAATACTAACTTTACTGTGGAGAAAGCAGACAAGCCAGGGGATAAAGGTTAAGTTCAATGTTAATAAGTCATATTGATAGCACATACCCTTGATAAGATGTGATGAAAATAGTACGTTGTCTCTGTGGTCTTTCTTGCCGAAAACCTAGAGCCCCAATCAAATGATGAGAAAAATATCAGACAAATCCTGATTGAGGGACATTCTATGAATATCTGACTAATACTCTTCAAAACCATGAAGGTCATCAGAAACAAGGAAAGTCTGAGAAACCATCACAGCCCAGAGGAACCTAAGGAGACATGTCCACTAAACATAATGTGGTGTCCTAGATGGGGTCCTGGCTCAGAAAATAAAAACATTAGATAAAAACGAAAGGAATCTGAATAAAGTATGGACTTTAATTAAGAATGTATTAATATTGGTTCATTAGTTGTGAAAAATGTACCCTACTGATATAAGGTGTTAATGATAGAGGAAACTGGGTGCGAGGTATATGGAAAGTTTCTGTAATATCTTTACGATAATTTTGTAAATTTAAAACTTCTAAGTGAAAAAAGTTGATTAAAAAAGGATAGATTAGAACATATTGTGACACACTGCAGTAGTAAAGATAATTATTATTTAATGAAAATTTTGTTCTTGCAACTATAAATAGACATGTAGACACACACTAGGTCTTGATGTAAATTCTTTTCTTGCTGGGAATTATAAAAAGTTTGGAAAACACTGGATCAGAGGATGGCTCTTGGCTTTAATATTTCTTAAAGTTATTCATTTTAAGTTGTTGATGAGAGGTTTCATTTGTCTAGTCAACAATCACTCAGTGATTAATCACCATGTCCAGAGTACTGTGCTTCCTACCAAAAGGGATGTCACAGATGAACAAGACACAGCGTTTCATCTGTTAGAGACAGAAGCAGAAAAACAAATACAGTGTCAGACAAAAGCCTGTGAAATAAATGCTAGACAGAGGTTTATAAAAATGCCATGAAAGCATAGAGGACAGAGGAGTAAGAGTTGACTCAGAGGGTCGGGAAAGGCTGAAGAGGAGCTGGCATTTTAGTTAGACTTTTAAAAAAATAATGAGAATCACTAATGTTTGCTGAGCACTTCCTATGTTGCCAGAGTCTTTGCAAGAACATTACAGGGATCATCTTATTTTATCCTCACACATCCTTCTGGCTAGGCGCTAGTTTCACTCCCACTTTACAGAAGAACAAACTGAAGCTTTAAAAAGGTAAAAGAATTGCGCAAGATGCACAGCTGTGAATTGGTGGGCTGAGATCTGTGCCATGTCCTGTGCCTTGGAATTGCATACCCCACCCGTCCCAGCTCTAGCCCTTCCCTTCCCTACTCTATTTTCCTCTAGCTACAGAGTGTGGTTTAAGATTTCCATTCCCTTAAAATAGTGTCCTTTGTTGCCTTTGCTCCCACCACCCCTCTCCCATCTCCCCTCTGAAACACTCCTACATAACCTTCATAGCCCAGCTCAACTGCTACCTCCTTTGTGTAGCGATCCTTCATTCCAGTCTCTTCCAGCAGAATCCACTGCTCCTTTGCTTCTATAAAGCTTTTGTTGAAAAACCTGTCTCCTCCACCTCTACCCCACTCATGACTCTACTGGTCATCTTTCTCTTTGTGTTTCTGCCTCCCAGTAGAGTGTGTGGCACACTGTGGTCGCCCAGTAAATGAGAAGAGAAGGAGGAAGGAATTGTAGGATTTCCATGAGTAAATAGGAGAGACAGGCATCCCAAGCTGAGAACAAGACAAGTAAACGTGGAGAAGTGGGGGGTGGAGTGGTCTTGCGGTGATAGGGTGTCATGTGCCCAGATGTGTGGCTAATTTATGCCAGCCTGGGGCCAGATTGTGCCAAACTGGGATGCTTTGCCAGGAAGCCAGGGCTTTATTCTGTAGATAATAGTGACCCATGGAGGGGTTTTGGAGTTGAGGGACAAGATTTGAATTGAGTGACACACTCTATTTAATTCTGTTTTCTCACCTTTGAAGAGGTTGGAGGACAAGAGGAAATATGAAAACTAATATTTATTGTATACCCATTATATTTGAGGCACTGTTCTAAAATCTTTATATAAATCCTCTCATTAATTCTCACAGAAATCCAATACACCAGCTATTTTCCCTGGTTTTACGATTGAGAAGATGAAGCTCAACAGGTTAAGGCACACCGTTGAGAAATGGCAGATCCTGGAGCTGAACTCGAGTTTGCCTGATTCCAAAGCTTATATTTCCCACCACAGAATCCTGCCTCCTTAAAAAGCTCTTAGAGCCCCTCCTCTTCCTCTCGAAACCTTCTCCTTGTCCCCTGACCTACTTATCTCTGCCCTTTCCCTCCTGTTTCCCTGGACCTAAGTGGCAACTGGCTGGGGAGCAGGTGACCGGATCCCTAGCAGTACGATCACAGTGATGGTTTTATTTCACACCCTCAGTTGGCCTGAGCCAGAGCAGGCCAGTGGGGGCACTGGCCATGTGCACCATCCCTGGATGCTGCAGATGACCTTGACTTCTGGGATCTTCAGGCCAGCAGGGGCATCTGGCCAAGTGCACCATCCCTGGATGCTGCAGATGACCTTGACTTCTGGGATCTTCAGGCCAGCACGGGCATCTGGCCATGTGCACCATCCCTGGATGCTGCAGATGACCTTGACTTCTGGGAATCTTTCTAATTTTTTGAAGGAGACCTTCCCTCTAGCTAATGACTCACACAAGATAAGAGGTTCCCATTTTAGCTGCTTGGGCGTCTGCTGATTTGAAACTTCTTTTTGGATGTACTTTTTGAAACTTTCTTTCTAAAACACTTTTCTTCCAAGTCCCTCAGACTAACCAATAACACAGAAGGAGTTATGAACTGGAAAAAAAAAAAGAAATGCAGCCTTTCCTTTCTTGATAATGGTATTAGAATTCTGGCATTCAGCTCCAAGCTTCCCCGAAGTGTTTAAGCAATGTATGCTTTTTGTGTGCTTGTGATTAAAATATGATGTACCTTAAAAGCCATTCCAGCCTCTTGTGATGTGGTCATAAAAATTATTTCAGCATTAAATACCTCATTCCCATCATGTCAGCTTTGAGACCACTGCTAGATGAATCACTGAAGAAATGAAGCTCTTAGCAAAATATTTTTCTTTCTGATTGCAGGGCCGAGGCTTATTCGATTAAAGGATAAAGGTAAATTGATCAAATATGTGGACATTTGGAGTTTATTTGTATCGCTGTGGAGCAAATTTTGAAATGCAGCGATCTGATTAGATTTTCCTCTCTGAGGTTCCCTGGTCAAGAGGGAGCACCGCTGGAAAAGGGCTGATGGCCTGGCCATGTGGGTGAATGACTGGCCACTGTCCATTTCCAGCTCTCCTGAAGCTACTGTGGTCCGGGGAGCTCATGTCAGCATCAGGAAAGCCCCCCCCCCCGAATGGAGCATCAGTGATTCCACTGACGAGCTGACCTGGAAGCTTTCACAGAGTTGATAAGAAGACACTTGGCTTTGCAGACTCAACCTGCACAGCGCATTTCCCCTTAAAATGCCTCCTTTCAACTTAGGGTCCCGCAGCCTGTCCCTCTTTCCCACCTCTGCCTCCCTCGCTGTCCTGTCACCCAGGTGGCTGAGGTTTCAAGAAAATGAGAAGAGACTGGGAAAAAGCTGGGGGATGTGGGGGCCACAAAAGGCACCTTGGTTTTAATTTCCCCTGTGTTCTTCATCCTAACCCCAGCTGGCTTCCAGAGGCTTCTGTGGCCGGCAGAGTGGCCAGACGCCTCCCTGCTCTGAAATCCCAATATTCATTAAACTTTTGTTTTGAAATCTTACTAACAACAACAAGAATAAATAATAAAAGCAATTAGGTGTGTTCTTTGCGCCCAGAGCGCACGGAGGTCTTACATTCCTTGCCTCGATCTCCACAACCACCTGCGAGGTGAGTGCTGTTATTCTTACAGATACAGGGTCACTGAGGTTCAGCAAGTTTAGGTAACCGGCACAGGCAGTAGAACTTGGATTTGACCCATGCATTTTGGACTCTGGGCCTTCGGTATGTAATCACTGCTTTAAACTGCTGCCCACATACTACAAATGTAAGTCAGATGATGCAAACATGTGGAATGTGGGAAGTTAAATGTGCATTCCCCCCCACCACCAATTTCTACCTTCCAGTACATTCCAGCCTGGATGGCTGGGCCCCATTTTCTCTTCTCTCAGCCTTACTGGACAACGATCCTATGAAGGCACCCAGATTTTATAAGGAACCAAGCTATCAGGGGGCAGGTGATCTTCCCCCGGCATACAACATGTACCGTCCCAATGGCCAGCTGACCTATAAGGCTGTGAAGTCCCTGGGGGCGAGTACAGGGACCCTCAGATATAACGTAATGGTAAAGAGCATGGGCCTTGGGGTGAGTTCACTCAGGTGTGAATCTGGCTCTGCCACTTATTGATTGTGTGGTCTTGGTCAGCTTTCCTACTCTCAGAGGCCCAGTTTGCTCATCTATAAAATGGGATTGATGATGCCCATACCTCAAGGATGTTTGGAGATGGGATAGCTATGTGCTAAGCCTACAGTGCCTAGCAGGGAGCAGATGATCAGTAAGGACTGTAGTCAGGTCCAAGTGTAGGAGGGGCGAATCATTCAGGCCGGAGGGATGTGGGAAGGGCTTGGCGTGATCAACTTTTTAAGCCTTGGGCCTGGGGCTTCTACTTCCCTCATTCCAGGCACCCAGCAGGGTGTTCTGCCCACTGAAGGGCACATCTGAAACGCTTGCTGACTTGTAACAACTAAGCAATGGAGAGGTCTGGGACTAGCTCTGGGAACTTGAGCCTTGGGACAACCAGGAAAACACTACGAAATGTCCTGAAAATATCTATCAGTAGTGTTGATAAACATAACCAGAGGAAATTCCTTGTCGGCATGAACAACAAGGTTCAGTGGAGGATGGACTTTTCTGAGGACTCTCTTGTGCAAGTGGTTTACAAACAAAAGAAGGAATGGATGGATGCGGTGGGGCCCTGGGCAGAAATGCCAGGTTGACGATGGAAGAGGCCAAACCATTTACAAAAATAGCAGTATTTCTTGCACAATCAACCTCTGAAAATGCATCAGCAAGCACGAGGCGGCTTTCACAGCCAGAGACACACCGGAAGCTGCTCGTCTCATTATGTGCCCCAGTCCTACCCAGACCAACGCGAGCAAAGAAGCTTGTGGCCTGTCTCCGAGTCAGCCCTGAGAGGCAGCCTGAAGTGAATGAAAACCCCTCCAGTTCCCCTATCAGGATGTGGTGGGCCAAGAGCCAGAATGTATTATTAGACTGGAATGTTTCAGTCTCTAAATTTAACCAGCTGGAGTTCTCTATAAAGTACCATCCTATTAACACTTTTGTATTGAAGAATTCGCCATTTAGTGGGATTTGATTATGGGCAGAACTCCATGTCCTTGGCTTGGCCCCTTCTTCTGTACAGTACACCACCCACCCCCGCTGGGCCCTTCACAGCGCTTGTCAGCTGGAGGGCAGCCCACAGGCTCACTTGCGGAGCAAGGATCGCCACGGACTTGACCCCTCTTTGAGGTGACACTGCTAATGTCCTTGGGACTCGTAGCAGGCCAAGAGAGGAGAAAGTGCCAGGAAAGGGGGAGAGAGAAGGAGAGAAAGTTTGAATTAGGATGTGAGGGAAATAGTATTTGCAATGGAACCACACGTGGAGGCAGGTTTCAGGTCCACACATCTATCTTTCTGTGCCTGAGGACAGATACTTACTGATACCAGCCTTAGCCAAGAACTCAAGTCACATGAACACCTCCGTGCTTGACTTCACTTTAATATGAAAATTCTTTCTTCCTCTTCTTTTCGATAAACAAAAAGAGATGGGATCCACTTTTATGGAATCCAAAGTGGAAATTGGAACGATGAAAGACAGCCTAATATTACATAGTATAATCCTATTTTAGGCAAGTGCAATATACCCCCACACACATTTCAAAAATCTTGAAGGATTTATATTAAAGTGCTAACAATGTGCACCTCTACATGGAAAAATTCGACATGTTTTAAGTGCATGTTCTTTTTTTTTCTGTTTTTACTAAAAGACATTTTGTAAGTGACCATAAACTGCTCTCCTAATTGGAAAATATTTTTTTAATTTATAAGCCTGAAAAGCTGATCTATGAAACTGATTGAACTATTTATTCCTCTGAAATGTGTGAAAGGCAGGGGTGATTGATGCCAAGGGTGGAGGTTAAGTCAATGTACTCAATCACTGAGGGAAATGCAAAACCTTCTGGGAATGGTTCCTTTTAACTGTTCAGTGTGCTGATGCGATGTTTGACAATGTTGCACACTCTGCAGTTTCTCCCCCGCAACATTTTTTCTGATGTATAAACTGAATTTGACATAGCCTTCCACTTAGATCGTAACGGATCTTTTAAAAAAAATTGATCACGTAGTATTCATTGTTTTTACCAAGTGATCAAAGTCATAATACCAAATGTAGGTAAACTGTGCTTAACATCTGGTACATGTTGCATGAATGAGTGGTTGAATGGATAAGGAAACAAAGACAATAAAGGACATAGTCCTTGCCCTGAAAGAATTCACAACTTAGGTGAAATCATAGAATCAAGTTCATGAAACAACTGAAGGATAGAATAAAAAGGAGAGTTTCAGCAGGACAGATGGAGAAGGAGTTAGTATTTATTAAATGCTGTCTATCAAGGAACACTACATCAAAAACTAATGATGTAATGTATGGTGATTAACATAACAATAAATTTTTTTTTAAATGCTATCTAAGTGCACATTGGGCTAAATGCTTCCTACATGGGACCCCAGGACCCCATTTCATCCCTCAACCTTGCTATGGAGGAGGTCATATTTTCTCCATTGACGAATGAAGAACCAGTGTTCAGAGAGGTGAATTAGTTCCTAAAGGAACTAGGAAAGAAACTTAGGGTCTCTGGACCCCAAATCAATGTTGGATCTGCTCTAACCCAATGCCCCCTCCACGCATGGTCTCGTGTAAGTGAAGAAATTACAGCGAAGGTATGTGGCATCCAGTCAGACCTGAGAGGAGAGAGCCCAAGGGGCGGAACCTACCAGGGGTGCGCCCCGGGCTGATGGTGCTGCCTGGCCCTTGGAGCCTATCCATCTAACTTCCACGTGCCCACTCGAGCCTTCTCAGTCCTCGTCCCGAACTGTTCAGTCCAGCTCATGCCGTGCCTCACATCTGCACCTGCTCCAGACAGTTCCTGATCTTTTAGTTGCACCTTCCTCTGGGGGTCCCCTTGTGTATGACATTCTGCTGCATTTCTCCCACATCCTCCTTTGGTTGCTTCCTACTCCACAATTCAGCAGCTCCCTCCTATTGTGCTTCCTTGGAGGGTTAAAGGAAATAACTGACACCAAGCCATGTGCACAATGTCCAGGATATGATAGGCTTTCAGTGAGTGTGAAGGCTTGTGATTGCAGGACATGATGTCACCCAACGGTTAGGAACTCGAGGCCTAGAGTCACCTGCACTCAAACCCAAGTGTTTGCTCTATCATTTGACTAGCCTCTCCATCCATTGTCTGAGTAGCTTTTGACCTGGGGCAAGTCACCAAACCTGAGCTTCATTTTCCTTATCTGGAAAATAGGGATAATGGTAACACTTTTCTTAGAGAGTGGTTGGAAAATTAAATGAGAAAATACATGTGAAGCACTTAGCACAATGCCAGTCACAGAGTAAAGGATGGATAAATGGTATCATCGAAGGGGTGCCTGGGTGGTTCAGTCGGTTACTTTGGCTCAGGTCATGATCTCAGGGTGTCCTGGGACCGAAGCTCAGTGGGAGTCAGCTTGTCCCTCTGACCTTCCCCTTGCTCCTGCTATCCCTCTCTTTCTCTCTCTCAAATAAATTTAAAATAACAACAACAGTATCATCGTTAATGGCATTAGTAATTGTATAGTTACCATGGTTACAGAACTGTCTGGAAAATTGCAGGTCCAGGGCCCTGTGACTCAGCAAAGACCCTTGTGAGTAACCCTTTCAGTCATAAGCTTACGTGACATGACAAGCAGTAACTAGACTCGTAGAACTCAAGACCAAAAACATCGAGTGGATTCTGCACGTTGGAACACAGAGGAGGAAAGATAGAAGAGCAAGAGTGGGCATGATGGTCTGTGGGGCAAGATACAGTCAGACATTGAAGGAATTTCCGGTGGAAGTGTTCTAGAAAGAAAACGATGCTTCATTTCATTCATCCTTTTGTTCATTCAGTAAACATATACTATGAGTTGTTTGGAATCCAAAGATAAATAGGGCAGTTCTTGTAGCTTTCCACCTAACTAGGGACCTATTTTCCTAATGAGATCACCTAATACCATGTACCCTGCTGCAGTCAGGGAATAGAGAAAGGGCCATCCCATACTGAAAGGCTAAAGCATACATTTGAAACATTCTGATTTAAAAAACTAGATAAACACATTCCTAGGAACATACTTATACTGTGGCTTATAAGGATTTGTCTCACGTGGTCTTGTGCACAGAGTCATCAAAAGTTCGTAGCTAATTGCAGGATAAGTTCCAAGCTTTAAGGAGATTCCACCGGCAGTGTTTCCTGTTGACTGAATCCTCAGCTCTCCAGACGGCTCCGTCTCTCACTGTCTATAGAACACTCTGTGTACATCATGACTTCACCTTTACTCATGACTGATTGACCAGAAAACTCTCTTTTCCCCAATCCTTTTGGTCCTCAGTAAATATTTACAGATCATTAGATGGTGGCTCCTGGAATGCATAACAGATGGCTGGAAAGCTCACCAGCAGGATTAGTAGATCTGGGGCACCAGCTTTTTTCTACTCCTCGCATGCTTTTGAAAGTAAGGTTCTCTCTGTTTAACCAACATGGCTGCCATCATGTTCCTGTTGAGAGGTCCTGGGCTCTGTGATGATAGCCTCTAGAAGATCTACACACTAAGTTCCAGTGTGAGGGCTGGTGACCCTGGCCCACCCTGCCTCAGTTTTCCGGTCAGGGGCTATCTGTGGTGAGCAGAGTCCACACTTTCAAATGCACTGAGTGTGCTCATTGATGTCGTCCCAGCTTTGTCCATGCCAAACTTTGGCACTGTCAAACTCTGGGTTAGGGAGACATAGGAGATGACGGGGAGCCAAGAAACAAAGCAAGTCCAGCCCTGAATGTGGTTCAGATCCAAAAGGACAAAGGGGGAAGTCAGAGAGACTATGCTGCAGAATCAAGGTTGGTGTCCTTCCCAGACCCTTACCACCACTCCTCCCCTGCTGGTAAGGAGGCTGCTTCCTCCACCAGAGAGTGGACCTGGCTAACCAGGAGATGCCAGCCCTGACAGGGGTGGGGCCAGGAGGAGAGCCCGGACCTAAGACTGCAGGACACAGCTGGAAGTCATGCTCCTCATGCTCAGGGGCACCCAGAGACCAGGCTGAATCCTTGCTCGGCTTCCCTCCCCTGCCCTATCCTGCTTCTTTCCTCATTCCTTTCCCCCAGAACACTCCCTCAATAAGTCATTTTTCACCAGAATCCCCACCTTAGGCTGTGCTGCTAGAGGACCCTCCCTGGGACAGGCACCCAATCCAGGGGCAAAGTGGAAGATACATTTTTAGGAAAATAATTTAGTTGGGAGGTCACATGTGTGTCATGGAGCAAGAATTGTCTGGGGCGGGGGGGAGCTTGCTGGCACTCTCCCGGACCTTTACTGACCACAGCTCCACAAGCCACACTTCTCAGGAACATGCTCAAAGGGCCAATGTGAGGCCGGCACTCAGCTGGTAACATTTTAAAGCTGGACTTGAACAAAAAGATAGAAATAAATAAGACAGCTACCATTGCATCGTCCAAAACAAAACAAACTGCTCTGTGCATTCTGGTGTATTTCTTTCAGGATTTTTACTGCACACAATTGTAATTACATTGCATATATAATTTAGTGGCCTGATTTTTTACTTAATATTAAATGTCACCATTTTTATTCAGTTATTCAAATGTCTGAAGCTTCCTGTTTCAGTAGCTGCACACTATTCTGGCATCTATGCGCATCCTGATCTGCTTATCAATGGCCTTACTGTTGGCCAGTTACAGAGAACTTGGACTGTATTTTGGATTATACCTTTAGGATGGATTCCCGTAAGTGAAATAATTGGGTCAAAAGCATGCATATTTTAAGGCTTGTAAGCCATATTTATTTTCCTAAGGGTTCATATACTGACCATTTCACCAACAATGTATGTGTTTATCACTCCTACTTCTCATCCCTAGTGTGATTTAAAATTGCTTTTCTATTGTCATGATGAAGTATCATTTCCATATCATTTTAATTTACATTTCATCACTTGCTTATAATTTTGGGCATTTCCCCACGTTATGTTTACCAGTTATACATCTCCTCTTGTCGGTGTTAATATGGATCCTTTGGCCATCTAGCTTTTAGGACCTCACATTCTTCTTATCAGTGTATATGAACTCTTTATGCTCCCAAGATATTGACACTTTTGGCATATGTCTTCCAAATATTTGATCCCATTTCTCTTACTCTAGGTTTTCTAGTATTTTCTTTAAATATGCAGGCATATTGTATTTTTGTTCACTTAAATCTATTCATATTTTCCTTTGTGATTTATTGCTATTATTTTTAAACTTAGTAACTTAGTCACAAAACCATTTTGGCTTTTAAAAGACTATAAACACTAAAATGTTAACAGATGTTGATTTTCTCAGAATTAAAGGCTGTTTGATTTTTCCTTTTTTCTCTCTTTTTCTTGTTTTCTAAGTGTTCTGCAATGAATTAATTTTCTGTAATAAGGGAAATTTTTTGTGTATTTCTTACATTTTTTAACATTAAGTTTATTTTAGGGCAAGATGAATTGTTTGAACCTTCCAGGGATTTGTCGTTGGCAATGTTTAAATTAGCAACTGCTATATGACAAACCAGCTTAAAACCCAGTGGCTTAAAACAACAGTCATTTCTTATTATAACTCCTGTGTCTGTGGGTCATCTGGGGGGTGGAGGATATTAGCTGGGCTCTCGAAGGTGTCTGCAGTGGACGGTGGGCTCAGGGGAGTAGAGTTTGCCTGGAGCTGTAAGCTGGGGCAGCTCAACTTCACTGGCCCTTCTGGGGACCTACCTGCTAGCTCAGGCATCTTCTTCACTTGGCAGTGGTAGAAGCTGATGAGGGTGACTTTAAACACAAAGCCCCCTGAGACCTAGGCACACCCTGATTTCTCCCTCATTCTTTTAACCAAAGCAAGTCGTATGGAATAGGGAAATTTACCCTGCTTTTATGGGAAGAACTCCAAAGTCATATGACAGAAGAATTGAATTGGGTTTGATAATGCATCAGTCTACTACAGGCAAGAATAGATTGTCTCTCTTGACTTATGTTTACAAAGTGACGTCTATTTATATCTGGTTTGGCTTATCAATAAAGAAAATTGTGAGGTTTTTTTATTAAATGGTCCAATATAGATTAATGTAGAATCCTCCCTAAATATTTCACAAAGGGCAACACCCAGTTCCAGACCAATCAATCAATTAAAGAAGTAAAATAATAAAGCAATCTGTGGTTCAGACATCAGGCTCCAAGGAACTTGGAGAAGGCATGAGCAAACTGGTCAGGCAGGGGGTGGGGGGGCATCTCAAAATGCCCCACTTATGGATAAGCAGCCACTGGGGCATCTTGGCATAGAAACAAATGGGCCCCAGGGAGAGGCTTTCTTTTGTGCCTTCAGACTATGAACAGCCGTCAAGAGCCGCAGGCTCTGATCACAGCAAAGAAATGGGAGCAGGCAGGTGCAGTGACAAAAGCAATTCCTCAGAGAGGCTCATCCACATGGATGTCAGATGTCTGAGATGGCAGGTGTGCAAGGACAAAGGGGAGCCATGCAGGAAGCTCCGGCCTGCGCCCCTCTGCCCGCCCCTGTCCCCTGTGGCCTAGTTCGGGCCAGATTTAACAGAGACATTGTCTCTCTCACCCCCATGGGGACCCGCTGGCTAGGAGACCATCAGAAGAGTGGCAAAGAGAGCACCGTTAACGTTCCTGTACATTCACGAAGCTGGTGTAGTTGGTAAAGACCTCGCAGACACTTCATTCCATGTAAACCTCACAGTAACCCTCAAATGTGGAGTAACGTTTATTCCCTTTTATGCTGAAGGACATGAAAGCTCAGGATGGTCATTGTTAAACTGTCGTAAGCCAGACGGAGAAAACAGGTTGGGTCCCCATAGTTGAAACTCTGCAAGTCCTTTCTGTGGGGGAAAAAAAGAAGCGACATGGTTGTGGTCCAAGAATCAGTCAAGCAGGTGTAACTTCCTCGGGGTCCAGCCAGAAGTGGACTCAGGGACATGAAGGAGGATGACACCAGAGAGCACAAGGGGCTCCCAAGAGAGCCCTGAGCTCTTGACTCTCCTCTTTCCAAGGGAGCAGGTGGGGGCCCTGCGCCAGGTGGAGGGTTGAGAGGAACAAACTGACCTGATTTCAAGGCCTGGCCATTCTCTTCCCTCCTCTTCAAAGCACCCGCTCAGAGCTGGGGTCAAAGGTCTAATCGTATTTCTTGCTGATCCTTTCAGAGCACTAATGGGCTACTTGAAGAACCCCCTTGCTAAAAGCCCTACTGCTTTTAGAAAGCTGAGCTTTTAAAGAAGAGCGGTTTGTTAAGTGGGCACTCTGGAATTCTCCATTTATACGAAAAGGATGTTTGATACTCAAGAGGGTATTTGTCACCGGGGGAAAGGTTAAGTCAATTATTTTGTCTGGAGATGAAAAAGATGGAGAGTCAGCTTAATAACAGGTTTCAGGTCTACAAGGGGCTGTTCTGGGAAGATGGTGACCACCTGTCTGTCCTCTCCACAGCAGAAGAAGAATCGGGCTTTTGTTGGGGAAAGAAGATCTAAGTGAGGCGGATGGAAAGACCACCTGACCATGGCACTGACCACTCCTGCTTCTGCAGACTAGCAGCGGGCTCTCCCTCCCCGACGGCGGCTCCTGAGGAACGGAGGTTGTGGCTGATGATCCTGAGAGGCTCTTCTTGGGTTTCATGACTGAGCTTTGCTGCCGTGAGTTAAAATTGGGAGAGTGAAAGCCAAGGAGTACAAAGACCCACGTGTGGGTCCTGATTGCGGCTTCTTTGTTGAGTGTAAGAGACTTGGTTTCCCTGTACCTGGTTCCTCGTCTGTGTGATTGGCTTACCCATGCCCCTGCTGCTCTCCAATCACAGAGTCATGAGATGGACCGCGATGATGCATGTGAGAGTGCAAACCGCACGGCGCTGAGCAAATGGAAGACATTATTTTCCTGGAATAAATGCTGATTATTTTTCAAGTCTAGTGTGCACTAAAATTTTTCTTCCTGCTTTGGAGAAAGTTGCCAGATGGCTTTGAACCCAACCTTGACATGATGTGCCAGTTATTCAGCGCTCAAGCCTTTCTCGGCACGCTGCTCCTTGAGCAAGTCCTGCTTTGCTCCTGCTCCCGGCTGTTCACAAAACTGTCTTTGAGGAGGAAGGGGGCCTCCCAGAGCATCTTCTAAACCAACTTCCAGTACACACTGGTTTGCCTTTTATAGGTGGTGGTTCTGCTTCTCCCGGAATGCCTCTGATGATGGGGAAGCTCATGCTTCCATTTTTAAAGCTATTCCACTTTTTAAAACTTCAGATAGTTAACGATTCATTTTTCCTTATATGAAGCCCCAGTCAATTTCCCTGGAGGAGAGGGAAGAGGTATAGATGCTGGTGAGATGGATGATGTGCACTTCAGAGACAAGGAGTCACGGAGGATGGTGGTTCACAGGAGAGAACATGCCCTTCCAAAGCAGATGGCTGCCACGCTTACAGATGACAGCCCTGTAGGAATGCGGGCCCAGACTTCCCAGATCCAGCACTGTGCTTGGCGCTGGGGTAGCTTCACTCATGTGGAGTGCCCACTGTCACCCTTGAAAGGAGGCTGTACTTTATTTTGTTAAATACCAAAATTAGAAATTGAAATTGAATCATTAAAAAAAAAGTTTAATAACCTTTTACTTTTCAGAAAGAGGAGGAACAGGTAGCCACCTCTCTCTACGGAGTGCCTCTCCCTCACCCCAAATGCAGACCATGGGGTGGCAGCCCCAGTTACTCTCCCAAAGGATGGTGTTTTTACATCCCTCCAATTTTTAAGAGACAATCGAATCGTACTCTTCATTTTTATGCAAAATGTCAAGGTTTTGAAGTTAGCTTTATGTCAAAGATTTTATAAAGACTGCATTAGCCACACAAAATATTCTCTGGGAGGTGAATGTGGCCCATAGAACACCAGTCTGCATTCTCTGCTGCCCTCAATTTGCCATCTCTGTCTTGGTTCTTCTCTTGAGGACCAAATGGAAACAATCCATTCTCTGCTCTGCAAGACGGGCCTCAGATATTTGAAGACATCTGTGTATCTTCTCTGGTATTTTCATCACCAGGGTAACGATTATTAGCATCGTTTTGCTTCCCTGTTTTTCAAAACTTTCAGCTTTGTCACCATGTCCTCAGGCTTAGGACCCTTCAAAGTAGATTATTAGAAGAAAGGCACTCATCTGCTCATATCCATATTTCCAAGGCAGAGCTGTCACATTTACGAAAGAGGTCCTTTGTTAAGGACCAGATTCAAATCACACGATTCGGTTTTTTTTGTTTGTTTGTTTGTTAGCCTTAAATTACCCATTCTCGATATATTCTTTGGAAGTGAGGGAGTCTCTAGACATATACCTTCAGGGTTTAATTTGTTTACTGATGTCATTGAAAACAGAGCAGGAACATAAATTGGGCAACTGATTTTTTTTTTAAAAATGAGAATTTGGGGCTCCTAGAGCTGAAAGAGAACTTGCACACCATCTCGTTAGCCCAAAGGTGGCAAATTAGTTTCGCGTGAAGGGCCAACTCACATGGGAGTGATGTGTTAGGAGAGAGTCTGGAGATAAAAGACCAGGAAAAGGCAAGAGGAAAGGGGCCACATGTGTGTCACCTACTTGCCCTTCCTGATATTTTACAGGTAAGGAGACTGAGGCCAAGAGCAATATTTTGACAATTCAACTGAAGCCAAACTCAGGCTAGGGACTGTGTCTCCTGACTTCTCAGATCTCTGCTTCCTGGTGCGATATTTCTAGACTACATTCATGAAGCCCTCTGGGTACTCTCCAGAGAGGTGCCTCAGGGGTCTCTGGGAAAGTTCAGGCTGTTCCAGTTGGGTACCTAAACTCTCTTCCACACTTCAACCAACAAAGGGCTCCACCTCCTCTTCCTCTTCTTCTTTGGAGTTTTTGTTTAAGAATTTGTTGGGAAGGGGCGCCTGGGTGGCTCAGCTGGTTAAGCATCTGCCTTCAGCTCAGCTCATGATCTCAGGGTCCTGGGATCGAGCCCCTCATTGGGATCCCTGCTCAGCCGGGAGTCTGCTTCTCCTTCTGCTCCTCCCCCTGCTCGTGCTCTCCCTCTCTCTCTCTCTCTCTTTCACAAAAATAAATAAAGAAAATATTTTTTTTAAAAAAGAATTTGTTGGGGAAAAAAGGGCTCATTGGTTAAAGAAACATTGGAGAATGAGTGCATTTTACTATGTTATTTTCCATATTTTGTAATTGACTGATGAGTTAATTAATCAATTAATTCAGATGTCTTTTATTCAGCAATTACTATTTAGAAATCACTTTGCCAGGCCCTGCTGGGAATTAAAGAAAGGAGTCCCCTCTCAAAGAGTATACAATTTACTTGGAGGTCAGACATATGAATAGTCATTTATTGTAAAATAATATGTAATTGCATTGAGGGAGCACAGAAGAAGGAGTTATGACTTGGCTGCTGGGAATCAGGATTCTTCATGGAGGAGGCAGCCTTTGAACTTAGCCTTGAAGGATGAGCATCATCTGTGTTGATTTTGGGTCTCCTGGTTCAGAGCCCATTGGAATGGCACTACAATATGGAGCCACTGCCTGAAAAAAGAGAGGTACAAAGGGAGTGGAAGTGCATGCTGAGAGTGGGTGATGGCATTACTGCACTGGAGTTTAAGGGACCTGAGGACTCCCTGTAGCTCAGCCTTGACTCACAAGGTGGTATTTTCTGATGCCCATCACATGCCTTAGATGGATTTGCCCTTATGAAACATTAATGTAATGGACCCATCTGTATTCTGAATTGATTTAGTAACTTAAAACTATCACCACTATCAGGTTGGCCAATAAATCTTATCTTGTTAACAGGAGTTCTTATAAGATACAGCAAAGTTTTATAAATAAAATGGTTGGAAATGGTAATAAAAGCTGTGGCATGTACTCTTGGTTGGTGGTCCCAGAGATCCCTTCCCTAACTGCTACCTTCCCTGCTGTCTTCATCTAGAGAAGCAGCAAAAGGCAAATAGTCCCTTTATCAGCCACTAGTGCAATTATGGTTGACAACATGACCTCGTTCTGGCAGATGACACAGGAAGAAATGTTGGCTAGAAGTTTCAGTGTGAATTAGAACCAGAGTCTAGTCCTTTGACTCCTTTCCTGCTGGCATGATGATATAAGGCCTGGAGGAACAGTAACCATCTGGTGACCCTGAGCAACAGCCACAAGATGAAAAGCAAAGGACTAAGGATGTACAGTAAAAGCATAAGAATTGTTTGACACCTTAAAGTCTTCTTTAAACAGCAGTCCAGAATCTATCCACCCTTAAGCATTTCATTATGTAAGAAAATGATATCCTATTTGTTTAGCTCATGTATGTATCAGGCTAGACTAACTGCTATAAAAATAACATCCCAAATTTCAGTGTCTTAACATAATAATTGTCGGTATCCTGCTCAAACAAAATCCAATGAAGCTTTTCTTAGGTGAATGCTGTTCCAGGAAATTGTTCTTCACTTGGTGATTCAGGGATTCAGCCTCCTAGCTTGGGATGCTGCCACCTTGAGCTTGTGACCTCCAAGATCATTGCTGAAGGAGATGAGATGTGGGTAAAGCTTTCTTAACCTTCTTGGCTGGGAAGTGACACACCTCATTTCAGTTCATATTCTAATGGTTTGTCAGTAGAAATATGGTGCTACCTGAATGCAAGGCAAATGAGAAATGGAGTCCCTGCCTAGAAATCTGCTTCCCAACTCTGTGCTATGGAAGGGAACCCAAAACTTTAATGGTAGCTAGATCCCTCTGCCATAATCACTCTTAGTAGATTTTCTATTACTTGCACTCAAAGGCATTTTTGATGTAACAGCAGAATACAGGCAATACTTACGGCAAAACTTCATTCAGGGCACTGGACCTGGAATCAAGTGGCCTTCATAATAGATGGAAGCCACTTTCCTTACTCTTTTATTAGGAAGGTAAGAGTTATACAGGAACCAGTCATCTGTAAGTATCAGTAATATTTTAAGAAGTACATGGCATCTAGTGTAAGCTCAGTAACAATATGGGAGTTGAGTGAATTCAAAGGAAAGGGTATCTCAATATGAATAGTTCTCCAGGGAATGTTTCTTGGGCAGAGCCCACTGGAAAAAGAAGGGCAATACCTTACACTTTCCATGAGATTCTGATTCCTTAAAACAAATGTATTCATCCCATGTAATTATTTACCCCATAAACACTATTATACATTCCAAAAGTAAGCATGGTATGGGTGGCAGTACTAAGATTATAGATACTAAATGAGTAAGATATAATCCCTGCTCTTAAAACACTCAAAGTGGATGATGAGAGACACATAAACCAAGTGTTTCTATGCTTGCCAAAACCATGGGAGCTTAGAAGAAGAAACAAGGTGCGGGGTGGAGGAAGGCATAAAAAAGGAGGGAACTTGGTAAGCGGGGCCTTGGAGAAAGTTTAGGAAATTTTCAGTGATGGAAGAAGGGAAGGAATTTCGGGCAAAACAAATGGCATTACCAGAGGCACAGAGGTGCGCAGATTCATGGTAAATTCAGAGAGTAGTGAATAATTGACACTGGATGTGTATGGGGGAAGGAGGAATGGTGGGAGATGGCATTTGAAAAGAGGCTGGGCCATATGATCAAAGACCTTGAAAGTATTCAAGCTTCAAGTTTCAACTACAAGTTAGAAAACACATGAAGAAGGCTTTTGGGTAACTTACACAAGGACTCGAGCAAGGCAACCTCAGAGCTGGTTCAGTAGCTCAGTGAGGGTCACCAAAATGTTCACCTCATTTTGGGTTTTTTTTGCTCAGAATACCAGTGACGTTTCCTAGGGTGACCAACTGTCCCGGTTATCTTGGCACTGAGGGGGTTCCCAGGATTTATGACTTTTAGTGCTAAAAGAAGGAAAATCTCAGGCAAACAGGGACGTTAGTGATCTTAATGCCTCCCCTCTCAGTCACAAGATGGCTGTCACAGTCTCAAGCATCACAGAGAAAACAGGCCATCTTTTTTATATACTTCTCTCTTACCAGGAAGAAAGTAGTCTTTCCCTAAAGCCTGAGTAGACTTTCTTTCATATCTCAAGAACTGGGTCATATGCCCACCCTTAGTCCAAAGAAGAATGAGATCATGGTAGATGGCTTAGAGCAATCATAGTCTGTCCCCTAGTTTGGGCACATTGTGCAGACCTTAAACTGCATTCTGCTGGTATGGAAGAGAAACGACTTGTGGGTGGCTAACTCACAGTACATGCCACAAATGCTATGCCAGAGATTTTGGAATTTATTCTGAAGGCAGTGGGATGTCATCAACATTTATAAGCAGAAGGCAATAGGCCATCACTTAATGTTTTAAGCTTGGAAGCAATATCAGAACTGAATTTGGAACAAGAGTGAGAGAAGAGAGATTTGTTAGCAGGTTACTCCAAGAATCCAGACATATGATGATAAGATTTGAATTAGGACTGTGACTACAGTTATGTAAATGAAGGGATGGGTTTGAAGGAGGTGACAGGACATTCATCTCACTTGATGTGAATGAAAACCTTGCGCAATGCACTGGTCGGGCTGTGATTGTCCCCATTTGTGTATGAGACAATACTTGCACAGGTATTAGAGGTGACACGGCCAAGTTGCTCTCAGAGGCCCATCACCTGCCTACCAAAGCTAACCTCCCATGCTCCTGGAGTGGGATTTCTCCCCTTGCCCGGATCTTGGACATGTTCTACACCAGCTGGCTTGCTCTCCTGGGGCCCCTGTATCTACCTGGCGCCAGGTGGGTGTCAGACTGGGCAGAAAGCTCTCATTCTTTGTAGTTAGACAGCTTTGTAGATGATGACTGCAGTGGGATGTGTTGATTAATCAAATCTGCCTCAGCAGACACGAGCAGTAATGTAGACTTGAGGGAAGAACGTGAGGTTGGCAATATAAGTTCAAGGATTTGCCTCCCACTCCTGGGAATAGTCTTGCATTATTGTACGCATGGTTTGCAAGTGAAATCTGCTAATTTCCCAAAGACCTCTGTTACTGGAAAATTAACCCAGTGGGAGATCTAGTCTGGGGTGATGCATTCTCCCTGGTGAGTCATGAAAAGGGCTATGAGGGAACTATTTGGTGAATGGTGACTTTGTTGGCACTGTTGAATGAAAAGAGTTGTTGTGACAAGAATTAGCATATATTATGTCTGTGTCACAGCACCCTGTTACTTTCCCTGTAGGTCTAGGCTCATATGGCAAGTAGACATTCATAAATGTGATTTCTAAGTTTTTGTCCACCTACCCATAGAGGGACAGGGTGATGCCTCGTTTGCTTACCACTCTATTTCCAGAGGCTAGCCGAGTAGTTGGCACGTAGTATATGCTCCATAAATATTTGTTGAATTAATTTTTTATTAAATGACTGCTCCGTGTCAGTTACTACATCAGCTCTTTGAAACCTTTCCAAATCCCTATAACATAGACAATGAAAGTGAAATTAGTCTATTTTATAGACAATAAAACTGAGAATCAGAGCTGTAGAGCGAGTTAACCGTGGTCATACATTTAGTGAGTGTAGGGTCAGCTACGACTTGAACCCAAGGCTGTCTCCAGATCCCATGCTGTTTTTCCTCTGTTTGCTGTTTGGATTTTCATTTCATGTAATGATATTTTTCAATGCGGAGAAACTCAGCATTGCTTTATCTCTGCCCCACACTTTATAGATGAGAATCTCTAGGACCAGAGAGGCCAAGCATCTTGTCCAAGTTAAATTAGTGCTCAAGTCAAATGTAGCTCAGCATTGTTTTCAATCGGACCTTGATGTTCCTTTAACATAAGGCAAGCACTAATTCAGAAGGAGCCAGAGCTTGTGGGTTGGATTTGACCTATCTCTACAGCATTGCTGGATGTCTGCATTGCAGAAAGTCATGAAAAATCTCACCCAATGCAAGTTTCAAAATCTACATGGTTGTTTTCTGATACTCGGCTTTCACTGCATAGGCTGCCTTTTGAATGGAGGAAAGGCAAGCCTCAAGCTTTTGGAAAGCTACTGCAAGTTTGCTGCTGAAAACTTCCAGGTTTGGATACAATCTAGACTCTGGTAAAGTACTTAAGCTAATAAAGGCCTAACACTTCTTCCAGACTCCTTACAAGCGCCTCACTGGCTCAGCATGCACAAACCCACAAGAGAACGCTGTGTCCGTGGCTCGGACAGCCCCACACATGTGATTCGGGAGGTCGCACTGCTCCAAGACCAGAACCCTTTGCCCTGCCCACCCCCGTCCTATCCTGCCACGTTCTTCCCCAACATGCTACCTAAGTCTCTTCTTCAAACATTCCTTTGTATGTCCTTGAGTTTCAACCTGGGAAGTATATTACCTGCATGACGTTAAGCTTGCCATTCAGCTGAAAAGCACTGAGAAAACCTCAGGTTCAATTTGCTGTTTGCTCGTTTTGTACTTCCTGAGCTGGGCTTCTTCTCCATGCTAGGGGCTGTGCCAGGCCCATGGTGCCAGACACATGTGAGGAACACTCAGCTCCTGCCTGTGGGGCCCTTGTCATTGAGTGGGGGAAGGAGTCACACCATAGACCCGAGATGGTCTTGTGTCATTTCTTTGTAACTCACTGGGCTTTGTCCTCTGTGGTGCTGTGCTGGTGTTGTCCTCTGGCTAAAAGTAAGATGACCGCCCCAATCCACACATGACAACCCCCAGGAGACAAGAAAGCATCTTTCTCAGTAGCTCTCCCTTATAAACAACAATTTCCTTTTCCAGAAGTCTGAGCAAAATATTCCCTTGGTCTCAGTGGCCCAACTTGGGACACATGTCCATTTCTGAGCCAATCCCAGAAGCTGAGAGATAGCATGGGATGATAGACACAGACCTAATTTCCTTAAAAAAAAGAGGGGTATCTTTTCCTTGCAACCCAAAAAGCCAGAACTTGCTAGTAAAAGCGATTTCATTTTTCATTTTTAGATTTCTACCAAAGCATTGTTGCTTTATTCAACTGATTCCCCACAGTCCCCATTTACATGTCACCATCATCGTCATTGTCATCATCTGGAAGGTGGATGTATTAAACAAATGAATCACAAAGGAGAAAATCTATGACAATCGCATGAAAGATTTCTTGCTAATAGATAATTCACAATTCCTCATTTCCGTTCCTTTTGGACTTTATCCTAAAGGCAATGGGATGTCATCAAACATTTCTAAGCAAGAGGTGATAGATTGGCTCTCATTTATATTCCAGTGACTCACACGGGTCAAATATGATGGGAAGTCAAAGTAATTATGACACCTTCATGGGACAGCAGCTTAAATCTGTGTGAGGCAGATTGTCTTGAATAGGCCTGCCTTCTAGATGAGTGGACCAATCCAGGCTTGCAAAGATGGCCTGAACATGCTGCCCTCATTGGCAGTAACCCTCTCCGTAGGCCCAGCAGCCTCTGACTGCTGACCATTGGCGGCGACTCACCCAGTGCAAGGCAAGAGATGGCCACAGGTCACATCTCTGCACCAAAAGGAAAGGGAACACCTCTCTCACACTCTTCAGGGTGTTGGGGTTGAGATTTTGAGTAGCCAAGTAAGATTCAACAATGCTTGTCTTGGCTAGGACAGGGCAGAGGCTATGAAGGGGACTCAGGCACTTGAGAAACACGTCTTCTTCATGGACCTATCCTACCCCTCAGCCAGCTCCCCACACACCCACATCTATCGGAACGAGCCTCTGAGTGCTATACCTACTAAGCAAAAGTTCCTAATGTGAGGACTTCCCCAATTATATTTTAGTGGCTAGACCCACTGTTGGGATAAATTAAATTTTAACTAAGCAATTATTTCAGAACGTTCAATTTTCTAGAGATCAGTATGAGGTCCATAAAAGCTTGTGTACCGACTACTTTAAAGTACTCATCTGACCCAAAGAAGAATGCTGGGTGTCAGAAAAAGCCTTGAGTTTAAGTAGGTGTTCCCAACTTCCTAACTTTGTGACTTTCAAAGTAAGTCACTTCTACTTTCTAAGCCTTCAGTTTCCTTAGCTGTGGAATGAAAACAAGACTTCTTCTCACTTCAAGAATTCAATGAGATAAAAAATCTGAAACTCGTATGAGTCATGACTTTTATTCATCTGAGAGGCCCACTTTTCTCCTCTGCAGGTCTCTGTTTTCTTACTTGTGAAATGGAAATAATATAATCTGACTTACTTGCTATAGAGTCAACAAGCCAAGAAATGCAGAAGCCTTTTGTGAACTGTAAAGCCTGATGTGCTCCCAAGCACTTGGTTACCAGGTTGATGCTCTGGGGGGACCAATCCCAGGTACACCCATAGCCCAGGAGTTGGGAGTTGGCAGCGAAGAGGAATGCTCTTGAGAATTAGTCTGACCAAGAAGCCAGGTGCTCTCTTTCTTCCTAAAACTAATTTACACTGCAAAGATTCTCTGTTTGGAGCAAAATCTTGAGGGCCATGGTCTTCCAGGCTTATTCAACTATAGCTGTGGGGCCTCCACAAATTGTTCTCACATGCCTCCTCTTCTCAGTCAGGGATTTTAGTCAGCTGAAGTTGGTCAATGGTGTTTTCTTTTCTGCTAATGTTTTTTTATTCTTTTCTAAAGAAAAATAAATAAATAAAAGAACACAATATTTAAAAATTCAAGTCAAAGTCTCCCCTCCCTTCAAGACTTCCTGTCCATAACTGAAGCCATCTTCCTAAAATTCCTTTTGCCACAAAACAACAGTCCCTTAAAAAAAAAAAAAAAAAAAAAAAAGGCTATTTCCTTTTTGGATGGGGATTTATGTGAGAGGATCGGACAGGGGAAAAAATGAGCTTTCATCCAGCTTCAGCAGTAGCTTCCCCATTTGTCCAGACTTGGCCTGCTCTTGGGATTATATGACATTCATTCAGGCAAGGTCTGCTCAGAGACAGAAACTGAGATCAGATGAAGCCTGATGCTTTAATTCTGTTACTCTCAAGCTTGAGTGGTCCAGCACAGTCTCCTGGGAGGCTTGTTAAAACACAAGCTGCTGGGTCCCAACCCCAGAATTTCTGGTCAGAAGGTCTAGGGTGCCCGAGAAATTGCATTCCTAACAAGTCCCCAGGTGATGTTGATGTTGCTGGTCCAGGGACCGTACTTGGGGACCACAGCTCTGAGTTAACAGTTTTCAGTTCCCAGCAAAGTTTTGAGAGAAGAATCCACTGTGGCCAGAACCACTGTGACTGGTGGTTGACTTCCAGTTTCCTCATGTTGGAAGGCGTAGCTGCAAAATCTGGGTGTTTGCTTTCCATCCTCCTGTGGCCCTCTCAGCCCAGGCAGGGTGCTCTTGGGTCGCTCTCTGGCTGGTCTCCTGTGTCCCTGTTTCTGTTATGTTTCATGGGAGGCTCAGATCTTTTATTTCCTCTTAAGAGGCTGTGTGAGAATTGTTGGGGAAACAACGCAGTTTTTGGTATCAGGTGAACTTGTATATGAAACCAGGCTCCTTTGTTTGCTGGATATGTGATCCCGAGCAAGTGAAATAACTTCCCTGAGTCTGTTTACTTGTCATCAAATATGAATAATAATAATACTCTATTGTAGTGGTCTACAAACCTGGCTAAGTTCCCTCTCCTCTCCCAAATCTATTGGTAAGTAACATCTCTACCCAACCAGTTGTCCAAAGACCCCTATGAGCCATTTTGACACCTCTTTCTCTCTTTCTCACTTCCTATATCCAACCAACCACCATGTCCTGTCCACTCTACTTTCAAAATGTACCTTGGTCCTGAATACTCCTCTCCATTTCCCTTGTCCCCACTACCCCCCACCATGCCCACCAAGCTAGCATAAATCCAAACTTGACCACAAAAAATAATTTTTGATATATCTTATCAGTTCCCAGTTCATGTAGGCTAAAATATGAAGTCCATAGCATGGGCTACAAAAGGCCTACAAAGTCTTCTGGCCCTGCTGATTACTAGATGAGCACCTATTTCATGTTACTTTGACTCTCTGAGGTGCACCCAGCAGAGCTGGTCTTGGGATCCTTGAATATGTCAAGTACTTTCCTGCCTCGGGGCCTTTCTACAAATTTTGAAGGACATTTCTTGACACAGGGACATATTAAAATATGAAAAGAATATGGGACTCATATGTCCACTCCACGTACATGGAAATAGAGAAGACTAGATGGAAATAATCAAAAATATTTACAACAGTTATCTCTTGGTGATAAAGTCCATTTTTATATAATTTCATTACAATTTTGTTTCCATATTTTTATAATAAATTGGTTTACTATTATTCTCTCTCTTTATATATATATATATATATATATATATATATATATAATAAAAATGTAAAAAGAAATGGTGAAGATTTAAATTTACTTTTTAGAAAACTTGGCTTTGATGAGAAAAGCCGTGGCTTATGTTTCTTAAGACAAGAAATGGTGAAGTGAGAAGATTGATTCTGAGCTGGAGGTCTGAGGTGGTGGTTCTAAAATCTGATTATGACTTCTTTCCTCAGTTCAATATTAAAGTTGAATAAGCTGGACCCATCACCTTTTTAGCAGAAGGCTGTAAGTGCAAATAGTGATATAACCTCTTATTCAGCCTCTCAAAGACAAGTGAAATCCAAGCATCAGTCTCAGCTGATGAAGTAAACTCACCTGCTACTTTACCTTTTGTACATTTCCTTCTCTCCTCCCATCCCTGCTTGTCCCCTGCCTTCTCCCTCCCTGTCCGTCTTTCTTTGTCTCCCTTCTATCCCCTCATCTCTTTCTGCATATCCCTCACCTCCCTTTCTTTTCTTCTTGCAACAAACACTTGATGACTGCCTTTCACGAGCCGGAAGAGAGACAAGATCATCCTCCCAGTAATTCAGCCTCCCAGTACACAGAGAACAATATCAACAGACTTGTTAAAATATCCTATTTTACTTAATATTTTATACTTTTATCCTCTGTCTCCTTCCAGAGAAGATTTTAGTCCTGGATGCATTAAATACACCAGGGGCAGGTAAATATCACTGTGTCTCCTGAGAACAACATATTTGCTGAATACATTTATTTTGTCTGTAGTTAGAGAGTAAAATAAGCTGCTTTAAGTTTAATTTCATTTATGATCCCTGATGGCTTACCATCATTCATAAATAAAAGAGAAGGTATAAAATTAGTAGTAGAAGTAAAAGAGGAAGGAGGGGAAGAAGGAAGGAATTTGTAGCAAGGAAATAATAGGGATCCACTGCTGACATTGACAAAGTATGTTACAAAAAGACCTTTCCCTTGTTATGACTGACTACAAACTCAGCTCCAATTTTTTAGTGGCCAATAAAGGGGGAAGGAGGTTAATAAAGACAGTTACATAATTCATCAAACATGTGAGATAAAAACTGACCTGTTTTTCAGCGGTAGAACTATGCTTAGTGTGGAAAGGAGAAAGAACCCCAACTCTGGATGTAATGAGCGAGGTCATCCACAGCAACCTGGCAGAGGACATGATGTTAAATTCTGTAGGCCTGTCGCTTCCTCAGTGTGGGCTGATGCCAGCACAGCTAAGGCCCTCATGTGGTACAGCTCAGGTCCCCAACATCCTGCTAATCTGGCTTCATTTGTGACAGATTTCAGAACTGGAAGAACAAACAGTGTTGAAATCCGTCTCTTAGGGGATTTCTATTGCCTTAAGGCCTGATACATGTATTTATTTTTTCATTCGATAACACTTACTGGGTACGGAATACACACCAGACATTGTGCTACATGCTGTAGCCACTGAATCAGTTCTTGGTGGTGAGCAACATGGACTTAGTTAGCCGTGACTTATCCACAAAAGAGAGTAAGGTCATTTGAGGCATCCTTTCATCTATACATCTAACCTTCCATTCAATCATTTGTTCTCAGTGCAAATATTTATTGAGATCCTGCTGTATGTCGGGCACTGTGCTAAGTGCTAGGGTCAGAAAGATGAATAAGACAGGTTCTTGCCTTCAAAGAGCCATTGCCTAATGAGGGAGAAAGATCCTGTTCAGCCTGGTGCTATAGTGAGACTAGGTACCAAGTACTATGCGTGCTCAGAGATGAAAAAATGGACACAGAAGTGATTTTTTCCAGGAATGAAGCCCCAGAGAAAGAACTTCTGTGACTGGTAACTTGCATTAGGTAGAGTAGGATGGTGGTGAAGGCAGGGATGAAGTGAACAAGAGTATAGAAAGGAGTGAGGGCAGCTTAGAATGCAGGAATTAGCAGCTGAGCCCTGGAGATGGGTGAATTTGGGCTTGAGAATGGCTCTGCCATTCAGGAGATTTGGATACGGGGCCTGCGTGGGATCCAATGCAACCATATGGAGCCCTGAGGGTCAGGAGAGGTAATGTTTGTGCAGTACTTAACACAACACCCAATTCAAAGTACCCACTCAATACTCTCTACCTGTGTTGTCATTTGGTCCTATCTGCTTTGCCTAGGAATGTATTGTTTAAATATCACGTGGGATTTGGATACTAGATGCTTGAGCAGAGGCCATGAGGACAGAAATCGACTTGATTTTAGAAGTACTGGAGTCGAGGTGATGAAAGGTCAATAAAGTGGGGATTGTGGTCAGAGGGTCACCTGGCCTTTCTGCATCCTCAGACACAGCACATGCTCTGGCAATGAGAGCCAAGTGCTCTCTTCTGTCTAGAGTGTTGGGAGCCTGTCTTTCTCAGAACAGAGCTTTTGTGCAGTGTGGGTGGTCTACAATCCTAGGACTTATTTTCAAATGCAGCCTCATCAATCTACTTTGGTGGTTTGTATCTCAAATATTGATCTCCTTGGGGAAAATGAGTCAGCTCAGTGTAAATTTTTTTTGCAACCTTTGACCCTGATGAATTTTAAAGAATGCTACTCTCTTTACCAAGCTTTCTGAATTGAGCAAATAGATCATCTATGTATATGTAATAGTAATAATAATAATATCTATTATTAATATTAATTATATAAGGTATAATTAATATAATATTAAGAATATATGATATTATATATTATATATAATATAGTAATAATAATATCTAACTTCTTGGGCACCTATTCTGTGCCAGGAACTTTTATATATTATTCATTTAATTCTTGCAGTATCTCTCTAAAGGTGATTTTTTGGATGCACAGACTGAGGTGCAAGAGTGCTAAGTCACTTGCTCAAGGTCACACTTTGGGCTGGGAAACTTTGGGCTGGGATTAAATTTAGACAGTCTGACTGGTGGCTAGCTCTTAATTGTTAGGCCTTGGTGTATCTCTGTCTGTACCTATATATGTGTATCTATCTGAATCTATATTTGTATATAGATAGATAGATCTGTATGTACCTATCTAGAATTAAATGAATGTTTGTAAAGCTCACTATAGTGCCTACTACATGGAGGGGCTCCACAAGGGGCAGCTGTTATCAGCAGTAGTCTATGTAGTTATGTCTGTGAATGTGTTTATTTCCAGGCCACAGGCTCTGTAAAACGGTGGTGAGGGCAACAGAGTCCAGGGCTGGAGCTGCCTGAGCTCAAATCCCACCTCCACCACTGATTATATACGTGATCCAGAGTGAATTCTCTTTGTGCCCTCATGTGTAAAATGGAGAGAATATTTACCTGTGGCTGTTGCAATGATTAAACGAAGACAACGTTCACACTCATGTAAGTGTGTGCCACCATCACTATCATAATTGGTGCGAACCCAAAGTGTGGGAACCAAGCCTCTCCAAGGGGGTCAAGCAGATGCTCCTTCAGTGGCCAAAGGAACTCAGTGACCACTGGAACTGGGGCATAAACTTGTCGATTTTGGTGGGTCTCACACATGTTCTGGCTCACGTTGAGAAATGAGGGTAAGTCATTTCAATCTGGGCCCTTTCCCCCCCACACCCCATGGGAAAGAGAAGTGTCAGGCCAGCCCTGCAGGTCACTGGGTACAGATGCCCCCAGCCTTTGAAGACCTGAGACGATGGGAATTGAAAGGACAGGCGCCCCACTGGGCAACGGTTCAGCTAAAAGTTCACATTGCTGCACATTTGAGAACTTCCTGACCAGCCGCCCTAGTGTCAAAGGGATCTGAACCTCTCCTTGTCTCCAGCCCTGACATGGAATCGTGAGCGAATGCTTGCGTTCACAAGACAGCGCAAGGCATCAATGGGCTGATTATGTCAAGACATCTGAAGACAAAGCAAAATGAACTTCAAAAGACTTAGGAAGGCCTGGAATCCCCTTTCAGAAGTCAGCAAGTTCAGTTGTTGCTAAAATCCCCATATTGGGCTCACATTTTGTCTTTGAAATTACAGCTCAGATGGCAAATAAAATTCTTTACTGTATTTACACTTCTGATGAAACAGTTTCACCCTTGACTCTTGTTTAAAAAGATATTTATCTTTTTCATGGAGAAGGCTTCCCTTTTGAATGCCGTTTCTACATTTACACTATAGCATTCACGTTGCTTTCATACACATGTGCATGTGCATATTTATATACATAAATGGATTTATGTATTTTTAAATGTATGTATTTATAAATTTAAATTTATATACATAAATTCCTCTTAAATGGAAAGAAGGGGTGGGGGTTGGAAACCTTAATACATCTTTTTTATTATTATTATATAGAGGATTGCATGTTCTTTGGACTTTGAAAAGGAAATACTTTCCAGCTATTTGGCTTGGCAAGTCTAGAAAAAAAGGCACACAGGATCTAATGAAAGGATTTTTTAAGGAAGGAAAGGATTTCGTGAAATGGATTTTAATAAAGGCACTTAGGAAATATAACTCAATCTAAAATATATTCTTAAGAATATACTTCCTGCCTATTTATTCTTTTTAAAAAAATGTGTAGTGCATTCCATTTTTACACATAGATATATACAATTTCCTGGTTGGGGAATGATAGCAAGAGGCTGTTCTGAAGTCAAGCAGGTTTAAAGAAAACTTTTATTATAAAATAAAACACAGATACAGTAAATCCATTTTTTTCTTTTTATTCTTTTTATTTTGCACTATAAACAACAACGACAACAATAACCAGGAACATACTGCTCTTCTTCACTTTCATATGGATTTCCGGAAATTATTGCCTTCTCTCCTGGAGAAATAACCCAAATGAAAAAGAAGTAGCACATTACAAAATCTGCAAATCCCAGAAGCCCACAGCTTGAAGACAAACATATAGCTTAGTGGATTATAAGGCTAACACTCACTTAGACCAAGAAATAGAAATTTCCCAGATATTCCAGAAGCCCTTCACATGTGTTCTGTTCCTCTCTCCAAAAATAACCACTATCTTGACTTTTGGAGTAATCACTTCCCTGTTTCTTTATGGTTTTGTTACCCACGTGTGCATTCTTAGCACTGCAGTTTATTCTTACTCACTCTTAAAAATTTGATAAGTTTAAAATTTTCTTTTGATCTCCTGGCTTTCCTTCCATCCCTTGCTTTTGCTTACAATTTATCTGTTGAAGATCTTTGGTGTTTTGTCCTGTGGAATTTCCTACTTGTCTGGATTTTGCTGATTGGGTACTTATGGTGCTGTTCAACATGTTTCTCTGTCCTCTCTGTAATCTGCAAATCAGAAGCTGGATCCAGAGCCCAATAAAACTTTGACTCAGTCATTTTGGCAAGACCACAGGAAGTGGCATGTTATTTCATTAGATAGCATATGTCTGGTTGTCTCTTTTTCTATTATGTCAACAGCCATTGAGGCTCATTGCCTAGACCTATTAATTTGGTGGAGATTGAGAAATGGTGACATTCTAACTCAACATCTCATTTTACTTTATAGCTGGAATAATTTATAAGAAGACACTGCCCTACTCTATTATTTGGTTACACAGTTGTATGGTTTATATATAAAAGTCAGGAAAAAAATGCTTGATTTTTTTCTCTTTACCTATTTTTAACATAATGAATTGGTTCTTTGTGATCCTCAAAAGGGACTAATTTGATTTTTTAGAAAATATATAATTATGACTCATGAATTTAAACATATTCAACGGTTTTAAATACATTACATTTCTTATCTTTATTCAAACTTACATTGTCCCATTTTTGGCCACCAGAAATTTCTTAACATTGGCAGCTGAGTCCTTTTGACATGACCTGATTAGTCTTTGACAGCATCTTTTCTATTTGGTAGGACATAATGTCCTAGGTTCATCTTGCATAGTTCCTATCCCAAACTTGGAATTAGCTATTTCTCCAAGAAACTGTGGTTTCTTGTAGTAAGAAATTATATTTGAAGATCACAATCTGGGCACTCCAGATGCTTATTGCAGCTAGATTAGTCATGTTTCTAGGTATTTTTGGTGGGCTTATATTTAAATATAAAATAGCTTGTAAATTCATAATAGTGTTTCCAATCCAAATTCAGAGTTGCAGGATTTTTACTTAATTTCTTCCATATCATATATGTATCTCCTTTCTCCAATACCAAGAGCCTTGGTCCTCAAGGACATAGTGAATGTGAGAATGAAAATATTCCATCGTTATTCATTTTCTTTATCCCACATAACATAATTACACACACAGTAGTCAGGATAACAATACTAATACTGTCACTACCAATTATAATTACTAAAAGCAGTTTTTTTTTAATTGAAGCTTCACTTTCATTTAGGGTATAGAAAGCTACAAGAGAACATCACTCACACCCTTACAACAACAACAAAAAGCCATATAACCTACAAAGTCATATTTTTAGTCCAATAGAGATCTGACATCTCAACACAAGCAGATAAACTGAACCTCTAAGATTAATAAACCCCTCTCAGAAGATATGAGACACACAAAATGTTTTACCTCTGGCAGAATGTGGGAGGAAGAAGTAGTAGCCCTAAAAGTGGGTAAGAGTAACTAAAATTTAACAACTTCTTAAATGTCAAGTGAGGGATAACATGACAATGTAGGAGTCTCAGACACAGAAGAGTCCTCTATGTACTCAATAGCTCTTTCCATTGGTCTGTGCTGAATGCTTATGAGAAAGATCAGGGACAGGAAAGGCGATCTGAGAGTAAGATCTCATTCTTCCACAGTGAGGATGAGTGGGCTCTGTCAAAGTCTGAAGGTGGAGCAGGACTACTTGGGGTAGCCTGTCCATACCCTGGGCCCTGATCAGTGGCCACCATGAGACAAGGGGAAAACTCTCCCCTACTTCAAAGCAAAGGCTGGCTGCAAAAGGGGAAGGGGTGGAATAACAAGTCTTCATTGGCAGCACTGAAATTAGGAAAACCCTCTGCTGCTAGAAAAAGGAGAAGAAAACTCACTTATACCCAGGATCCTGAATTGATGCAAAGCAGAGTTCTGCTGCCACTGGGGGTGGACAGGAAAATCACTCTCATCCAAGAACTTCTACCATTGCAAGGCAGAATCTGAATGCGACATGGAGGGGTGGCAGTTGCAGGAATGTTGAGAAAGGCAAACTTAAAAAAAAACCAAAAAAACCCACTTTTTAAGACCATTTACATTTAGTGTAAATGTAAACATAATTGAATTTAAACTTACCACTTAAAGTATGTTATTCTGCTTTATTCTGCTGTAAAATGTGTCCCAAACATCTGACGGTAATCTATATTTTTCCTTGATAAGTTAATAGCTATTTTTACCTGGATGCCTAAGGAATTTTTATCTTTTTCTTTTAAATGTAGTAATATTTCTTGTTATTTCTCAGTATATATTAACATCTTCAGGTACACAATATGCTCTTTCAATATGAAATTTCAAATGTTATTTAATTTCAGGAAACTTTTCTTTAATTACATTTTTGGAATTTGTTCTGTTCCCTTGTTTTGGTTTTCTTCCTGAACTCTGGTTATTCACATATTGGAGCGTCTTTACTATCTTCAATATTTGTCATGTTATGTTGACTACTTCAAGCTCTTTTTTGTTTATTTTTTATTTTAAAAATGTTTCTCCTTTCATCTATTATTTTTCTTGAAGCATTTGTTGTGTTTATTTCTTTTGTGCTCCTTACAGTCCAGTCTTCTTTTCTAAAATAATTTGTTCTTATTTTGAGTTACTTCTTCAGTTCTACTTCTGTTTCTTTCTAATTGTGATTTATTTTGTTCTTCATCTCTCATATCATTTTCTTAATGTCTTCTACTCATTTTGAAATAATAGATTGCAGTTTTAATCTATTTTATGGACATGTCTTTCTGGCATGTTTTCATTTTCCATTTTACATATGGCTTAGTCTTATTTTCCTTAAAATAACTTTTCATGGAGCTTGACCTCCATAGTTTTCTACTGCTCAATTTTATGTGAAATTGGTTTCTGCTAATTTTTAGAGGACGGCGGCTTTCTTCAGATAACATTTTTAACTTCACAGAGATCACTCCTCTGTGGTTTTTAATGTAGTGTTAAAAATATAAGGGCTTTCTGGCCGCCGCCATGAATAGCGTAGGGGAGGCCTGCACCGACATGAAGCGCGAGTACGACCAGTGCTTCAATCGCTGGTTTGCCGAGAAGTTCCTCAAGGGGGACGGCTCTGGAGTCCCGTGCACCGACCTCTTCAAGCGCTATCAGCAGTGTGTTCAGAAAGCAATAAAGGAGAAAGAGGTTCCCATTGAAGGACTGGAATTCATGGGCCATGGCAAAGAAAAGCCTGAAAGCTCTTCTTGACCTTGACAGTCACCTTGAAAATAGACTCCTCCAATCAGGAAATTGAGGACACAGGATTTCGTCAATTAAGGCTGTGAAAATAGCCATCGATTTGATGAGTTTAGGAGGGAGGAGTTTTCTTTCCTCCTTGATTTCCTCTCACTTGTAAAAGATGATGAACCATCACTCTTTGCTATGAGATGATTTCTCACTTGCTCTGGCGTCTTGCATGCAGGAACTCCATGTGCTTAAACTGAATGACTTCTTGGGATTATGGTTGCAATACTTGGTCTGGGATCAGCTTTAAATATCCTTTGTATGTAAATACTGATAAACTTGTCAGGATGATCAGGGTTGCCTGACCTCTTGAGTTTTGCTGCAAAGGACATTAGGTACATTGTACTAGGGTTATTATTCATGGAAACAATTGGTTATGATCTCTCTTTTCTCTCAGGGAGCTAAGGCTCTGAAAAGGGATCCCAGCACAACAGTTTTAATCAATGCTTGGGAGCACGGTTTTATTTTTATAATAACAACTTTTAAGATTGCTGGTGGACTGGGTTAGCCAAGAGGAAGACAGCTTTAAGGGTTCTCTGCCTTAAGAAGAGGTGTCAGATTTCTGATTAAGATGTGAAAGCTTGAAGAATGTTGCAGTACACACCATTTCTGAGCTCATAGTGTAGTTTAGGAATGAAGATCCTTGGAGTAACAATGGAGGAAGATCCTAAATTGCAAAGATTTGCTGTTGCCAGCTTTCAGCCCAAATTAAGCAAGCCAACCTGTATTATCATTAAACTGCCAAAATGCTGCATTTAGTTAAATGGGAGAAGTTTGTTTTATTTGCCTTGTGTACCTATCCTGCCTGTAATGTTTGTAATCATGAAGATGGAATAAATTGTAACATTTAGTTTCAAAAACAAAACAAAACAAAACAAAAAAAAATGTAAGGGCTTTCTTTGTTACATTTCTTGGTTTTCTTTTCCTTCCTCTTCTACTTTTACCTGAACCTTCTCTTTCTCATCACTGTTGTCTGCGACCTGCTCAATTTGATTCCACTCCCAGAATTTTTTCCTCAGTGTGGGGCCTTGTCCTGAAAGGGAGAAATGGCTGTCAGTTTCAAGAATTCATAGGCTAGACTGTCCCAGGATTTTCAATTCTTACTGTGGACCCCCTACACTCACTCCCATTCCAGTGGGCAAACTCCTACTGGAATGTCTGTTTCAGCTGCTGCTCTCAAATTACTTCTCTGTGCTTCTCGGTGAATATCTATTGGCTATTTGGGGTTCTCCTGTTCTTAGGTGCTTCAGCCATCCTCTTGCTTCCTCTACTCTTCCAGCTTAGATGTTGAGACAATATAGATCTTATGGTTCTATTGGCATTTTTCCATCACCCACCAAATTTTCAGGTTTGAGGGTACACATTCTCACCCCATTTTTATAAATGTATCCCATAGGTATTCATTTGTATTTAGCAGCTTTGTGGAAATTTGAGATCTGAAAACTCTATTTCCACTGTTACCAGCTTCTTCTCAGAATTCCTTGCCCATTTATTCTTAAATAGCTGCTGAATAATTCTCTGAGAACCTCTGTCTTTATTGGACATGTATGATTGAACTACGACTTCCTCTTTTTCCAACTAGTCCATGCTTCTGGGGGAAATCATTCATTCATTAGACATTCCCTGAGTACCTACCACTGTACACTAGGCAGTGGAGATGCAAAATTGAACATGATACAATGAGGTCACAATCTAGGGATATGAGCCATGAAATGATGACTTGCATGAAGGAAGGACCAAAAGAAAGCGTGGGGGGGTGTAGAGTGGGGAGAATGATCATCATAGACCTCTGAGCCTGGCCTTTCTGTGTAGAATAGAAGAGGCTCTTATATTCCTCTTTTACTTATTTGTTTATCATCACCATTATCTTGACCATAATACGGTACAGATGCAGAGGCGTAATCAGCATAAATTGTGCTTTCATATTCTTTCATTTGATTTTCACAATAACTCTAGGACACACTATAATTATAGGTGAGGAAATAGAGATTCAGGGAGAAGTGACTTGTTCAGGGCCATCCTACTCAGTAAGTGACAAAGTCAGAATCTAAACTTTGATGAGTCTGATTCCAAAGTTCTTTGCTCCATAGCCTGATACCTCTGTTGTTTTTTTAGAGTTAGAGGATATTTGCAGCAGACTTCAGCCCACAAACACTTTTATAAAGTTCATGATGACAGAAACTAAGGATTGGCTCAACCAACACCCATCTCCATCTCTTTCTCTCTTGTCTGCCTCCACTACAGAGGCTAGAATTAGTAAAAAACGTTACCTTCCCAGTCTCCCTTATAGAGGTGGCCTTGTGACACGACTCTGGCCATGAGATGTAAGTCTGTTCAGTGCTTCTGGGAAATGTCTTACTTTCTTGTTAAAAAGGACACATGTGGCAGGTGGCTGGTATTACCTTCTCATTCTTCACTCTTCAATTGGATGTAGACTTAATGTCTGGTGCCAGGGCAGCCATCTTACAACCATGAGGAAAAGACCAAAAGAATCCAGAGATACGGGCCCTGAACCAAGGTTTCTGCTTGAGAAAATATGAGAACAATGACAAAGTACCCCTCTATATGTTTAGTTTACCATTAGTTAAGTATACTGACATTAACAGCCAGAAGTGTTCCTAACTGATACACTTGCCTTTGGTAAAAATAAAGACATCATAGACTTTCAAAACTTTCCTTATTTTAAGCAGTAAGAAATGGGGTTAAAAGCATTTTCTTAACTATGTAAAGTAATCCAGATATAACCGGGGCTAGAGTTCCACTTCTGATGGACTCCCTTTTTTAAAATCCTGCAGTGTTTAACTTTATACTGAGCCTCGCTCAAGGCAGACTAGTGGCTACTGTATTTGAGCAGTCAACATTCATGCAGTTTCTGTTTACTAAGGCATTAGCAGAAACATATACTGAAATATATACCACCACATAATAGATCCCAGATGTGTTATTATATTTTTAAAGAGAGAAGAAAAGATAGTTGGAGGAATAAGTAACCAAAAAGCATTTTCTGTCAATGTGATCAGACTTGTATGTAATCAGAGTGAAAAAAAACCAAACTTAGAATGCACGCAGAGGGATTAAGATTTGGTTCACTCTGTTAAATTCAACAAATGATCACCGAGTCTTCCTCAGAGCCAAATTACCTGTGTTACCTCCTCTCAAAAGCCTCTTTCTGGTTGTTATTCCAGTTCTAAAGACAATTAAAGGAAGGTTAATGGACTGCACAGTTCCAGCCACACAGAAGCCGAACTGGGATTCAATCCCAGCCTGCCTTACTTTAAAGTCCACATGATTACTGTTTCAAATAACTCAAAAGCAATTATAATGTCTATAAAGAGAAGAGGGAAAAGCATTATTTTTAAAAAGTAAATGTCATTCTGGGGAAGGGAGAAAGTTTTTCCTGGATGGCTCCAGGAAGTGGACCAGTGACTTTTGGTAAGTGGATATTACCAAAAAGCAGGCTTTGACTCCACTAGCATCATCCTGAAAATCTCTATTTCCTGCCAGCTCTGTATCACACAACATGGCAGGTGTGTCTCTAAATGGCGTAAATAAAAATAAGATTCTTATGTATCCTGGAAGGAAAAAAAAATCTCATGAGGGAGATGGAATGCAGTACATACATACAAAGTGATTACACATGTGTATTTGTTGTTAGTTCCCGGTTTGGGGCTGTGTTCTGAAAGATTGAGGTTGTCAGGTAATCCGTTTCTACATAAATCAGTTAGCAGAAAGAGAGACAAGTGTCCAACCAGAGCTATCCCACTAACCATCCCTCAAACTCTATAGATAGTGTGGATTCATGAGCCATAAGAACATGCCAAAGGGACAGCCACTACAGGAAGGTAACCTCACAGCTGTGATCTTTCATGTACCAAACAGTGGCAGATATATACATGCCTCATCCCTTGGACATTTTTCTTTTAGAGATTCCTACGGGACTCTTTGGATTTGGGGTGTGAGTGTTACCCATCCAATGGACTTTGTTCCTGGGTCCTGTAAAAGGACTTGTTGAATACATAGAATAATAGATGTTCTTTGATTGCTATACATTTTAAGGCAAGAGAGTAGCTGCTGGTAAACTCTTTAGGTGCTAGAGTGTGGATAGTGCTTACAATTTAATGCAAATTGATGCCCTCCCTGTACTCCACACTTGGGACAGCTAGATCCCACAGAGAAGGAACCACGGGAGCTAGAAAGTTACTCATTTTGCTCTCCATTAAATATTTAAAACATCACATGTAGCTCTCAGGAGGCTTGGGGAGCCTTACAGGAGTAGAGGGGAGGAGGCTATAAATTGTTTTCACCTGGATGGGCTTGGGCCCAAGGCATCCTAAATTTTCAGCCACGCGGGGATGGAGGAAACTAAGGAAAATTTACTCCATAAATCCAGTGTGGAGTGGGGATACTAACTTACTACAAAAGGCTGACCTCTGGAGGATACTCAGGACTTGCAGATTACTATATAATGATCTTATCCAAACTCTGGGTTGTCAACGTGGATATTGCCCGACAGAAGGGCAATGAAGTTGAAGCAAATCCCTATTCTTTACTCAGGAGTCACAGAGATGGGGCCCAAGATTCTCCACCAGAAATTATACTGAAAGACACTTAGATCATCAAAGCAGAATCCAGCCCTCTGGGAGGAGGACAGTTGGTCAGCAGAGCAGGGGCCTACTGAGGCTGGCTGGAGAAGCTAGAAACTAAGTAGCATAAAAGCTCAGGATTAGCGAGGGTGTTGTGATAGAAGACAACCTCATGGCCTGGCCCAGCTGGAGACCGGGAGAGCTGAGATGTGAGCATCCGGGCTTCCTCCCAGTGGAGAAGTCTGCAGTCTACTCAGCAACCAGGAGAATTACAGGGTTTCTATGGGAGCTAAGTGGCCATGGTCACACCTCCAAATCATGGAACTGGGAGTATGACTCACTTCCAAACCCCACAAGGTGTGAGATGAAGGCTATTGATGCAGCCTCTTATTAAAGAACTTGGCTCATGAACCACCTGCTCTGCACACATCCTTCAAGGTTCGTCTCCATTGAATATAATGGGCCTCAGACACCTGTACACATTTCATGGTCTCTATTCTGATCAACTTGCTTCAAGCTACCTTACATTCTGCTCTTCCTTCTGCTTTGCTGACTCATCTCCCTATTGATGCCTCATCTCATCCTGCAGATTGATGCCCGGTGCCACTCACCAGTTTTGATTTTGGTTTCCCTCTTCATTACAGGGTGGACTCTGCCTGGCTGCCCTTCTTTCATTTGGCACAGGTAACCCTAGTGATCTTACACCAAAGCACAGAACCCCAGGGGCAGCCACTCTGCTGAGCATGCCTAGGCCCACAGATAAGACCCACACAGGGACTGGGTGGGCTAAAGCCTGCAGGTGAATGACATCCATAAGCCAGCAGCAAGCTACTGGAGGAGAGAGAGGACGAGGTAACAAAGAAAGGGTTGGACCTCTGATATGTTCAGAGGCTCACAATGTTTTCAGCAAATTGCTGATTTTTTTACTTTTCTGAAGGTCCCCGAAGTTAGGGAATGTTGTTGGTATTGGAGTCAGAAGGGGTCAAATAATGAGATTTTTAATAAAGTCATGTAGGGGAAACCATAAAAGACAGTGAATTCCTCCAGGAACTAGCAACAGTAAGACTCTGCCATCACTCCTAGGCAAGGAACATGTGTTTCCTTGACCGCAGAAACTACAAAGGCTGGGAAGAGAAGGAAACCCTTAGAGGGATATGGCCAGCCCCAGATGAATTGATGGGAGAGGATGCTGGGGGGAAAATGCCCTGCCCTCAGAAAAAACTCTCCCATTTTCTGCTGGTGCCACCCCTTGACCTAATTCAACAGGAAACCAGGGGGCAAAGAAAGGCCCTTGGTGTCAGCCACTCAGAGCAGGGTGGAGAAGGGGGACAATGGGTCTCCTGCAGGAAGAAGCTGGTGAGCCATGGGCTACAGAGGGGATGGTGCCATCTGTCAGCCTATACCCTTGGTCCCCTAACTGGGGAACTCCTCATCTGAGTAAACAAAGAGAGGGAAATGATTTTGGAACTGTCCATTCACAAAAGATGGGGTCAGAGAAGACTTGTTCCTGCTTCACAAAATAGGCTATCACCATCAGCATCGGATATAATTGTGTATATCTCCCCTTCTGGGGGATAAGCCAGGCTCTGGACTAAATTCAAGCGTCCACTTTGAACTTGACACGGTGCCCTAATGGATGTCCTTGGAGTTATTGCCTCTTTAAAGGATCAAGAGCCACATACCCTGGAGACAACTGAGGTATCTGAGTAAGGTAGGTGAATAAAGGAATGACACTAATAATGAACACATATAGCACCTCCTCTGGTTACAAGCACTGTGAATGCACGTCCACGAAGCTGTTCTCCCTCTCTGTCCTATGCAGTAATTCTGAGCTGCTGTGATTGGTAGACCAGACATTGTATTGTCTATGCAATTCCCCAGATAGGTAGTGATTTTCTACCCTCAGGAAATGTTCTGACAGATAGGGTAGACACACTACTGTTTCATGCTGTGCTGTAGGTGATGCAAAGATGTGAAGCTGGATGTAGCCAGAGCCTCATGAGATGGGTGGATGAGACTCCTCACAAGGATTTTTTGAGTTGGTTCTTGACAGAAGCCTTGGACTTCTGTGACAAGATCATGAGAACCTTGGCTCTGCCCAGGGCTAGATTTTCTGAACGATTTTACTGTGTTCCTGTGAAGGGACAGGGGAAGGAGCACTAACAACAGAGCTCATATGACTATCTGAACTGACTTGGTGTTCTCCATAATGTCCTCCTTGCTAGAATCCAGTCTGCAGACACTCCATAAAAATGAATAAAATGCACCTTTTTGCTGCATTTCCAGGCCTCAGGAGCTAGATGATAGGTCTTACTTCCTACCAACCACTGGGAGTCCATATGCTCAGATTTTATTTATTTATTTTCCAATCCCTTGCCCCCTGTTTCCTACCTCCCTCCTAGTCCTTCGGGATTGATCTTTTGCTTGGACCAGGGCCCTGGACTTGTGCTTTAGCCTTCCCTTGGATGCTGCTCCTTGCCTGGTCTCACCTAAGCCCTGAAACTCACTCTGCCTCCTGAATCCTAGCCTCGGACCATGGGTCAGGTCTCCACGTGATCAGGAGACTCTGTGTGATGGTGCAGTCCCTACTAGTAACAAGGCCACTTACGGAATCTAAGGTAAAGTGTTATATAAACATGATCTTATGTTATCCCACCACAATTCTGTCAGGTAAGCAGGGGTCCTTATTCTCATTTTCAGATAAGCAAAAAAGGTTAAAATAATCTATCCAAGGCCACGTGCTTATGAAGTGGCAGAATTCAAGTTCATCTCTGTGTTGGAAGCACAATTGCATCCTAACTTCGAAAACTGGCAGGACCCACAGGTAAGGGTTTGGGACTAGCTGTTCCAAATGAAGACAATCTGCTTCCATCTCGTAAGGACTGATTTTCTCTTTCTGCTAATTATTGCAGCATAGAGATAAGGGAGAAGGAATGGTGTGTCTCCCTGCTGGCTGTCAGAAAATTTGTAATGGATGTCGGGTATTCATTCTCTATCCTCTGCTTCCTAGACCACAGGAAATGAAGGAACCCCTACCAGCTGGTGTTTTGGGGTCCTAGACAATCCATTCTGGCACAGGAAAGAAGTGGGGCCCAAGTTAGAACAAAGTGTCCTCAGATAAAATGAGTGATCTCTCCCGTTACGCACATGCACACCCCTTGACGGACTTGCTGGTTAGAGCTGCACATGGAACATTAAAACTTGTCAGCCCGAGGAACATGAGAGCATCCACTTGACTTCCTTCCTAAGCTGCATGTGCGTGCCAGTCACAGGCTTGTCTGTGTGGAGCTGAGCTGCGGAATATTCTCACACCAGAAGCACTGACTTCTGAATCGAGGCCCTGTGTCCCTGGGCCATTGGCCACCATCCCACGGGCCCTTCCCAAGATCCATCAACATCCCCCCCATAAGCTGCTCAGGGAGATGAAACAAAGTGCTCCTGATGAATCTCAGTGTCCCTCAGGGCCTCCCAGTCATTTCTGAAAACTCTAGGGCAGCGCCAAAGTAGAAGCAGTTCTAACCATGAGAATTGTTTAGGCCTGCAGCTTGTCTGTTAGCCTGGGAGCTGTACCAGGGGGTTATTTTTATAACCTTCAATTTTGCTTCAGGGACCAAGGCTTGAAAGTAGCTTAAGGACTTAGATGAAACAAATTTGCAAGCCTCAGCTGAAATCTTGAAGCAGGTGATCTAACATCTGGAGAAACTAACCGCCAGGACAAACTAAGTGCTTTCTCATCCTTTTTAAAACCATGTTGTCAGTCTGAAAGAGGAAGAGGAAACCAACAAAGTTTTGATGATGCTTACAAGTCAATTTCCTGCTTTCTTTCTCAAATAGTTCTGCTGACCCCTTAGGCGGCTAGTTTTAGAAATTGGGCTATAAATATGAACAGTAATAATAATACTGCGTGGTATTTACATCAAAGCTCCCCCTCAGCAGCGATCACCACCTGCTTCCCCCCTCCCCACCCCCCGACTTGTCCTCTTGGTGTGAGGGTCAACCAGAGGCCTCCTCTGCTTTTCTTCAGGGACTTGAATTCCCCTCCCTCACATCTAGAGGGGAGCCACCTGCTCTCCAAGTCTCTCTCTGCCTCCCCTCTGCTCATTCCCTCTTAATCTTCTGTTCCCCCTCACTCCATGCTTCCCCAGCCACCCAAGTCCAAAGTCATGCTCAGGCAGGTGGAGTATAGGAGTCCTGAGGGTAGGAGGTGTTGGAAGGAGGGCTCTGTGATCTGGGTAGTGAGGAAGAGAGCGCCCCTTTCTTCCCCCCATCTCAAGTCCCAATTAAAAAAAACCAAAAACTAAAACAAAAATCTAGTCTTCACAGTAACCAGGTCCCAGATCTTTGGGCGTGAACATGCAATTCTCTGAAGTTTCTATAACTCTGATGATGATCATCCTGTGACTCATTTTTGGATCATCAAGATGGAAACCTATTACATTTATTTGTCCCAAACACTGCCCCACCCCACCAAACTTGCTGTGAAATGAATGCTTTGCCCCCAACATAGCATGTTTTTTTTTTTCTATCATGAAAAGTTAACAAAAAAGACACTTCTGCCATAATTTTACCCTGATTTTGACTGGAATTTGTGGAGATGTTTTGCTTTCATGATGATCGGGGGATCCTCTTGGCATTTAGGGGGTGGGAGGTCAAAGCTCCCTCAAATTCTGCAAGGTTCAGGATAGTGCCTGTGCCTGGCCTATTAGTGGATGCTTAACAAATATTTATTTATTTATTTAATGAGCAGAACCTTGGCTATAGTTTCTCATAGAAACCTTTCTTAGGGAAGTAACTCTCATCCCATCTGAGGACCTTCATATGGGTCACACACACGCACACACACAAGTAGGGCAATTTCCTCATACAAGAATGCTAATCTGGGATAAATTCCTCATCCTTCTTCTCTAAACTGTAACCTCCTCAGGGGCAGGAACAACAATCCATATGGAGGTTCTTAGGGCTGTTCACCAATATTTACAGATCTCCTCCTTTTGGAATGAGATAGAATTATACTTTCCCACCCGCTTTTCATTGTTAGCCATGATCAAATGACTTGCTTTGGGCAATGAAATATGGTGGGCGCTGTGCCATTTCTGGAGGGATGCTTAGGAGCCAGTGTGCAATCCACCATGTTTGTTTCCTCCCACTACAGAGACCATGGATCCCAGTAATGAGTTGGGGCTCTGGGTACCTGAGTGAGGATGAGTAGTCTCCCTACTGAGCTGTATTGGGTTTGTAGAATCCAAGTTCCACCTTGGCAGGCTGAGAACAGATTGTGACCAAGGAATAATTTATTGTTTTGTTAGGCCGCTGAGATCTGGAGGTTATTTGTTACCACAGCAGAATTTGGCTTATCCTGAGTGCTGTCGTTTAAGCTGAAGCTGTTGAGGAAAACCAGTAAAAAGCATGCTGATCTCTTCACCGAACATCTGAACAAAATGTGAAATAAGACACACAGAAAGGCAGATGGAGGCCAAACTCTTAGCTTTATTATTAATTTAATCCAGAGAATGCTGGATTGAAGCAATCTTCCCCATGAAGGGTGTACTGGCACTGGGGTGCACCTGCTCAGCTAAGCCTCATGGCTTTTTCTGGATGCATCAGTTTGTTAGGGCTGCCGTAACAAATACTACAGAGTGTGTGGCTTCAAGAACAAGAAATTATGTTCCTCACCATTCTGGAAGCCAGAAGTCTGAGATCAAGATGTTGGCAGCATTGGTTTCTTCTGAGGCTTCTCTCCTTGGCTTGTAGATGGCTGTCTTCTCTTACCTGTGTTTGCACATGCTCTTCCCTTGGTGTGTGTCTGTGTCCTAATCTCCTCTTCTTATAAGGACATCAGTCATATTGGATTAGGGCCCACTGCCAAAGGCCTCATTTAAACTTAATTGCCTCTTTAAAGAATCCATCTCCAAATACAGTCACATTCTGAGGTACTGGGAGCTAGGACTTTGACATATGAATTGGGGGGGGGGGGCACAATTCAGCTCATAACAGTAGGTTTTTCAGTTGACAGTGCAACTCCAAAGAGCCAGAATGGTAAAACTGAGACAAGTATGCCCCATTATAGTCTTTACAAGTGTATTATTCACATGGCACTCCTTGCAAATTGACTGCTGGCCTGGCCACCAGCCTATCCAAGGGTGGAGGGGATGAAGGGGTAAAGAAACGTCAGCCATTTCACACCAGCTGCAGTCTCTCCACGTGGAGGAGACACTGAGAACAAGAGGAAGTATTCCACTCCTCACAATCCACATCTGGTTCAGCCTGTATGCTCACCACCCAATACAGGACTTGGTTCATGGAAGACACTCAGTAAGACAAAACGGTCTCTTCTGTGACATTTCTTAAGTTTTTTAAAAAACTTGGTCGCACTGTTGTGCTATGCTGTTCTTAGCCCATGTGTCTATTTTCCTTCTATTTCACCCCAACTGCTAGGAGAAAGCATTTCCTGTGTCGCTGACTACACACCACATTGGACCAGGCACACAGCAGCTGCCTACTGAGCTGGTGGCAAATCGAGCTCTGGGTTTATTTTTGACTTCTGAGTTTCTCTCACTGCACTCGGGCCCAAGAAAAAGGAGTATGGGATAGAGGACCCTGACTAGGCAAAAGGCAGGGGAATCCTTCAGGCGCAGGGCTGACAACTGTCTCCCCAGTAGAAACCAAGCCACTGTGGTAACAGCCATGGGTCCCTGCAGTCCTAATAGGTGTGGAGAGGGTCTGGCAAGTCCCATCACCACAGGGAAGGAGAATAAAAGTGAGGGAGACCAGCCAATGTGCACAGCCCTGCCACTGAGAAGCCAAAGTGGCCATTGAAAGATTAATGGGCCACCTGGTTCTCAGCTTCATAACAAGGGAAGAGGGAGAAAGCTTTCTGAAAAATCGCAGTGGCTTTGGGCAGAGATTCCAGAGGAGGGGGTTGAAGGCTGCAGGATGGGCTCCTGATCCTTTTCATCTCCCCAATCCTTGCTTTGTTTTCTCCCATAGTCTCTCACCAGCCCACTTCTTGGTGTTTTGGCCTCACAAAATGATTTCTGCCTTTCCTTTCAGTTGCCCTGTCACCCTACCTTCTTCCTGTTCTCATTCATCAGGGACAGGGGCACTTTCGGTGGTGGAAAGACACAGATTTTGGAATGCAGCCTGGGCTTTCAGCTCACCCCCACATCTTTCTAGCATATACACAGTGTATATGGATTGTGTTTGTTCCCTTCCTTTGTGGATGGCACCCATATATTTCATCGTGCAAATGTCCCTCCCTGCTGAAGGTGATTCTGGTTGAGATGTCAGTCAAGTGGCACCACCCACCACACCATGGTAGAAGGCGTGTGATCACAGCTTGCAACCTCACTTGACTCAGTGATTGATCCAAGGTGGCCAACCAGGGCCAATTGGAATGCTTCTGGAGATCAATATGGGCTACCAGCTGGAAGGACCATGGGAGCCTGTGACTTCTGGGAGCCATCTTCCCTTCCCATGAAGGAGAGGCTTTTTGAGAGTGAAACTACACAGAACAAAGCAAAGTCAAAGACGGGGCATAAATAGGACCCCAGATCCAAGAAAAATGTCAGACAAACTCCTGCATCACATGAGCCACTAGGGGTACTTTTTTTTTAACCCTTGAACTAGTTTGAATGTTGTTTCTGTCACTTGTAACCAACACAGCCTTAATAATCACACTGTGTGGCTTTAGGCAACTCATTTAACTTTCTTGGAATCTCAGTTTTTTCACCTAAAGATAGTAACACTCATGCCCCCCATTTAAGTTGGGGTCCATTCAAAACAAATGTGTTCCCTTCTACCACAAAACTCAGCATACCTTCCTGTAGCATTTCCATGGTAGACTTGTCTCCCACTAGCCTGAGAGCTGAGTCATATGTTAGTGTTTTCAGCACTTACCCTGGGCCATAAGAGGAGCTCAATAATTATTGATCCACTCCCATTTTCCCCTCTTCTTGTTGGAATCTAATTACAGCCTCCTATTTGTAGCTCTTACTTCTATTTTTTTCTTTCCTGGGCCAAGTTTCCAGCCGATTTCCCCTAGTGGCCCTGTAGGTAAGTTTTCTTACCTGGATACATGGTATATGTGTTATGATTATTAGTAATTGTGTGTCCAAGTGGTGCTGTAAGATCTGTTTCATCTATCCTTGCCAAGGAAGGGGCGCCTGGCCAACTGTGTCCACAAGTGACTAGTTGCTACAAGCACAGCAAAGCTTTCATGGCCAGAAGTAATTGCTGGTGCAAGAAGAGGTCCAACCAAAGATAATTTTAGCTTGGTGTTAAAGCAACAAGTCACATGCAGACTCCCTTCCTGCCCCCACCCCACTCCACCAAATCTGGCTGGCGCCATCTTTTCAAAAAGGGACTTTTTCAATATTGCAGTTACCCTGGAACATTTCCACACAAATGTGCAATGATCCAGAGGTGAACATATGGCCCAGCAAACTCCTTTCTCCCCCTTCTCCCCATTCTAGGCCCTTCTTCTGGCTTTCTGGTTTAGGTAAATGGCACCACCATTGTCCGAGGCACCAGACCCCCAACCTGGTGATCATGTTAAACCCCTTTCACTTTGTTCCCAAGTCATGAACATTCTATCTCAAATCCATCCTCTTTTACCATCATCACCCCAATTTAGGACTGCTTACCTTCGACCTGTGTTATTTTAGGGGTCCCCTATTTGCTGCCTTCCCCACCAGTCTCTTTCCCATTCAGTCCAACCCTAACTCCCTCACTCTGATACTTTTTTTTTTTTTAAGTTTTATTTATTTACTAGAGAGAGAGAGATTGCAAAAGCAGGGGGTGGGGCAGAGGGAAAAGGAGAGAGAGAGTCTCAAGCAGACTCCCTGCTGAGCACAGAGCCCAACTCGGGCTCCATCTAATGACCCTGAGATCACGACTTCAGCCAAAACCAAGAGTCAAATGCTTAACTGACTGAGCCATCCAGGAGCCCCCACTCTGACACTTTCAGGGGCTCCTCACCACCAAATGAATCAAGTAAAAATATTTCACTGCCAGATTCAAAATGTTCCGCAAAATAGCTGTAGGCCAAATCTCTGGCCTCACCTTCCCTTTGTTTCTGCCAGACTATTTTACATCCTATCCCCTGTCTGATATGTTCTCACGTATGCTCTGCTTCTACTTCTGCCTCAAACACCTTCTCTCCTGTCAGAAACTATTTTCCCAGGACTCATTCAGGTAGTGTCAAGATTGTCTCCCTTCCAGCTGCCTCGATACCGCGGAATTAACCAACGCATAGGAAAACCTTGTTGGTTTTAGTTGCCTCAAGTTTCGTGAGTTTGTTGGCTTGTCCTGTTTTTCCACCAGTTTTGACTCCAGATGGCAACTTGTTGTCTCCAAACATTGAAGTCATCCTCAAAAGATAAAGAATTTCCATTCCTGAGAATCTTCCAGAGTAATAGCTAGTGTTTAGCTCTAGCCTCCATGCCAGGCTGAGAGCTTTCTGCGCACTCTCTCATTAACTCCTCGCAATCACCTTGTGAAGCAGACACTGTTATTACCTTCATTTGACAGCTCAGAATTGAAGCTTGCCAGGCTAGCTTACTCTGAGGGACGCTGCAAGCACCAGGCACTGCTTCAGATTCTAAAGACTGTGCTTCCCACTCAAAACGTGCTACAATTTTCATACAGAACAAGCAGTGAGAGCAAGTATCATCGATGCTAACTGTCTGGAACATTCTTTGGCCAAAGCTCCGAGCCTCTGAGGCTGACCACTTTCCTGAGGAAAACTCATGCCCTCTACATTTTGCATAGAAGGCAGTCTCATTACTTATGTGATTGGCACATCTCCTATGATCTTGTTTTCAAAAATAATTGTTTTGCATTGCTATTTAAATGTGAGATTTATGGTCACGCCTGGGGATTCTCAATTTTTCCTGTACCATTCCCAGCTAAAGAAAACAAGCGAAAGCATTTTCCTTTTTAACATTTCCCTGAAAACAAATACCTGGGCTAGTAAGATAGACAGTCCTCTGCTTATCATTTCAGTGCGTAACCACTTTTTTCCTAAATTTACTTATTTTAGAGAGACCTAAATTACCGAAACCTCTGACTCACGGATGCTCTCAAGTCCTTCAACCTTTTGGGTCATGCCTGTTTTTAATGTAAAATCAAACGGCTTAAGGCCTCAACCTTTGAAAATAGCAGAAACTAGCCAGTTGTCAAAAGTTTCCAGTAAAACAAAAAGCAGCTTGAGGAGGAATTTTTGAAAGCCCTTATATATGTTAATTATGGACACTAAGGATCAAAAACAGGGAAGGGGAACAGAGCTAAAATGAGAGGAATATTATATATCAGTCAGAGTGATGCTAGCTTATGCTATAGTAACAAATTCCCCGAGCCCAGTGACTTTCACCTGAAAATTTTTTTGCTCACATAAAGTCCACTGCAAGAACTAGGGCTCTCCAGGAAACCCCCTTCAAATGATGATTCAGAGAGCCAATATGTTTCTATCTTGAGATCTTAGTGTCTCAACACTAGGGGGTCACTGAGCTGGGGAAAAAACCAAGGAGTCAACAAGAAGCTTTTCACTACCTCAGCCCGGAAAGGATCCCTGTGCTTTGTAGTCCATTGGCCAGAAAGAGTCTTAGGGCTTTGCCTAACTTAGGAGGCAGCTCTAAGTGTGGAAGAGCTCGTGCATATGAAGTAAGCAATCAGTGCTCTGCCTTGAGGGCAGGGCGCAGGTCCACCAATTTACCTTTTTTTTTTTTAATTTATTTACTAGGCAATCTCCTAAAATGTATGAAACTTTCTCTATACTTCTGTGCTTTCTACTATGGAAACCGAAGGTGAAGAAGGAGAAAGAGATAAGAGGTAGAAAAGGGAAAATACTGATTTACTCGGTGACTTGGCTTTAGTCCCCCTGGCAGACAATTTGAAATTTACATTTGCATCTGATTTTAGAGAACTTAGTACTTTGAAAAGAGCATCACAGAACAGTCTGGCAACTAATATTCTAATCCCAACTATTCCATGCACTAATCTGTGACCTTGCACCTGTAACTTTACCACTCAGATCCTCAGCACATTCTTCAGCACGTTGGGAATGATGATGTATATCATCAATGAGCTATTGTGAAATTCACATTGGATGTCTGAAATGCTTAGCAAAATGCTCAGCTCACAGTAGATGCTAAAGAGTTTGCTGAATGACTGTCCATAAGCAAATTAACTGCTTCCTATTTAATCTCATAGAAGCTGCTAACTTCACCATGATATGAAACCTACATGGTACAAGAGGCGTAGGATCATTGTAGTTGATCAGAATGTCATGGTTGGTAAATTCATTTCTGAGAGGAAATGTTTATTCTACTCCACTGAGCTATTGTGAAACTCAAATTAAGTATCTGAAAAAGCTGTGCAAACAGTAAAGTGCCATATAAATGCAAAGTATTGGTATTAAAAATACTGTGACTGAGGCCAGCTTCACAGGTGTGTGACCTGCAGAGTAGTCATACAGAGCCACTTTAAGATGGTCTCACACTTGATTTATCGATCTGTGGTTGCCATCCTGAAGTTCTCAATCATTTCCAAACAAGGGGCTCCACATTTTCATTTTGCACTGGGCCCCACAAATTATGTAGCTGATACTGGTCAGGACTCAAAATACTGCTACTTTTTGTCAAAGAAAGGGAGTTTTAGATGTTCTTTCTGGTCCCTTGCAGCCCTTAAATTATATAATTCTAAAAAATATGCCAAATATTGTATCATTTTTGTTTTTGTTTTTTAAAACACTTCTGCCATTCTTTTGTTACTGATCAAACATTTTTTAAAGTATCTGTTATTTCTCACAAGCTCTTCATCTTTCAGTTTCCACTCCCGTGAAGCTCTGGGAAAAGATTTTATTTTCCCCACTAGATGCAGTCTACTTAGCTAAGGTCCTTAGAGACAATTCCAACTCTGTGTTTTTATAAGGCCTCTTTCAAAGTATGCTGGGCTGTACACTTGATGGTCTGGGCTCCAGACTAAAGACTGGTGTTGGTATTGAGCAATGTGCTTTATGCTTTTGCAAAAGAACATATTTTTTAAACATCTACACTGGAAAGAGAACTTGGAGTTATGGTATCCTGCTTCTGAACCAGGGAAGCTGTAATGTAGCAGAAAATGTCGAAGATTTGGCATTACTAGATTTATGTTCGAGGTCTTGATTCATCGTGTATTGGATGTGTGAGCCTAACTAACTTGCTTAAATTTCTAATGGATCTTAGTTTCCTCACCTGTAAAGTGGAGTAGTGGGGGGAAGGGCTCTTAGTATCTATTTCGTAGGGTTCTGAGAAGACTACTTTTAAGGTGTGGTGTATCCATAGAAAGGATTACCACGTGATATAGTTGTTTTCATTCTAAATAATTTGGTCCCATTAATAATGATTTAACTGTGATAACTAGAAAGCTAGTATGATCCCATACTCCACTATTTTTCCTTAACATCACAGTGGTTAGCCCCACAGATTGCACTGGATGAGGTAGAAAATAGGTTATTTTGTTGGAGGATATTCATTTAACAAATCTTTTGAGCATCCTCTGTGAGTTGAGCACTTTGCTAAGCACGCACAAAGAAATGATATTAGGTCACACCTAATATATCCTAAAAAACAAAACTACATAGCATTATACTTTCCATCATAAACATTCCATTGGCAAGTATCTAGTGGGCACCCACTGTATGCCATAATATGAAGATTTTTAAAGGAGAGGTAAGAGGTGTTATGGGGATTGTAATAGAGAGACTAACCAAGTCCCAAGTTCTTTTCTTTCTTTTTTTTTTTTTAATAATGTGACAAGATGGGGCAAGAAAGTTAATGTAAAAAGCTGGAAACAGAAGTCCTCAGGCAATTAATAGCAAGATACCGCCATGGGCCATTTCAGTTAAGAAGGATAACCCTTGGGCCAGGGGTGGGATGAACAGGAGAGAGAAGCAGAAAAGCAAATATCCAAATAAAGTAAGAATGTATTGCTGGTAAGAATTACAAATTTCTGCAAGGAACCTCAAAAGGAAGAGCGTGAAGTAGCTAGAAAAGAAGGGGCCTGGGGGAGATTAAAGGAGGAGATGGGGTTGGGGAGAGAGAAAGAGAACCGGGCAGAAGATGCTGGAAGACTGGGCCCTAGGAAGAAGCAGTGGCCAGGGAGAGGTTCCCAGTGGCCCAAGCACCTGCCACTACCAGCTGAGATAACTGTGTATTGCACAACTCCAGGGGGAGATCGCAACCTCTTGGTTCATGTAGTTATTACAGCAGTTTCTCAGCAGACAGTAATAAAGGTCTCCAGGAAGATAAGCTTTCTTCTTAGTCACCCAAAGTCATCGTTCGGACCAGCAGGACTCCATTGGCCAGAGGAATTTTGAAAATCGCTGTTCACTTTTTACATGGCTGCCAGCAATCTGGCCCATTGGGCTCCTGGCTCCTGGGCATCACCCTCAGATGGTCACATAAATTGTCCTATACAGGATCTCCTCATATGGGTGGGATTCTTGAAAAACTCAAGGGAAAGGACCAGAAAGGAAGGTTTGAAGGGGAGAGCTATGCAGGGAGGCTTTGGTAAACGTTTGGGAACTCAGTAAAAGCCTGGGAATCACCAGGAACATCCTAAGTACCTGGAGAATCCCTGTGGGCGTGAGGGGTGGGGAGAAGCACGGTGGGGTTTCCACTATTTGTGAGATGGATGTACAAGCAGTTTTTATTTATTTATTTTTTCTTTTTCTCTCTCTTTTTTTTATTATGTTATGTTAATCACCATACATTACATCATTAGTTTGTTGGTTTGTTTGTTTTAAAGATTTTATTTATTTATTTGACAGAGAGAGAGACAGCGAGAGCAGGAACACAAGCAGGGGGAGTAGGAGAGGGAGAAGCAGGCTTCCTGCCGAGCAGGGAGCCTGATGTGGGACTCGATCCCAGGACCCTGGGATCATGACCTGAGCCGAAGGCAGACGCTGAACGACTGAGCCACCCAGGCGCCCACATCATTAGTTTTTGATGTAGTGTTCCATGATTCATTGTTTGCATATAACACCCAGTGCTCCATGCAGAACGTGCCCTCTTTAATACCCATCACCAGGCTAACCCATCCTCCCAGCCCCCTCCCCTCTAGAACCCTCAGTTTGTCTTTCAGAGTCCATAGTCTTTTATGGTTCATCTCGCCCTCCAATTCCCCCCCCTTCATTCTTCCCCTCCTGCTATCTTCTTCCTCTTTTTTTTTTTTTTTAACATATAACGTATTATTCAAGCAGTTTTTATGTAAACATTATAGGACAGAGTAACTCCAGCAGGCTGGAGGATAAGGATCTCTAAAAAGTCAACATCTGTGTTATGGGTGCTAACTACGTGAGATGTGTCTTTCAGATGAAATCCCCTCCTGCCACACAGAAACTCAAAGCTATTGTATTAGTCCTTCATCCTCAAACACAAACACACACACACACACACACACACAAATGGGGCTACTGGCTTTTAAACTCTACCTGCTAGATTTGTTCTGATGGGAAATTTTCAGACAACGTTGCCAAGAAACTTGGAGCCATCTTTCTCCCACCCAAGCTTGTTATATAGCTTTAGCAAAGATCCCTTAACCTCCCTGAACCCCAGGTAAAGACACCTGTCCTGACTCCCCCACCAGTTGTGATTAAAACAAAGCAAAGCAACATAACAAAAGCATCATTGGATGCAAACATCCTTGGAAAATGCAAAAAGAGCCATAGACACCGAGGAAGCTCTTCATGCAAAGGTCCATTTTCTTGTCCCTGCATTCGGTGGGACCACATTCAGAAGGGCCCCTGGGACAGGCCATTGTTTTCTGCAGAGGGAAGACACAGGCCAAAGTAAGTGGTTCCAGCTGCTAGGAAGGGTGCTTGCTGGGGCCCAGGAGGTGTCCCAGCGTTCCACAGCAAAGATTCTCATTTTACTTGAAAGCACAGACTTCTCCGCCCCTCACCACCCTCCGAATTTGTAATCTAGATTTGAAACCACATGTAGTCATGCTGATCTTTTTTTTTTTTCTGAGATTGTCAAGCTTTTGCAGCTAATTATCAGTTGGAGTCAGCGTAACAAAACCTGCATTTCTGTGCTGGATTTTATTAAAATGCTTCTGCTATCAGCCAGGGGCTGTGGTAAGGGTACAACTAGTGCAGGCAGTGGGGTTTTTCCTTTCCCTGTGAGGAAAGCCCCAGCAGGCTATATAAATCAGTCCTATTAACTGGAATGGCAAAGACTTACTGTAAGTAAGCGCGATCCCTTCCGCTTTGAAGAAACAATGAACTATTTCCTGGCTTTTCAGTTAGGAAGGCTTTCTCGGGCTATGAAGGAAAAAAATGTAACATATAATAAATATACTAAGGAACAAGCATGATTAATGGCAATTCAGAAGGATCATCTGAGCTGATGCCTTAGAGCACAGGAATCGGCATTTACAGGCATCTTCTGTAAATCTACCTTCCATGAATTCTATAGTGAACGCTCAGAATTCCAGAAAACACAAAACAACTCATTTCAAGCTCTATGGATTTGGCTCAAGACTTAAATCTTCCGGGCGCCTGGGTGGCTCAGTCGTTGGGCATCTGCCTTCGGCTCAGGTCATGATCCCAGGGTCCTGGGATCGAGCCCCGCATCGGGCTCCCTGCTCAGCGGGAAGCCGGCTTCTCCCTCTCCCACCAGATTCCATTGTATGTGGTATACCCATACAATAGAGTATTATTCAGCCCTAAAGAGACATGAGGTACCCACACATGCTACAGCACAAATAAACTTTGAAAACACGCTACAGCATGAATGAAGTGAGTCAGAAAAGACTACATAGTAATGATCCCAATTATACCAAATGTCTAGCATTGAAAATTTAGTGTCCTAAAACAATAGCAGTTACCTGAAAAAAATGTAACATATAATAAATATACTAAGGAACAAGCATGATTAATGGCAATTCAGAAGGATCATCTGAGCTGATGCCTTAGAGCACAGGAATCGGCATTTACAGGCATCCTCTGTAAATCTACCTTCCATGAATTCTAGTGAATGCTCAGAATTCTCCCAATTCTGCAGACTGACCACGTGGTTCTTCTGCCTCAGGTGGTCATGGCTAGGGTACTGAGAGGGCTGAAAGTTCTAAATGTCCTCGTTCACACTGCTAGAAGTCGGTGGTGGTCACTGGTTGGGTGCTCAGCTGGGACAATCATCCAAGGACTTCAGTTCTTATCCACATGGGCCTCTCCACATGGCCACTTGACCTTCCTCTTACTATGGTAACTGGGTTCCAAGAAAGAGCATTCCAAGTTGACAAACCCAATGTGCAAGCACTTATCAAGCAATCACTGTTGCATAATGTTTGCCAATTTCTTAATAGCGAAAGCTATTCATATGGCAAAGCCCAGAGTCAATGTTTGAAAGGTTGACTTGAATGCTGGAGTCATGGTTTGTTGAGGACCACCAAAGTAGCATGCTTCATAATGAGAAAAATGACAGGTATTGAGCAAGGTTTTAGAGAACTGGTGAGAAATTTTCTTCCTCTCTGAGCAGCTAATTATTTTGGTACCTTCTCTATAGAACATTTACAAGCTATACAAGGTAAATGTATTTATCAAACATCAGACTAAAGGTCTGGCCCTTTTTTGTGTGCTAAAAATACTTTACAGAGAGAAGACTAAACCTGGCTTTAAGAAGATTATGGTCATGTCAGAGAAACAGGTACACAAATATGCAACTACAAAACAGTGTGATAGTATAATAAAAGTGTATATCTTCATGGCACAAAGGGAGCCTAGAGGAGGGAGATCCTCAGTGTGCTTTGGGGAAGAGAGGAGGCATTTTTTAGCTAAACATGGGCAGGGGAAGAACTGTCTAGGCAAGGTGAAATAGCACATACTATTATTGGCAGTCTTTGCTAAAATTACAGTTCAGTGCTCAGGGGTGTAAAGGGTGTGTGTGTGAGAGACAGAGAGAGAGAGAGAGAGAATTGGTGCTTAGAAGATACAGTTGGACAGGTATGTGGAGACTAGATCAGGAAGGATCTTGTGTTCCATGCTAAACTGTTCCAGGCCCCCATAACCACCCCCTACGGGATGGAGATCCATAAAAGACTTCATCAGAGAGGCAGGGAGATGGGATTTGTGCATTATGCAGATTGGCTAACTCTGCATCCTGCCGTGGTTTTTGTTTGCTCCCTGCCGTGCTTGTAGCATGACTCAGTGCTTCCACACATTCCCCCAACAATCTCCTCCACAAAACATGAGTGAGAAATGTAGATTTTCTCTTCATGTGTACAATGTGGAGATTTCTACATCTCCATGGAAACAGAAGTTTTCATGTGGGAGACTGCAGTGGAAGTCACATTTCAGGGTGGACAAAAATCTCCCTCTCCCAAACCCCCATTCTCCCCAGTCCCTCCTTTGGCCACCAGCAGGGTTCCTATCTCTCTCTGAACTCTTGCCCTGCAAAAATTTTCATTTTTCTGACCCTAGGTCTTTATTCAGGAATCACTTTCCCCTCCCCTTCCATCTTGCCATCTCTTTCTATCTCATGGAGCGTGATTCCCCTGTTTCCATTCCCATGACCTCACTCAGCAAAGAAAGACCTGCCAATATCAATATCTTCAAATACCTTGAAAGGCATCAGGGAGTATTAATTACACAAATAAAAAATCGTGTGTATGTTTCTGATGCATTCTTAAAATCTCACTTTGGAAGCAACATGTGAAATGGATTGGTTGTGGACAGAGTAAGACTAAACACAGAGAGATCAATAAGGGTTTACATCCTCATAGGAGAAATATGTGGAGAGCCTGCAACAGAGGCCATTGAAATGGAGGTAGAAGGGGCAGACATGATAACAATTAGAAGGTAGAATCAAGTGGGCTTTGCCATTAATCCAGCCCATAACATTCACTAAAAATAGCAGTGTTAGTCCCTCCAGTAGAATAGGATTTGTTAGGATTTGGAACTGTTTGCTGAGCCAGACCTAGGAAGAGAAGTAATGGCACGATAGGAAATTAACTGAGATATTATGGTGGTCCTCTCAATGTCCTGCATCAGCCATATTGGAAGTATCAAGTATGACAGTATATTATGAGACTGATTTTTGAAAATACCAGATCTCACACATCCAAATAGGTGTTGGCCTCTAAGTCACCACGGGCAAGCATCACTTGTTCCAACAATGCTGCCATTGTTGAAATCCATTCTGAACTCCTCTTTGGCATCTGCATTTGGAGCCAGGATATGAGACACCCAATAGTCTGGCCTCATTACTTGACGGTGACTTTGTATTTTTCCTCTGGATAGCTTTAGCCACCTTGAATATACAAGTTGCTTTCCAGACACTAAGCCGAAGACTTTAGCTCAGGAAAATAAATTAGGACAAGAGGATGGAAGAGCCTCAGCTAAGGCTCATGGTTGGGAAAAAAACACAACCAGCAGACTCGTCAGGAAGAGATGCACAGCCAGTCATGCCTGTCTCTTCACTTCCAACTTCTGAGCCCCATACATCATCAGAATGTAATCCACCAACTTCCCTAGGTATGACACTTCATTCCTGGGGTGAAACAAGCAAAGGAGACTCAAAGAAAATGGAGAAGGACAAAGGAGCCTGGAAATGAACTTTCCTCAAAAAGCACCATCCTAGTTTTCAAACAGAATGAGTCTGAAAACATGTTTTCCTTTAGTAAACCCATTGCTCATCTCCAGAATCAGTTGTACCAGGGAAAGATGGGCATTTTAGAGCAGACCAAGTTCAGGAGGAAGCCCAGGTAGGTTCACTATGAGCTGAAAACACATTTCTGATTGTTTAAAAGAAAAAAGACAAGAAAGTATCAGAAACTGTAAACTATTAATGAGGAAATGCATTTAATGCATGTGAAGTGACTAGCACAGTGCCAAACTATAAATTTTATTTTATTAATAAATATCCATTAATAGCAAATAAATGCTCAGGTAAATCACAGGCATTTGTTGTTGTTTTCTTTGTTTTTGTTTTTTTTTAAAGATTTTATTTATTTATTTGAGAGAGAGAATGAGATACAGAGAGCATGAGAGGGGGGAGGGTCAGAGGGAGAAGCAGACTCCCTGCTGAGCAGGGAGCCCCATGTGGGACTCGATCCCGGGACTCCAGGATCATGACCCGAGCCGAAGGCAGTCGCTCAACCAACTGAGCCACCCAGGCGCCCTCTTTGTTTGTTTTTTAAAGGAAAAACAGTACATAAACCACCACAGATCCTACTGCTTCTACACTGTTGCTAATATAAGATGATCACTTGTATTTATTTAACATACATGTAGATAGTACATAGATGTAGATAGTCCCAGACGCTACTGTAAGCAAAATACAAATACTAATTCATTTAATCCTGATACTAATCTTATGAGCTATTTTTAATCTCTGTTTAACAGATGAGAAAACTGGGGACCCAGAGAGATTAAATAGCTTGTCTAAGGTCACTCAGATAACAAATAGTAAGAGTTGTGTTCTTAACCACCACAATTTTCTGCCTTTTGAAATTCAGTTTTGGCAGCCTTTTAATCTCTGGCACCACTGCCCACCTTCTGCAATCCCTTTATACCCAGGGGTTTTTTATGGTGGACCAAGATGAGTTGGGCCTCTGGGTTCCTTAGATAGGACAAGCAGAACAAAACAAAGCAAAAAACAAAACAAAACAAAACATAGCTTATTAGAGCTGAAGATACCTCAGTGATGCCCAGGCATTGCCATACATTTTTTTCTTTTAATAATTCTTACTTTTAGGACAATTTTAGGTTTCCAGAAAAATTGTAAAGCTAGTACAGAGAGAGCCCATATATTCTATACCCAGTTACCCCTTTCTTTAACATCTTACATCAGTATGGTACATACGATACAATGAATGAACCAATATCCATAAGTTAGTACTAACTAAAGTTCATCCTTTAATCAGATTTCCTTACTTTTAATCTAATGTCATTTTCTGTTCCAGGACCCCATCCAAGACAGCACATCACGTTTAATAGTCAAATCTCCTTAGGTTCCTCTTGACTGTGAGAGATTCCATGCTTCTTTTGTTTTTGATGACCTGGCCAGTTTTGAAGAGTACTGGTCAGATGTTTTGTAGAATGGCCCTCAGTATGGTGAGATATATTTTTCTCAGATTAGACTGGTGCTACATGCTTTGGGGAGGAAGACCACAGAAGTAAGGTGCCATTTCCATTACATCATATCAAGAGTACATACTATCAACATAACTCATCACTGATAATGTCAGCCTTGATCCCCTGGTTGATAATTACAAAACATATGTTATATCTGAGTTTGATTCTGATGCTTACTTTGACTCTTCAGGCTATGATTTGCCTTGCCTTTTAACATGACATAATTTTTTGTAGAGAGCTGGGTATGTTGTATCAAGTAATGGGAACTGAGGTAAACAGGCCTTTAGTGCGAGAGGATTCTTGTGAATCTGGAAACAAGTTGGGCTGTTTTTCATGTTTGCTACAGCTGTAGGGGCCACAGGCTTCAGGTTTCCCTGCTGTCCTTGTTTTGTGTCCCCTTTTGAAGCCCTGTTTGGGCTTCTCTCAGAACTCTCCAGATTTCAAGGTGTTGGCTACCCTGGCAACCTCAGCTTTCTGATGGGTCCAAGAAAAGTTGTAGATTTTCAGTTTGTTCAGTTTGTTCAACTTTTTCTTGTTATAAGGTTGGAAGCTATGACTTCTGGCCCTTTCCATGTTGGAGCTGACACATTTTTAAGAGGAAAAAGCTCTTTCCAATGAAATCTTATGTAACTACATGAGTCTCATCACTTTCTAGCCTAATCCAAGTACCAGCCCTGGAATATTTCCCACCTACATTTCCACAGTTCCATTGGGTATCTAGGGCACTTCCTCTTAACTCATGCTGTGTTTCAGGAGATTTACGAACGTCATAGGTCATTTAAAAGTAGAGTGCCCATATGGAGGAGTAAGGATGGGACTCAGCAAAATCTTTGGGCATGGGCAGGAATCTTTTTAGCTAGAAAATCCAACAGAAATGGTCAGAGTCGGTGGAAAAACCCCACCAGACAATAATGGGAAGAAGGGCTCATGTGGTTTCTTCCACATGATGGTGGTTCATATTGCCCATGGAAGGGAGGCAGATGCTCTCAGGCTATGGCTTGGCCCCCATGAAGCTCCTTGGTGCTGACCATTCTCTCAATATTGATCTCTGGTCCTCTCTATGTGCCTTTCACCCTAGCAGTCAAGGTTTGGTCCTCTTGTCCAAAACTTTAAAGATATCCTTCAAGGTCATGCCCCATCCTCTTCCTTCAGCCCACTCTAGCCCAACTGACCCTCAGGTAGTCCCCTGAGGATGGTGGAACAAGTGCTCTGGGGTTTCCTTCTTCCTCTACAATGCACGTTCTTATACAAAGTCTCCAATCTGCTCCCAATGTCCTGACTATCAAAAATCTTTTTTTTTCTTTTGATAAAACTTGGCTTCACAAAGCAAGGCTTTGGATTTCTAAACTAATATTTCTAGTGTGGGATTTGACATCCTAAAATTAAACTGAACATTGACAGTTTCTTTTACTTTTAATTTCTGCTGCATTTTCAATACTCCAGGAGCCAATTTGGGTGTTTTTGACTAGTTAGAAAAATGTCATGGATTCATACAAAAAAAATGTTGAAACAAAAAACAAAGATAACTACTTTAAGATATTTTTTCTGTATATTGCTATGGATGGGGTGTGTGTGTGCACGTGTGTATACAAGTTCTGCTTGGAGGGGACTAAGGGGTTCCAGAGCCTTACATACCTAGTCTTCTCTACTACCTACACAGTGTACTGAAACCACTCCTACAAAGGTCACCCTCATATCGCCAAATCCAGGGGCCGGTTCTCAGTTTGCTGGTCAATCAGTAGTCAGTCCTCCTCTCTCCTGCCCTGTCAGCAGCCCTGGTCACAGCTCATCACTTCCTCTTTCTTGAAAACAAAAATTCTCCTTAGCTTTCAGCATGCCACATTTTGGTCCTCCTCTCTTGCTGCTTGCTCCTGTAAGCCTCCTTTACAAGGTTTTCCTCTTCTCTTCTCTTATTAAAGGCTGACATGCCCAGGGCCCTGTCCTTGTCCTTTGTGTATACTTGTGCTCTGCTTGAGTATATTCAGTGTCACGACTTTAAACACCATCTTCATGCTGATGACTCACTGATTTATATTTCCAGCCCAGAATTCTCTCTTGGCTCTAGACCCATAAACCAAATGCCTTACACCACATCTCCACTAGATATTGAACTTCATATGTTCAGAACCAAACTCCTTAACTCCCCACCCAAACCTGCTCCTCTCTTTTGGATTTCACGTCTCCATAAATGGCAATGAATTTTTCCAGCTTCTCAAGCCACAAGCCCGGGCCTCCTTTTCTCTTGCCCCACATTGAATCTGTCAGCAAATCCTGTCAGTGTTATTCCACATCTGGTTGTTTCTTTATCGCTGTTCCCACGCTGGTCCAGATCACCACCAGCTCAAACCTGGATTCTGCACAAGTCTCCTCACTGGACTCCCTACTTCCTCCTTGATGTCCTTTCATCTGTTCACCATACTTACATATGTAAGTCAGATCCGATAGCCCCCCCTATGTTTGCAAGGTATCCATGATTGTGTGTCCAGCCAACTCTCTCATTTCCCACCACTTCTACAACTGATCCTCCATTCCAGCCTCCTGTCTTATTACTTAAATATGTCAAAAAAAAAAAGAGTACAAATATGTCAAGCTTTCTCCTATGCCAGGCTCTTTGACTGGCTCTGCCTTCTGCCTGGAGAACCCTACCCCAAATATCCACAGGTCTCTGTCCCCCACTTCCTTCAGACCCCTTTTTATTTATGACCCCATTTTGAGTCCTTCCCTGGCCACCATATTTAGCATGGGGCCACTGTCTCCCTGTGTCCTTACCCTGTTTAATTTTTTTCTTAGCATTTACCATTATCTGATATATGGTACTTGTTTACCATCCTCCTATCTTATTAGAAAGTTGGCTCAGCCAGAGCAGGAACTTTGTCTCCTTTTGTTTGTCACTCTGTCCCTGGTGCTTAGAACAATGCCTGGCACACAGCAGAAGCAAAAGAAAGAAGAAAGAAAGAAAGAAAGAAAGAAAGAAAGAAAGAAAGAAAGAAAGAAAGAAAAAGAAAGAAAGAAAGAAAATAAGAAACAGCGCAGATGATCAGAGGGGAAAAGAAGGAGACAAAGCATGAGAAACTCTTAACTATGGGAAACAAACTGAGGGTCGCTGGAGGGGAGGTGGGTAGGGGGATGGGGTAACTAGGTGATGAGCATTAAAGACGTGATGAGCACTGGGTGTTATATGCAACTGATGGATTACTGAACTCTACCTCTGAAATTAATGATGTACTATATGTTGGTTAATTGAATTTAAATTTAAAAAAAAAGAAAGAATGAATGAATCCTATGAAGAGGCCCATGAAGCATGCCCAAAAACCCCTAAGTCCCCACTTCTTCCATTTTAGAGATCAGGACCTGAGGCCCAAAATAAGAGAGGAGTAACTTTCCCAAGGTCAGCCAGCAGTCAGTAGCAGACAAGGTCCAGATTCGGGGTCTTTCATTTCCCAGGCCTGGCCTCTGTCCATACATACCTCAGCAATAGTGGAAGGACTGGGTGCCAGCTTCTGCCTGTGTGACATGATGAAGGTCATACTTCAAAATGTTACCCCCAACCCTCTTACATTGTTGGTGGGAATGCAAGCTGGTGCAGCCACTCTGGAAAACAGTATGGAGGTTCCTGAAAAAGTTGAAAATAGAGCTACCCTACAACTCAGCATTTGCACTATTGGGTATTTACCTCAAAGATACAAATGTAGTGATCCAAAAAGGCACATGCACCCCAATGTTTATAGCAGCAGTGTCCACAATAGCCGAACTATGGAAAGAGCCTAGATGTCCATCAACAAATGAATGAATAAAGAAGATGTGGTATATATATATACTATGGAATATTATGCAGCCATCAAAAATTGAAATCTTGCCATTTGCAATGACGTGGATGGAACTAGAGGGTATTATGCTAAGCAAAATAAGCCAATCAGAGAAAGACAATTATAATATGATCTCACTGATATGTGGAATTTCCAAAACAAAACAGAGGATCATAGGGGAAGAGAAGAAAAAATAAAACAAGATGAAACCAGAGAGGGAGACAAACCATAAGAGACTCTTAATCATAGGAAACAAACTGAGGGATGCTGGAGTGGAGGGGGGTGGAAGGGATGGAGTGACTGGGTGATGGACAATGGGGAGGGTATATACTATGGTGAGTGCTGTGAATTGTGTAAGGCTGATGAATCACAGACCTGTACCCCTGAAACAAATAATACATTATATGTTAATAAAAAAAGGTTACCCCAAAAAACTGAAAGCAAAGAGAGGCCAGCCAAGAGGCTGAGGCTGTGGTATTACCAGGAGGGAAGTGATGAGGACCTGTCTCCCTAGCGACTGGAGAAGTCAAGATGAAGGGCAAAGTCTGGAATACTTTGTAAAAGAAGCTTGTTGAATAATTGAATGTGGTGTTTAAAGGGTCAAAAGGAAAAATTGGAAGTGATTTCAAGGAGGGTGAGCCCATGTTTTATTTATCTTTGTATCTTCCGTAACCATACTTAGCATATAGTGAATACACAGCAAATATTTATCACCAGTCACAGTAATGAGGAAGACTAGAAAAATCACAATCCATGGTTGTTCTGAGTCAAACTCTCTGAATATAGTGGGCGAGAACACAAATTTGGGGTCAGATAAACCTAGGTCAAGTCTCATCTTCCTCACTTAGTAGACAGGTGATCTTGGGCAGAAAGTTATTCTCTCCAAACTTCATCTTCTACATCACTAAAGAAGGGATAATAAAAGGAGAGAGACAGAGACACAAAGAGACAGAGACAAAGAGACAGAGACTAAATACAATTATGTATATAATGTGCTTACTTAACTCAATTGCTTGGCCCATGTGAGGTCCTCAAAAAATGCTCACCTTTATTTACTGTCTCTTTGGCCTCTGTCCCCTTTTGAAATCTCTGCCCCCTCACTTCCAGATCTGCAATGATGAGTTCTCAGCTCCTCTCCACTCCCCTCTTCTTCAAGGAGTTTACAGGGAGAGAAAGAGCTCCTGGTATTGAACTCAGGATTGGTTCTCCACCTCTGAACTTGAGATTGATTTAGTGTTTCCCATCTGCTTAGCTGGAAGCTTTCTCATGAGAACCTCAGCACCCTTATAAATGCATGAATCACATCAGCTGTGCTGAACAGAGCTATAAGTGTAACTTAGGAACCCAGACATGAATTACAGATCTAGGGTGGGCCTGCTGTGAGTGCTTCCAAATGGTGACAACTTGCCCCCATTTCCACGCATAGTTCCCATGCTTTGTTATCATCTCACCTTTGATAATAGCATTGACTCCAGAGAAATAATGGTTTGGGTCTCATCTCTGGGCTCAGAAGGGATGGGAGGGCCTTGGTGTTCCAGCTGAAGTACAAGAGAAAAGCTGTGTTTCTATCCTGTGCTTGTTCAGAGGAGCAGCCTACATTTGCCCTTCACAGAATTGTATGCAGTTCCCATCTGAGGCCTGCCAGCTTCAGAGGTTAAGTCTCTAAAACTAAAGGGAAGTGGGGGCTGGAAGAATTTTGGAGGGAGTCCAGGGCTGCCTGGGCGAGCCAACCCAAATAATTCAGGCAAGCAAAAATTTGCTTGGACCTGAGCTGGCTGTCTAGACAGTCATGACTGCACACAGGTATGACCTTGCACTTCATTTGGCTGTGCTGAACTTATTTAAAGGTGCCTATCAATGGGTGTTTCAGTTTAGGTTCCCCCCAAAACAGATTCAGAATGAAGGCTTTTAATGCAATGAATTTCCTAAGGAAGTGATCCTCGAGTATGCTGGTAGGGAATTAAAGGAGTGAGAAGAAGGGAAAGAAGCTAATAAAGGGGTGTGTTGTTCAGTTAGTTACCACTGTGGGCAAGTGGAACTCAATCCTTCCTGGTGACCATTGAATTCATTGTGGAAATGTCCCAGGGTCACCCCCCAACAGGAGGGCAAGGAAGCTGGTGTGTTTACCCATCATCAGCTCTCCTTTGTCATGGGCTGAGGGCACATTCAGTCTGCCGGGAATGCAGAATAAGCTCCATCCTCTTGGGCTGAGAATTGCAGGTGTGGTCGGTAAATAGCCGTCAGGGTGTGGAGAATGTCTAGGGCATGTGGGCAGGGCATTGCCAATGTCTGCAGCCAGCGAGTCAAAACACAAAAGCTCCCTAAAACAAAAGCATTGAGCAGTCAGACTCTATCCCATTCCTCCTAGAGATTGCTCAATCATGGCCCTTGAGATACAGAAATTAGAAGCTTGGAAGATGATTTCTCCTCTGCCGGGAATCCCTTCTAAATTATAACTACATCTATTGAGTGCTTACAACATGCTAGGCATTTAATCTTCTCATTTAATTTTTATAACAACACTTGGAGGTGAGAACTATTAATACTATCACTCGTGTTGCATAGATGAAGTAACCAAAGCTCATAGAGTTCAGGGACGTGCCCAAGATCGCATACTCAATATGGAATGAGGCCAAGATTTGGACCCAGGCTGTGTGTCTCAAGAGCTCACCCCTCATTCTCAGTGTTCTCCTGCTGATGCCCCCATACAGCTGTGTCAGGGCTCCCTCAGGCCCAGAGCAGCTTGTTCTACTCTCAGAACTGTTTGTCTGTATGGCCTGTATGTTGCTGGGTGGTTTGCCTATTTGCATCTTGCGCTTTTCAGGCTGGAGGAGGGATGGAAGGAAATTGGCATCTATAGATCTGCTGCTGAGCTGCTCCCCATACCAACAATTTTACGCAATGCTCAGAGTGGCCCTATAAGCTTGGGATCAGGATCCTCCCCACCGTACATCTGAAGAACCCAAGTGAAGTGCAGAGAAATGAAGTGATTTGTCCACACCCCAGCACCTAGGAGGCAAAGGAGTGAGGTGGAAGTAATGTGACCTACAGGATCAACTGCCTGTCACAACCAAGTTAGGCCTTCTCTTCCCAACTGGGTGGATGGCGCCATTCCCTCACTTCTGATCCATACACACATCCTATCAAAGCACTTAAGATATTTTATTCACATACCATTGGTCCACAAATACATGTCCTCCCACTAGGAGTCCTCTGATAGTCTCTGAATTGTTGATTTAAATAATCATGTGTTGAACAAATGTATCAAAATGATAAATGAAAAAATGAGTGACCTGAGTTCAAATCTTGCATTTTTTCTGTTGAGGGCTTTGGACTCAGAGAAGCCAGGATTCACTTGTCCTGGAATGTACCTCACCACCCAGGCCGTCCAGAGAGAGCCCCAGGCTGGTGTTTGTCAAGCAAGAGACCCCACTGGACTGTCCCATGCCTTCCTCATACCACTGCCCTGTCATCAGCTCACCCTTCTCCCACTGCCACCTTTCAAGTTTCCATGGCTTTTTGTGTAGAAAAGTGAAGTTTCTCTGAAAGATCTATTCTTTCTAAGGTGTTGATGGCAGCCAAGAACCAATGCACCACATTTGAATGGGAATTTATTTTTTTTTACTCCTCACTTATTTTTTTATTTAAGTTTTTATTTTAATTCCAGTTGGTTAACATATAGTGCTATATTAGTCTCAGGAGTACAATATAGTAATTCAACAGTTCCGTGTGTTGCCCTGTGCTCATCATGACAGGTGTACTTCTGAGTCCCCAGTGGGAATTTATATTTTAACAAGGTACTGATAAATACCCAATGTCTTAGGTCAGCAGAATGATAAATATAACAACTAACAATTACTTCATTTCTACTATATGCCAGGCCGTATCTTGAGGGCTTTGAGAGATTAAACCTCACACAAACTAAACCAGCATTAGTTTTTAGGATATGCTCTCAAACTTCCATCAAATGTCTTCCTACCAACCTGTCACTGGTGTCTGAAATCTTATAATCTGGTGGTTCTTCAATCAATAACTCCCTGCACCATGGCTGGTACATAGCAGGTGTGTGGGTTCCCCAGAAGCAGACTCCAGACAAGGATTTGAGGGGAAGTGGTTCATTTGGGAGGGAAGTGCAAGAACCCCCGGTAGTGGGTTCGGGAGGTGTACAAAGAAGGGAAGGGAAGGCAGCTTATAAAAGGGTATCTTTTCAAACTAGCTAAAATCGTGGACCCCTGGAGCCCATTGCCTTGGGGGAACACTGCGGAACGGTGTAGAAAATGTGCTTTAGTGTTACCCCACCTCAAGAGTGAGGATGCTGGGGTATTTATAAGTAAACTCTCATCAGTCATTGGTGAAGGAATCCTCCCAGGGGACATCAACTCTTTATCACTTCATCTGTCAGTGAGTGCGCACAGTGGCTTTGGAGAAATTCCTCAGCTACTGAGACACAGTATTGGCAGAGGAAGTTGGCTGCAATGTACCGAAGTGATAAGGTCCAAAGGATGTGGGCAGCCACCACCAGCATCTGCTACAGTGTTTAATAAATACTTGTTAAGTAAATGAATGAGGGAATGAAGAAGATGATGGTGGTGATGGGAGGCAAAGATGCCCTAATTTTCCTTGCTTCATTATGACTCTTGAGTCTTCCTGCCATCTTAGTGATTTTCCATCATTCAGCACACTCTCCCACGGGATATCCAGGGTGTCTGATCTTGTCAGTAGCAAGAGGAAGGTTTTACAAGAGTCCTAGGAACATGGACAGAGTTCTGGTTTCACATTGTTCAAGCCCGACGTGACAGTTTCCATCATACATCTGGAGTCTACATCACAGAATGCCAAGGCTTCTGCAGTAGCTATCAGGAAAGCAAAAAGACCTCAGAGGGCAGATGTCATCAATTTTTCACTTTCTCACTAGTGAACCCAACCATAATTCTAACCTTGGTAACACAAGGCCAGTGGAAACTATGTGCAGCACATGTTTGGATTAAATTCTCTGTTGATTTCTCTTGATTTATAGGTTAAAACCCAGCCAATGCAAGTCTTTTCCCTACCCTACCAATTTCTGTCTTGAACTAAGTGTTAAATATTTTGTCAAACTACAATTTTTGTTATTTTTAGCCTCATAAAAATAATTAAAATTTTAAAATCCCTGCCCAAGATTGGAAAGTAGTTTTTCTGGTTTTGTTTCCAGAATTATTTCACATTTTTGAATTTACACAGCTCTAGATCCCAAGAATCACATGATCTCACTGCTCTCAAGCATAGATTTCTCATATTCATGTTTTTCATGATATATCAAACCAGAAAATAGAGGTGCAAATCCATAAGCAACACATATGGTGGTGGCTCTAGGGTTAACGACATGAAACAACTGTGACATAATCCTATCTGGAAAAGCCTACCTTCCCTGGGAGAGACAACATCTTCTTTCCCTCCTCTTCCTTCCCTCTTCTCTCTTTTTCTTTTTCTTTCTTTAGTTTCTAAGTGGAGCTTTATTTGTGAAAGACCTAAGATGCCTTGAATTCCAAGTTCACATCTCAGAGAGAATTTAGAAGTTGCTCCAAAGGAGAATCCAAGAAAATACCTGTAGCTTTGCTAAAACATGAGCAGGTTTGGGTGCTTCTGATAGGGGAGTGTCCACCAAGCACTCAGAATAGTTCTATTAACTATAAACTGAGCCCGTTACCTGGCCACTCTAAGGTCCTCATGTTGGGAAAACAATAAGCAATGAAGAGGGTTACTGTACTGGTCAAGGTGATTGACCCTATCAAGGGAAAATTGAGTCACTACTACACATTGAGGACAGGAAAGAGTATGTCTGGAATGCAGGCAATCTTTGGGACCTCTCTTAGTAATACCATGCCCTATGATAAAAATTAATGGGACCCTACAACCCAATAAAGATAAAACCTCTAGTAGAATCAGAGCTTGGACCATTCCATTCGACTAGGATCTAGGACCAGCTGTGGTGCTTCCTGAGGGCAAAGCAAATGCAAAAACAATTATGGAAGGAAGAAATTATAAATACCAGCTATATCAAAAACTAATGATGTATTGTATGGTGACTAGCATAACATAATAAAATTTTTAAAAAATACCAGCTATGATAATATGACCAGTTGTGGAAACAGTGACTCTAATAGTTACCAGAATTTCTTCTTTTCTTTGATATATTTGTGTGTATCTATATGGGTATGTATGTGTGTGTATACTTTTACATATTTTTTATTTCTTTTCCCTCTTAATCCTATTCATTTACTATGAAACATAAGATGTTATAAAAGTGGTAAGCCTTATATCTTGATATTTAAAGTACAAGATATTAAGAGAGGAGTCTGATTCAGCTAGTGATGAAAGTGAATGTAACCCAAAGATGCATCCAGCTATATTATCTTGGAGACAACCTGTTTTCATTTGTACAAAGAATAGTTGCATCATGTTAGGAGAAAACATGATTTCACATTGTCTTTATCTGGAAGTTAAATATAGAAAAAAAGAGATATACTAAGTTGATAAGAGTTGCACTGTTCTGAAGTGTTACATTGTCAACTTGGTTAAGCTAGAAACTTTCTCAAAATTCCATTTTATGCTTCTCCCTCATCTGCATGGTTCCAGGTTAGAGTTGGCCAAAAGAGGAATTTGTTCAATATTTTGAAGGTGGAAGTAACTCATTGGCCATTACTCTCAGCAGACATACAATATGCATTCAGATATGGTGCTGGAAAGATGCAGAGATCTTCGGTGAGTCCTGCCTTCCTCTTGTTCTTCCTTGCTCCACATCTAGCTCATATTCTTGATTGCTGACTTGATGACCAGTTCTCAGCTATGGACTCAGAGATTCAGTAGCACACAGGCATCAACTTCCCCTCCTAGAGAGCTCTCCCTTTGCTGTCCTCCACAAGAGCTGGGTGGACTTGGCTTCTCATAACTCTCTGCAAATGCCACTTGTCCACATGCACCTGTGCTTCCAGATGGCTGGTCAGTGGCTCTTTCTCTGATGTTTCTATTCTCTTTTACCTTTAGTCTTCCAGCTTTTCTCACACTTGTGGGGGTCTAAGTCCCATAACAACCCCCTTCTTCTCATCATATTCATTGTTACTGTGCATCCCTGGATTAAACCCTGACTGATACAACCTGCAGTCTAGACGGAATGACAAAAGTTATCTCCATGCAAACAGTTGTCTCTCACTACAGGAGAATAGTGAGATTTCCAGGTTAGCAGTACAGGATGCTAGGAGTCAGCTATGGAAGTACAAGAAAAAGCGGCTTTCCAATGGGGTGGATAAAGGTAACTAGAAATAGACTGAATTGTTATTTTTACTAAAGTTTTCCATTACTGTTTATTTCTCACCTTTCCACTGGCATAATGTGGTATATTAAGACATGCCAATCATGCCCAGCCCATGCCAGACAGAGACATGATTTGGTGGGTTAAGCTGTGGACTTCAAAGCTAGACCTCCTGGAATTGGACGCAAAGGAAAAACAAATGGAAGGTGAACTCAGGGCCACCTGAACTGAAGCCTTTCTCTGTCCACTTCCACTGCAGCCCTTCCAGCACTCAAAGATGCCACTCAGATTCTACCTTGTCTTGTTTGCAGTAGATTTCCATGTAATTCCAGAGCTGTGAAATTCTCCTTCCTTTCTGGCCATCTTATAATTCTGTAGTAAAGTGTTATCAACTTTTTGTGCTCTACCGATCGTTACGAAAGAATTTGGGTTCCACATGATAGAAAGAAAAAGCCAGCTCTCTTAACAAAGGACTTTAGAGGTTTCCAGGCATTCCATCACTGTATTGATCATTTAAGTTTTCAGGATGTAAATGTTATAATGGTGACATGCAGAATACCTTTTCCTGCTCTGGCTTTTAACATAAGGAAATAGAAATAGAAATTCTATGGATAACTGGAAATAGTTTTGAGCACATGGCCTATAAATTTACTGCTGAGACTTAAACCAGCCCTGTGATTAGTGTTGTACTTGTAGGTAGACACGGAAGTCAAGGGGCAGTTATTAATTGGTAATTATTCTGAAATAGAAGCCTCCATCATACAGTATCTCACTGATTGCCTCAACACTTTGGTGTTACACATTCCATTTTTGGCACCCTTGGCTCATGGGAAGGGCTCTCATCCCCTAAGGGGGTTCTGAGCAGGTGGGCTGGAGGATGGGCAAAGGGAGATGTGTCTTGAGCATCTGAAAATATGTTTATGATTTTACTTGTTTATCCTTTGAAGTTCTTTGATTGCAGGCAAGAGAAACAGATTTTGTCCAAAGCAAAATGTAATTGGAGGAAGAATAGGAAGCAGATCAGAGAACAGAAGGTAAAGCTGGAGTTGTAGGACTTCAGAGGTTTCGGGAATAGCACAGATGGGCAATCTCTTCAGAAAACCACCTTCTACTCAATTGAGCTCCAATCTGGTTGTCACTCTGCTCAAGACTCAGATCCAAGGAGAAGGGATTGGCCCTGCCTCAGTTTCAGGCTCCCTGGGCCAGAAGCAAGTGGGGATCCTGACCCTGGAAACTTTCCCAAGGAGAAATCAGGATGTATTTACCAGATAATGAGGTCACCGTGTCCTGAAAAGATGGGTCTTGTGGTGTTTGCCCAGGGACACTTTCTGTACAGGTAATCTGAGCATGTCCAGCCAAAGTTTAGTGTGGCCCAAGGACAAACCTCAACTCAGTGTTAGGTTTTCCTCTCGTCTTTCCCCATGCGGCATCCCTGGGTTTGGAGATTATCCAGACCCAGATGGTATTTGTATTTCTAAGAGCCCTGGCCATTCAAAGTCTGACATACGCCACACTAGAAAGTCATGAAAGGGAAGCCAGATGACAAATTGGGACCGATTTTTCCCAGACATCTGTCTATATCTAGATCCTAGTTACAAGGAGTCTGAAACATCCCATTATCTCAGCAGAGAAATCACCCCCAGAGAAGTTAGACTGTTTAATTTCCAACAACTGCTCAACTCTCGATCCCAAATCCCTTCCCTCCAGTCAAATGCACCTTTTGGCCCCATCTGGGCCCCCACTTACATAGCTCCCCAATATCTGGAATAACCTCACAGCCAAGCCAATAGGTCAGTTTTCTGAGTCTCTTCAGATCCCCAGAGATTTACTTCCAGAGCTTCCAACAACACCCTTGGGAGGTATGAATATATCCAAACATCTTGTTAAGTGTACACTTGTGGAAGCATCTGTACATGGAATCATTGATCTACCTTTGTCCTGGCTCCCGTTTTAGAGCAGAAGCCTCCTGAGGAGAAGGGTCACCTCTGGGTTGCTCTCCTGCCTCTCCCCGAAGCATCTAGCAAAGCACACATGCAATCAGCACTGCTAACTGACTCACATAAATAAGGTGGTGGAGAGACAGCATGGTAGGAGATGGAGCACCATGTTCTAGTCTGAGTGTTACAATCTTCTAGCTGAGAGACCATGAGCAAGCCATTCCACCACGCCGAGCCTCGGTCCCCTCATGCCCACAGAGGTGGCTGTGATTCATCCCCTGTTTATACCATATGGTCGTTGCACTCAAATCTGAGCACTGATGGGCACATGGCTTACATTGCAGCTAGAGACACGACACATGGTTATGAGGTCACCCTAGCCGCCAGAGACAATCCAGTGAAAACCAGAGACGTTCAGCCAGCCCAGTTCTCCCAAGTCAGCGTCTCGTGCTTCTGCCTTTCACATTTAAGCTCTGAGACCATGGAACAGAGGCCCTGCCCTTCTATTTCCAGCACGGCAATAAGCACAATAAAAACAAGGCCTGCTGAACGCCAGCAGCAATGAAATACTTTATCAGAGAACATGAAGGAGTCAGGCTTTGTCAGCAGTATGTCCCTAACATCTCTTGTTCCATCTGTCCCTACCACGAAGACACTTGTTCACACTCGGCCTGTTTCCTGCCTGGATCCCTGCCACCTTCTACTGCCTGACTTTCTATCTCTTGCCTCCTGACCCCACTTCAGTGCCAGACGGCTCAGATTGCCACTTCTCAGTTCAACTTGGAGTGGCCTCTGGCTTTCTGCGCCACCTGTCTTTTTCGGTTTAGAGCAATAGAGATCCTCCTAAAAATGGCATTTCTCCATTGTTTCCCATCAAAACTTTCTTCCCCAATTTTGGACTTTTGGTTGGCTTTTCTTTCTAAAATTGCCCCTTACAAGCAAAAGCTCAAAGTGACTTCATTACCGCCTGTTTTGCTTTTTTTTTTCCTTTTCGTTGTGTTTAACATAAATCCATTTCTCTGTCTCTAGAAACGAAAAGCAACATATAACCCAAACCCCAGCTCTGGATGATTTTTGAAGTTTTGGCAGATAGTCAGGAGAGATGAACATGAAAAGGAACTCCAATCTTGCAAACATTTGCTGGTGGACCCCACCATTCAGTAATGCACCCCTAGTGCTGAGTACTCTGATCTCTTGGTCAAAAACTATGCACGAGTTTTTGGCTCCCACCTTCCTCCTAAACCTGAACCAAAATTCCTTTCTTTCTGGCCATCTGGTCTCCCCATTTAACTTAGCCAAGCGCAGCTTGACAACTCTCCCCCATTGCGATGGCACAAAGGGAAGACAAGGAGCTCTGAAATTCGCCTGATACAGTCTCAGACTTCAATTCCATGCTACTTAGGGTGAAATAAGCCATCAAAGTGATATATTAGGGAACTATGTGTGGCAAAGCCAGGTTCATTCAAAACTAAAGGCAGGGAAGAAACGGATTTAGAATAAATAGTCCTGGTGCTTTGGGAAGAAAAGACTGGAAATTCTATCCCACTATGCCTGACTGCAAAATAACAAAGGCCAACAACATCTGCATTATTCTTCACAGGCAATGGAGGGCTTTTTCAAATGGGAGGACATCAAAGAAGAGCAAAGTACTAGTTTATATTTGACTCTTTCTATTTTTCACACCCCTTTAGATTGGCTATCACAAATCATCCTCTCCTACATTTTGGAAGATAGATAAAATGGGATTTATTCAATCAATCATTCATCTATTCTACTTATGTTTATTGGGTGCCTACAGCAGATGCCAGGTGCTATTCTAGATGCTGGAGATATAAGACGTTGAATACAACAGATGAAGCCCCCGAAATCCTTGCACTTCTGTTGTAATAGGAGAAAAAGACAATGAGCAAATGCAAACAAATATAGAGCATGTCAGATGGGGTAAGATGGGGATAAAAGCAGAAAACAAAAATAAAGCAAGATAAGGGGGATAGAGATTCATGGGTGGTGTGCTTTTCTGTAGGGTGGTCTCTGATGAAGTGATATTTGAGCTGAGCCCTGAGGGACTGAGATGAGCAGATTCCCCCAGGGAAGAGGCTTCCAGAGGCTCAGAGGGAACATTTAGGCAGGAATGTGTTTGGCTCATTAGAAAACCAGCGAGGAGGCCAGCGAGGCTGAAGCAGAGTAAGCAAGGCAGAGAGAGGTAGGAAATGAGGTCAGAGAGATAAGGGAGACAAGACATGTAAGGCCCTGTCAAAGGCTTGCACTTCTAGCCCCAGTGAGTGGGCAGGCTTTCCACAACGTGTTAAGCAGAGTGAGCAATGTGATCCAACTCACATTTCGGAAGGGTTACTCTGGCAGAGACTACGCTGTCCCCAGTACCCATTTCCTCTTTCTTGCATAATAACGGAAAACCCAAGTTTTTAGCTGGACACATGGCATCCCAGAATTTTAAAAAAGACCATATTTTCCAGCATCTCTTGCAGGTAGTTGTAGCCAGAGGACTCAAGTCTGGCAGAGGGGCGGTAAGTATGGTGTGGTGCTTCAGAAAATCAGGCCTAAAAAATAGGCAGTTTGTATGTTTTTAACCCTTTTCTTCTTCACTCTGTCCCATATTCTCTGCCTGGAATGCAGATGTGATGGCTGGAGCTATATGCTACCTTGGACCATGAGGAAAAGAGCCACCCTGCTGGATGGGATAATGGTGAGTTGGAAGAATCTGAAGCCCCCGAGGACTTTATGGAGCAGATCCATGCCTGCCCAACCAAGTCGCCTCCAGACATTTATTTTATATCTCTGTTTCTGGCAGCCGAGCGTAGTCCTACCTGGTATAATCTTTCTGGCCACTGTGTAGAGAATAAACAATAAGGAGGACAAGGGCCAAAACAAGGATAATGTGTATTTCATGAATGAGAACGTTGAGGCTTGACAAAGTTAAGTGAGATTGTGGTTATAAGCCTTGGTTTGGAAAGTCAACAAACCTGCCTCTATTTAAACCCGGCCTCCAACACTTTGTAGCCTCGTAAGGTTGGGCAGGCAAGCTCCTTAGCTTCACTAAGCCTTCATTTCCTCAACTGTAACACAGGGGTAATAACAATACCTACCAGACTATTACTGTGAGCACCAAACACATTATGTGAAAAGATTTAACCCAGCCTGGCCCAGAGTTGGTTCCCTCACCTGTTGGTTCCCTATCCTTCCTCTTCTCTCTACCTTTCACATCTCCTGCGCATGCCCTGAAAATAGCAATCCTTCCAAGACGAGTGGACATCGCACACAATTCAGAGGACATACTTGGGAAGGGAAGAAGAAAGAGAGAAGAGAAAAAGAAGCACTGGCCGGTGGACAGGATGGACTTTCAAGTTCTCAGAGGTTCTCCACTCACAGGAGGAAAATGTCAGCAGTAGCTCTGGCTGGCAGATCTAAGGGAAGAAGGCCAGCAGTTCACCCTTCACCCTGGGGTCTGGCAACATCAGTGCTCCAAGCTGTTCCTGCTCTGGCCCCCTTCTTAATTCTCCCCTTCTCCATCGTCACCTCTTTCCCCTTCCAAAATAAAAATAGGAGTAATGAAGAGCTTGGTAAATCATCTGGTTCTCAAGCAGTTTTTCCTTGATGTGACTGAATTTCTCATTGGCCTGGCAGGATGTTTTGAGACTGTGTGGAGAGCATGCTGGATGTTTTCTTTATCTGAGTACTAAGCTTTGGAATGCAAAGCAGCACATACATGTTTCCTTTTTGGTAGCAGATTCTCTTCCTCATTATGTTTTGCTCAGGCTAATATTAAAATGAATTGGCTTCCTCTGACAACAATAAGTGTAATAATAACAGGAAATGGCCCAGAATCACACAACAATAAAAATAGAGCTGGAGGGGAAGCAACAAGACTCTTGAGAACATTTTGCTGCCATACTTTTCCATCCCGATCCATCTCATCCCACCCGATTTCATCCAACTATCTGTCCATTCATTGATTCAGAAAACTGTGAATTGATTCAGAAAAGTATGTTTATAACTGGTGAACCTAACAAGGAGGCCAAACAAGCCAACCTTTCTTCTTAGAGCAGAAATTCATGAAACATCAAATCCAAAAATTAGAAAAAAGATATGCTGTCAGTTTCTGTAATAAGATTGACCTGGGGTGCCTGGGTGGCTCAGTCAGTTAAGCATCTGGCTTGGGCTCAGGTCCTGATCCCAGGGTCCTGGAATGGAGTCCCACATCTGGCTCCTTGCTCAGAGAGGAGTCTGCTTCTCCTTCTCCCTCTATCTCTGCCCCTGCTTGCACACTCTCTCTTTGCAGCTCTCTCTCTCAAATAAATAAATAAAATCTTTAAAAAAAAAAAAGATTGACCTGTATTGTGCTTAATACAACTCTTTTAATTAAAAAAAATTTGAGTCAAGGGGCATGTGGGTGGCTCAGTCGGTTAAGTGTCCAAATCTTTATTTTGGCCCAGGTCAATCTCAGGGTCATGAGGTCAAGCTCTGTGCTTGGCATGGAGTCTGCTTGAGATTCTCTCTCTCCCTCTGCCTCTGCCCCTCCCCCTGCTTGCTCGCTCTCTCTCGATAAAAAAAAAAAAAGGTTGAGTCAAAGTAATACACTTCCATTAATTATGTTCTACATTGAAGGCTCTGATAAATCCTGTAGAAAAGCAACCTGGCTAAATTTGTCTAACTTAACAAGGCCCAAATTTATTTGACCGTGGAACTTTTTTCCTTTTTCATTGACTACTTATGAATTTTGGAATTAGGATTACAGGATATACACCTTTCAAGGTTTTAGTTCTAAAGGGAATGTTCTACTTATGTTCTGAATGCTGCTTCCTGGGCATTAGGTCTTCATGTAATGTTCCTTAATTGTGTTAGCTGGTTGTTTAGGCCTCCATAAACAAAGAGGTTATTCTCCTACCAACAGTATACTTTGCTCATAAATATACTTAATTCAACCAGGAATTTGGAAGGTAAAATACCTTTGCCTTTGCAAGCTGATAACCATTGTCTTGACCTTACGCAGTCTGGTATACATTCAGAAAGAGGGAAAGGGGGTATCTGTGTACCAAAGTACTTTCTTTTCTTCCCTCCCTACACAGGAAGCCCTTGGTCCCATTTATACCACTGGATGGGACTTCAGGCCAATTCACTTTACACCACACACAGCCCCTTCTTGTTTGCCCTAAGAACCAGTAACAATCTCTTCTCTTACCACCTTTTCGAAGGATGGAGGATACTTCGAAAAACCACCAAAGACTCACAGGGCAAATGGATGGGCGAAGAATCTAACCTGTGCATGTATTAAATGAGGTGACAGAAGACATGGCCTAGGTCAGAGTTCAGGGAAAGCCAATGGGCACATGCTCAGCTGGCCCAGGTCTATCCAGTACACTTGGGACACAGCAAGCCACAATCAGTGAGTATGTGTGATTAATGACAATTGCCAGAAAGGATCACTCACAGAACCAAAGCTCAGCTAAGACCAAAAGGGGTCAGCCTGTGGACACAAAGGCTTTTTATTAGGTGAGACATCTGTTCCGATCTCTGTTGCCAATTAGGTTGTCATTAGACTCAACCAACACTTATCGATAACAGAGATGCCATTGAGAGGAGACATTAACGCCTTTACCGCTAACTGTAAATCAGGGCCGCTCTGGTTGTCTGCAAGTATCTGCAAAACACCTCCCTCTGACTTTTCCAACTAGGGGTTCTCCTCTGTTCCTAGGATAATGCACAGCCTGAGTGGTTTCTGGAGATCCAGGCCCTGAGATCTCAGTGAGAGCTTCCAGGCAAAGGTAATGACCCCCATGGCAAATTTCATACCAAAACGTTTATGTTTTTCTTTTTAAAGCAACACACACATGTAGTAGAAGATCTAAAATACCATAATAATCAAAGGGAAGGGAATAAATGTTACCAGAATGTCACAATCCTAATACATGTATTTCCAAGCTTTTTTCTTGGCATTTGCTTTTTATTTCCACAGAGTTGACATTATGCCACTCCTGGTGGAAAAGCCTTTGTTTCATTCCACCCCGGCCCTACTGGCTCCCTGGAGATTCTCCAAGCACCCCAGGCATGTTTGCATCTCCTGGCCCTTTGCTGTCTCCTCTTCGTGGAATGTTCTTCTCCTAGATAGACCAGTGACTAGCTCCCTCATCTTCTCTAACTCACAGCTCAGATGTCACCTCCTCCAAGAAGACTTCATGACCCAACAAGCTGAAATAATTGCTTCCTTTTTCATTCTTCTACTCCCTTGCTCTGCTTTATTTTCTTTCAGTGCACGATACCACCTGATGTATCACAGAGTTGTCTGTTTCTTGCAGGCATTCTCCACTGTAATTTAAGCACCAAGAAGGCAGATGTTTTGTTTAGTTTCATCCCTGAATGTCCACAATCTAAAGCAGTGACTGGTCCATAGTAGGTGCTCAATAAATAGCATTAAATGGGGTGAATAAATTTTGTTTTATAACTTGCTTTCTTTTTCTATAACAATATGGTACAGAACTTTCAGGTCCCTAAGTATTTCTCAGCAACCCATCTTTTAAGACTACATCAGATTACATTATGGCTCCCTTGTAACATACTTAATCAGTCCCCTGTAGGTGAACATTTAGGTTAAGTGCCCCCCCTCCGTTTCTTCCCCCCTTGTTTAAATAGAGCATTGAAAGCATTTAAATGATTTCTCTATGCTGGGAAAAACTTGCCCTTAAAATTTAGGTGGAGGTTTGGACTGGGGAAAGTGATCATCAGTAAGCCTTTGGCCAAAGAAGGAGCTTAAATTTCTCTGATGGAAGAGGAGGACACATGCTAATCAGCAGGATGGGTCACATCGGCCTTGGTGCTCTGTGATGTGACAGTCACCTCATATGTGGTTTTACATAGGTACTTACAGCTTGTAGAAAAGAAGAAAGTACATAGAGATACATGAGTGTGATGGGCTGAATTGTGTCCGTTTAAAACTCACCTGGTGAAGCCCTAACCTGAAGTACTTCAGAATGTGACTGTGTTTGGAGACAGGGTCTTTAGAGAAGCAATTAAGGTAAAATGAGGTCATTAGGATGGGCTCGAACCCAGTCTGACTGGTGTCCTTACAACAAGAGGAAATTTGCACACAAAAAGAGACACACGAAAAGAAGACCATCTGGGGACTCTGTGAGAAGGTGGCCTTCTGCAAACCAAGGAGAGAGCCCTCAAAAGGAACCAAATCCTTCGATGCTTTAGTCTTGGACTTCCAGCCTCTAGAACTGTGAGGAAATAAAATAAATTTCCTTTGGTTAAGCCACCCAGCTGTGGCATTTTGCTATGGCAGCCCTAGAAAATTAATATACTAGACAAGGGCAGTGATGTTAAAATGTCCCTGAAAAGATATTTGGGGCTTCCTAAGTACACTTTTTATTGCATATCAAAGGTAAAAATTTTCTGTGCAAACACTTCTGAAATTACAACAGAAGTCATTAGATACATATGAACCAAGAGTCAAATATTTACTTTACATGCAAATTTTTCTTGACTGCTTCAACTTAAAAAATTAACAAAAATTAATGTACAGATCTCGAAGAAGTCAATGGGAATATCAAAGAACTAAAAATGTCTGTGCCCCTCAAGGGTCTCTTTCATTTCCCTTGTTCTGTATTCACTGATTTAGTCCTTAATTAATTAACTTGACTCATATTTAGAAAGCACTTAGTCAGTTCCTGGAGATGCAACAGTGAGGGAGACAGATGCCTTTCTGCTATCATGGAACATAAATCTATCAAAGCAAAGAGTTAAAATAATAGGTAATTACAGTCTCCTACTGGAAGAGGGAAGTTTTATCTCCTAAGTCAGAGGTGGGCAAGCTATAAAGGGCCAGAGAGTAAATAGTTTCAGCTTTGTGTGTTTCTCTTTCAACTACTCAACTTGTAGAGTGAAAGCAGCCATAGGCAACATGTAAACGGTAAGCCCAGCTGTGTTCCAATACAACTTTATTTATAAAAACAGGATGCAGGCCAGATGTGACACAGCACCGTCATTTGTTGGCGCCAATCCTGAGTTTGACACTAGACAATTGCTTGACTGTGTTTTGTGGCCCAACACAGGACATCTTTGCATACATGTCCCATAGAGTGAGGTGTGTCCAGTCAAGTGCAGATAGATCCTTGGGCTTTGCGGTGTATGCAAGAGAAAAATGATCTTATATGATCTAAGACCCTGAAAAACACAGAATATGAAATAACCTATTCCAGATAGCTCTGCTAAAAAACATGAGGTCTGGTCACCCGAGCTTACGACAGTCCCTCCCTTCCCCAAGCTCTTCAGAACATGGGACACCACCCTCTCATAAAATTCAAGCCAGCAGTGCCTGGTGGTTGTACCTAATGTTTGGGGCTGGGCTGGCAGCCTCCGACTATAACTGTCTACCGTTAGGGCTTATTCATGCTTCCTATCCAAGTTTCCAGAGACTTCACTCTCAAAACAGTACTTCTTAGAAACCATGGTTTGTGGCCTAAAGTGCATGTAACCACACCCTGAGGTAAAACTTCCAGACCACATTAAAACATGGGTGTGCACAGTTTCCAGAAATTTCTATGGAGAGTTGATCCACCTGTGTATAGATGTGGCATAAGGCCTTCGATCTTATAATTACAGACTCTCTGAAACCCTCACATTCAATATAAAAAAGAATAAGGTTCTGGGGCGCCTGGGTGGCTCAGTCGTTAAGCGTCTGCCTTCGGCTCAGGTCATGATCCCAGGGTCCTGGGATCGAGCCCCACATCGGGCTCCCTGCTCTGCAGGAAGCCTGCTTCTCCCTCTCCCTCTCCCTCTGCTTGTGTTCCCTCTCTCGCTGTCTCTCTCTCTGTCAAATAAATAAAAATTAAAAAAAAAATTTTTTTTAAAAAGAATAAGGTTCAGAATCACTGGGAACTTAGTCATAATCGTGAGGATTTTATGAACATCATCCCACACAAAACAACATTGCCAAACTGGAAGTAAGGGCAAGGTAAGACATAGAGGAGAAATAACTCCTCATGGCTGAGGAGATCATTCATGGATTGAGCAAATATGCTCAAATATGCTTGCTTTGAGCTAACTAAGCACTATGCCAGGTGCTAGATGAGACAAAAATCCCTGCTCTCATGAAGATCACAGCCTATAACCAGAAAAGCTTCCTAGTGGATGAGACATTTGAGGGGGGAGGGGCCTTCATATTGCACACCTCCAGGGGCCGCCATTCATATCGGCCTATGTCAGTGGCAACACCCCACGGGGTCTTACAGGGAGACCAGGACTTGAGTCTTAAAGGACTAGGATTCTAGTAGGTACAGAAGCAGAAGGAAGGTAGTCCAGGCAGAGGGAAATAGTATGTGCAAAAGTATCAACCATCATTTGTTTAGTGCCTACTGTTGACACAACTCTAGGCCCTGGAGTTGCTAAGAGGTAAATTCTTGTGACCTACATGATAAAACTGTATCTCTGCTTTTGTCATAGAATTTAAAAAATAGTTATTGAACACTTAACCATGGTCCAGGCTCTACTATAACACATGGTGATGTAGTGGAGAACAAGCCAGAAATGGTGCCCAAACTCATGGAATTCATAATCCAAGAACATATTGAGTAATTACAAGAATAATGAGCACTTCAAAAATTAAGTGCCCAGTCTCATGAGTGCTTGTAACTGGGAGAACATACCTGATTTCAGCAGTTAAGAGATTTTTGAGATGGAAGAAGGAGGAAGGAAGGGGATAAAAGTGTGGGAGAGGAAACTGGGTTTGGATTATTTAGGAAACCAAATGTCCACAACAAAAACAAATCAAGAGCATCTTCAAAGAAAGTGGATGGCTCAAAAAAAAAAAAAAAAAGAGAGAGAGAGATTTAATACACTCTCTTCTTGCTAATCCCAGATATTAGGTCTCCACGGGAATGGGTGTGGAGAGAATTGACCTCGGTGTGCAATCTGTGGACAGATGACCTTTTTTATCTAAATGACAGTGTGATCATCAGTGTAAGAACTACCAAATACTAAGAGAACAGATTCAGGAAGAGCACTATTCCATGACTCCTCCCCCAAACATACAAATACAAACTATTCCTGAAAGTCTGGTCTCTTCTCTCGGAGACATCCAGGCAGAGGAATCCCACAAACAATCTCTGTAAGGAAGGGAAGAGTGGCCCATTGATAAACTTGGGAGCTGGAGAGAGGATGTGATGTGCTAATGCAGAAATTATGGACTGGGGCTGATGTTTGAGGTCAGACTTCACTGAGGATGTCTGACATGTGATCCAGAAGCCAGCAGAATGCACCACACTTTATTTATCTGGGTGAATTAACCTCAAAGTACAGCATCCCTCAGGAGGTTTGGGGAAGATGTGTTACAGTCAACACAAACACAGCGACAGTGACTTGCATTCAGAGGAAAAGGCCAAATATCTTAGAGTTGTTCTCAAACTCTATCACATACCAAAATCGCCAGGAGGGCTTGTAAAAATACAGGTTTCTGGGCCCCACCTCCTGAGCCCCTGAATCAGGGAATTTGCGTTTCTTACAAGTTCCCAGGTGGTGCTGATACTGTTGGACCATGTGTTCATAACCATTCTTCCTGCATATATTGTGAGGCTTTTCAGGATCTGGCCCTAACTCTCTTATTCACACTTCTTGCCACAGTTGGGTTTCCCATCATGCACCTGACTATCCCAGAAAACTGAGTTGTTGTTTTTTCCCACATGCCCAGAACACAAATGGATTCTCCTCTGTGTTTGTTTATACTCTGTTTCCTCCACCCTTACCTTCTCATCTCTGCGTCATGAAATCCTTCAAAGACCAGCTTAAATACTGCTTTCTCCATCAAGGTTTCTCGGATCTCTAGAGAATTAAATGTTTAAGTTCATCTAGTGTTCTTTGCACAGATCTCTGTGGTAGATTATGATCCTCCCTGAAGATAGGTACCTTATCATTCAGGCATTCATTCAATAAAGGGTTTAAGGTACCAGCTGGGTCTGTGTGCCTGGGGAAAGATGGAAGCTCTAGACCTTCCAGAAACTAATTTCATGGAGACAAAGACAAGTAACCTAGCAACTACAATACAGAGTGATCAGTACTAAAGGCTGGTTATAGGAGCACTTGGGAAAGATACCCAACACAGTGTTGGCTGGTTCAGAAGACAGTTTCCAGAAGAAAAGACTCCTTTCTGACATGTGAAGGATAAGTGGGATTTAAAGACAAGAGGTAGAGGAAGAGAGAAGCAGGGAAAGGGGAACAGTGAGCCAGGCCAGAGACAAGAGAGGAGGTTTGACTCAAGAGTCAAATCTGAGGAAAAGAGGGACAGGAGATGAAGCTGGGGAAATTAAGTACCATGGGGAGCAGTTTTGATCCAATCAGGAGACAGAAACCACATGGTAGGTCAGACAGGGGAAATTAGAAGCCATAAATTGATAACTAACATATCATGTCAGAAAATTTTAAATGAATATCACTTTCTCTTCTCAATCCATGTCCAAGAAGGAAAAGTAGCTCTTTCCATGAACAATTACATTTTTATTTTAATTTTCTATAGAGTTTGCTACAAGCACAACAACAAAAACACCACCACCACACCTAGCACTGGGCTTAGAACATATTTTCCACCTAAAGCTATATTCCAGATTCAGGACTGGGCAAAGAACGACTAGAAGTTCCTCAAGCCAAGCCTCAAGGAAATTCGTCCAACATTCTCAATTGCATTGAAACCCCAAATCTAAAAAAGGCAATTTGTGCAGTGCCCATTATGGTTTTATTATGGAAGTTTCTGTACAGCTGCGGTCAGGGTCCTCCCAGTGCTCATGAAGTGATGAGTCACAGAAAATTAGCTATCGTCATTATTCCAGAAGACTGACCATACGATATATTTATATGTGATATTTAAGACCTTTCATAGTAAACATATATTCAATTTAGACACATATGTATATATTTGTACATAGAAGGTTTTGTGGAATAACGAATAACCTCTCATTGTGTACCTTCTAAAGGCTTAAAAGAAAGCTGAAATTAACTCTACTCTGCCCCTTTATAATACATGTATTGATTATAATAGGAATCTAGTGATTTAAAAAAAGTGGGATCAGAGACTCCAACAAATCTTTCAGTTCCCTTATCTGGCTAAGCAGGAGAATAAAAGTTCAAGAGCAGAGGGAATACATGAAATGTATGTACATTTGGTTAGAGCCACTAAAACTTTTGTAGGATCTTTAAATGCTTGAAAGATGACTCCTGACGACACTTCCCTTTGCACTTCTGAGTCTCCTCCAACCTCCCAATTGCTCTTCTGTCTCTCTATCCTGCACTTACTCCCTAACTGTGGCATAGCCTGAAGTTCCAGCATTAGCCTTATTGTTCAATACCCTCCCTTCTGTATGCTGTCAAAAACATCGATGCCTTCAACCACCAAATCTGAATTCTCAGGTTTTGAACATCAATTCTATATTTTCAGCTGCCTATTTATTGTAACTGAGCTATTCTTCCCAATGTTTTACTTCCTCTCAATTAAAGATGAATCCATCGATATCTTTTGCAAGGTAATGATGAAGGTCATCCCACTAGAATGAGTAGAGTACATTTTTCCCACCACTTCTATGTAAGGCTTTGCCATGTGACTCGTTTTGGTAACTGGAATGTTAGTGGTCATAAAACAAGAAGTTTTATATATTCTTCTACCATCATCAGGATAGGAGTATACCTCATATGGCTTCCAGTCCCAGATAAGACATCTGGAGCAGACTTGAACCTTACCTACAGCCTGGAGCCAGGTGGGCCTAGAGGAAGAGATGACACAGGTACATGAGAAAACTTTCTTTGGGGATGATAGATATGTTCATTGTTTTGATAGTGATGATGGTTTCACAGATATATTCATATGTCCAAACATTAAGCTTTACACTTTAAATATTTGTGATTTATTGTATGTCAGCTATACCTCAATAACTATTAAGAGTATGTTTTTAAATGATCAGCTGTTACATAAAATTTCAAAATTAATAAAAGTTCTCTCATCTTTATGAGTGATTCATTTGCAGTTGTTCATCTAAGTTCCACATTCAGTTGGTTTCTTTTTATTACTTTACTTACAAAACTAGAATATTCTAAGTAAATTTTTTGTACTTATTGACTTGGAGAGTTACCCATGATATATTTTTTAGTAATAAAAAGCAAGTTGCAGAGTAAAATGTAGGGTAAAATATTGTCCTTTTGTTAATAAAAAGAATGAAAAGGAAAAGAACATATGTCTGCTTATTCATGTATCAGTTTACATGTTAGCTTAGCATAGAGGAAGGTGGCTGGGGCTGGCAGCAAGTGTTTTGGATATCTACTTGGTATGGGTATCTTATCTAAATGCTGGAAATTGCCTTTTTCAACTTGGGGGTTATTTACTGGCCAGAGAATTCTTAATGTACCTATTTTGTTGCCTTCTGCTCTCAAAAGTATTTCTTCTTAGTGTATTGGAGCCTTTGGATGTGGTTTTAAAATACTCCTGGTAATATGTCATTAGTAATTATCTTCCACAAGTAAAGAAAATCATTAAGCACTGGGAATGAATTAAATTCCCAGCAATGAAAGGGTTTGTACCAGTTTGATTTCCTTAAGTGGTCCCTAATATATTATCTAGTGCTTGACATTGGAAGGCATGGCATTTTGGAACGAATACAGAGTATATACTGTTGAGATGATCCACTTGAGCAAGCCACTTGAAATGATATTTAAGAAGAGTATTTTAGTGCCATGGAAAAAATTTTTTCCTCATCTTTCATTTGAAAAAAAAAATTGTAAGAGCATATTCCCCCTAAAGAGCCAGCACACTCTAGTGCCAAAAAGCAGAATGTTCGACTTGCTGCTCAGTTAATGACAAAGACTAGAAAAGACATACACACATTAGCGTGGTTTGCTGGGACTTGGAATTCCCACCATTTCTTTCAACTCTGACTCAAGAGTAGGTGGTGGAGCATCAGGGCCACATCGTTGCATAATTTGGGGGGTTAATACTGCCATTGTCTTCCTCAAGCATGTCCATACCATTTCTTGGAGTTGTTTCTGCCAGGTCTCTTTGAATCAAGTGGTGTGTGAACAGGGATTGGGTGTAAGGTCTTTCATTTACATGGAAAGGCCATCACTCCAGATTCCAGCAACCTTCTGCAGGCTGCAAACAAATTACAAAAGAACAGCAAACTGCGTGAAAAATGTCTTCTCCTGTGCAGGGCCTTAGAGCAATTAAATGGAACAAGACATTGTCTGGCACTTTCCCCTAATATATACCCTGCCTAAAAGCTGAGTTGATCTATATTCTGCATATAAATAATTCATTCTATAATAAAGTAATAGCAACTTCTCTCCATTGTGTGTTACTATGAATAAGAAGTCCAAAAGTGTCATTGGATGAGAGAATCTTGCCAAAGCCTCATCCTGAGTCCTTCCAGGGCATAATATTTTTTATTAATTTGAGTCCAGTCTTGGCCACAGTGTGACTAAGTTGTTTTGCTTCAGGGAGTATGAATTTAGATGATACTTCAAGATCTTTGGTCTCTTCACTGCCTTAACTAATTCACCAATTTTGTATTGGAAAGCATTATTTTGTCCTTGTTCTGGAGAAACTCAAGTGCTTTGTTTAAAAATTAAGCCCAACAGATGAATGGATAAAGAAGATGTGGTCCATATATACAATGGAATATTACTGAGCCATCAGAAAGGATGAATACCCGACTTTTACATCAACATGGATGGGACTGGAGGAGATTATGCTAAGTGAGATAAGTCAAGCAGAGAAAGTCAATTATCATATGGTTTCACTTATTTGTGGAACATAAGGAATAGCATGGAGGACATTAGGAGAAGGAAGGGAAAAATGAAGGGGGGAATTGGAAGGGGAGACGAACCATGAGAGACTATGGACTCCAAGAAACAAACTGAGGGTTTCAGAGGGGAAAGGGGTAAGGGGATGGGTTAGCCCAGTGATGGGTATTAAGGAGGGCACGTATTGCATGGAGCACTGGGTGTTATACGAAAACAATCAATCGGGCGCCTGGGTGGCTCAGTCGTTAAGTGTCTGCCTTCGGCTCAGGTCATGATCCCAGGGTCCTGGGATCGAGTCCCATATCGGGCTCCCTGCTCTGTGGGAAGCCTGCTTCTCCCTCTCCTACTCCCCCTGCTTGTGTTCCTGCTCTCACTATGTCTCTCTCTGTCAAATAAATAAATAAAATCTTTAAAAAAAAAGAAAAGAAAAGAAAACAATCAATCGTGGAACACTACATCAAAAACTAATGATGTACTGTAGGGTGACTAACATAACATAATAAAATTAAATCAAATTTAAATAAATAAATAAATAAATAAATAAATAAAAATTAAGCGAATATGTTGTTGACTTTATGTTCCTACTCTACACATTTTCAAAATAAATACCACCCTGGGTGTTAGAGAGTAATGCAATCTAACATTCAGATATGTGTTCATTCATTCATTCATGTATTCATTCATTCATTTTGAAAGTCAAGATTCTTTAGGTATAATTTGATTATAGTAAGATATACTCTCAGATATTCATTTTGATTCTTCCTGTGTATACATTTGGGGGACAGGATGTCAAAAACATATCACATTAGCACACATAGCCACTTGTCTCAACATATACATATTCATATCTACACTCAAGTCCTAGTCCTTGTTTATAACATTCTTTTGAGCTATAGTAATGGTACACCTATTTTTTTAATGATCTTTATATTTTATTTTTATTTTTTTTTATTATTAGTTCCAGGGGTAGAATTCAGTGATTCATGTACACCTATTTTTATCACTAACTTCGCACTCAGCAAATCACTTTGGAGCCACTGTTCTATTTATAAGAACTGTAGATATAAAACCACATAGTGCTGACGGAAAATAAGATTTCAGCAAATGTAAACACTAATGAGGTGAAAACAAACTAGTCAAGTTAAGTGAACAGTAGCAAAAACAACCTTTAAAAATATAATGAAATATCTGTGAAAACCACAATTATTTTTACAGTTCAAGTTAGTGGAAAAATACGAATAAATTTTGGTCAATTTTTCCTTGGTAACTATCAAGTCACTTCTAACTGCCAATGAGAGAGCACTTGAAGAAACACAGCCCTGAAGTGTCTACCATCATGTTGAACAAATGAATGAATGAATAAACTGAATTGAAAGATTTGGGGAAATAAGTCACCAAGTTAACTCATGCAATAGTCCCAAAGAATACACATAATCTCTCTCTACCAAAGACTAAGAATTTTCTATCCAAATAGAGGAAGCTATTCCAAACTGACAAAGGCCAACACGTACCAGTAGAGAGCTACCAGCAAGGATACAAGTGTGGGAAAGGAGAAACTCCTTATTCTGAGCTTTTTATTTACGCAGTTGTTAAGAAACTCTCCAGATCGTTCTTAAAGATAGAGTAAAACAGCAAAAGGAATGGTTACTTGGGCAGGAACATATATATCCTTCTTACCTTAAGTGGCTGATGATAGTCCCTATGAATTTTTGATGTCAGGTCACAAAATCTACTGGACTTTTTGAACAATGATGCTGGGTCCTTTAACGTATGTCATCCATTTGTGGGAATATCAGGTGTCCTTCATGACCCTGAGTTTCTTCTTTTAATCTCATTACAGTTTGCAAAATACTGATTGACACTTTTTTATTAGTCATACTCATGGTCTGTGATTATTTGGAGAGACAAAGGCATAAATATATATATTTATACCTAATTTCACAATCAAGCACATTCTATTTGATTTGGGATTTCAACATCCCCACTCTGCAAGATTCAACCTCAACACAAGTGAGGAGGTTAGTTTTGTTTCATCACCAAATGTCAGCTTCCCCAGTTTGCCCCTAAAGCAGCTTCCTAAGTCCTTAGCCTTCATTTTAGAAGATTTAGGCTAGCATCATTCTAGAATTATTTCACCTGCAAATAGTGGAAAACTGAATTCACTGAGGCTGAAGCAAACCAAGGCTAGTTTCCCTAGGTAGGTGGTAACTGAGGTCGCTTCAGTGGGTCCACACTCCGGGGGCTCCCTGCCTTATGATTCTCTTGGTCTCAAGGTTACAACTTGAGGCTGCTGCACTTCCAGACAAACATCACAGTCAATAATGGTTGAAGGCAGATGGGAAATGGAGGGACTCCAGTTGCACGTGCCCCTTTGTAAGGAAATCAAGAGCTTTCCCAAGCCCCCACTTGCAGCCTCTCTGTGCTGACTTCCACTTCTAACTCTTTGCCCCAAATTGTGTCACATGGCCAGCCTTGATGCAAAGGATGCTGGGAACGAAATGCTTAGCTTTCCAGTCTCTTAGGAGAGGAAGGTCAGGGAGAAGGTGCCTGGGAGTGGATGTTTGGAAAGTCAAAGGACAATGCCCACCACAATGTCTACCACGAATATGCTGTTCTAAGAAGAGGAGGGGAGATGAGAGGAGAGGAAAGGAGGGGAGGGGAAGAGAAGAGAAGAGAAGGATGGCACAGATGGTCTGAAGTTCATTCCCAGCTTGGCCACATCCAGCTCTGGGAATACTGGGACTTTGGGAAAGCTATTTAATGTATTTATGTCTCAGTTTTCTCATCTGTGAAATGGAGATAGTCATAATCACTATCCTTTAGAGAAGGTGTGAAAATGAAAGATGATTTATGCGAAGAGCTAAGCCCAACACCTGGCGCCTCGTAGCCACTCAGGGCCACTACCACTGCCCCACCGCTACTCCTTCTCTTCCTACGAACAGTACTGATGGTCATCATATTACTCTATGTGAAAATATTTCCTCTTAGATAAGACACTCCATAAACAAAAAAATGTATAGAGTTTTATAAATCCCCTTCCCTCTATCTCCTCCCTTTAAATCATTTGGCAGCAGGCTATTATTGCAAACTTTTAAAGAATTGTCTGTAGCCTTGGGATTTCATTCATTTACTCGATCAACGATGATTTATTGAACACCTGCCAGGTGCCAGGCACTCTGTTGAATACCGAGGGTACAGCGGTGACCAAAAATAGAGTCCCTGTCCACATAACATGTACAATCTAATGGGTGAGAGATACGTTAAATAAATCCTCATGAACACGAAAACATAATTAAGAATGTGGATAATTCTAAACACTAGGGTTTTCCTCTTTTAAGAACATTAATGCTTTTAAAAAGTCCAGAAGTTGCATAATTTTCAGACAACTCTAAAAGTCACTCTGAAACTCTGCAGCAACTTGAAATTCTGCCTGCATTTGCATTAAGGGCATTTTGAAAATTAATTCCTGTACCTTGTTAGGAATGTATTTCTTTGTATGAGAACTATATTTCCTGCAACTGAAAATTACTGTAAGATGTTGGCTGCCCTGGAATGGAACAACAGACCGTATGAAATCATTTTGTGGTTTGATACTTCATTATTAGCCAAAGGAGTCTCCACCACCACCCCCCAGCCCCCCAACCTTATGCCACTGCAAACGGCAATTAGTTCAAGTAGAAAAGATTACAGCCAGGTGCACTGTTTGAAGTTTGGGTTTTTTTTTCTCTTTTAGTTGTGGTGAGGGTGGGAGTGTGGGGGATGTCAGGAGGAGAAACCTCTTTTGTTAAGTATTTGAAGTCTGTGGGCATCCTGGTAATTCAACAGGCATCTGTGGAATTTTAGGGCATTGGGATCTTTTGTATTTAACCATCAAGCTCTAACCTCAAGGGCGTTTGCTGTGGGTTGAAATGGGAGCCTTGAGGCTTATTCACTGATGTGCAAAATGACATGATCCTCTTAAGGGTTAGAATGAGTTTCATTAAGATGAAAGGCAAGGACATGGTGGAGCTTAATATTTATAAAGGAATCCAAGAGATATTTATTAGAATTGAATTATCTTTTTACGAATACATAACATGTGGCAGATATAGTATGTTTGCACGATGGCTCTTTTACAACTCAGAAAAGCAGAGGCACAAATACCTGTGATCTTCGTTCTGGGTTTTTTTCTTTTTCCTTTTTTTTTTGAGAATTCTTTAGAATTCTTGGTGTAAAATTTACGTACATTTGAAAATTAGAATTGAAGTAAAAGAAATATATTGAGTGATATGATAGAGTTCCCCCTTCAAGGATTCTAAAATTCTCCCAGGGTGTATTATTTATTACATTGGTCTCTCGAACTTCCCAGGCAGGACAGAGTGACCAGGGAGTATTGAATTCTGAGTACAGAATGAAAAGTGTTCGGTAGCCTCTGAATGGCCCCATGCTGAGCTAATCCTGAGAACCTCGGTCTTCATATTCATTAACTAATGGAAACATCAGCTGTCCTGCCTTGGTCTCAGAGCATCATGAGGACAAAAGGAGGCAAAGGAAGGGTTGGCATTTCTCTACAGCAAAACTCCTACTATACAGATACCAAGAGAGCAATAACTTTAGGCCTTTTTCTCTGGGCTGAAATCTTTGGGGACAAGGTCTTACTGGTTTCTTGTCCAACCATAAATCTTGATCACATAAAAAAATGCATAAAAGAAGGTAGAAGGGGAAAAAATGATCTCAAGAAGTGTTTAGAAAAGTATAAAATCCGTAACTCCCAAGTTGGTGGAAAAGCATGAATTTAGTCAAAACAGAGGATCAGCTTTGTAATAATAGCAGGATTTGCAGCCAGACAGTCCACGGGTTCAAAGCCGATTCTGCTACCTCAATTTCCTTATCTGCAAAGTGGGGACTCTAATACCTAACTCATGGGGATATTGTGAAGGTTAATTAAAATATTCTCTGTTGAACACCTACTCTCATCAGAACCAGGTTTAACTGCCTGTAGCAGAAAATCCAAAATAAGAACACCTAAACTGCCAGGGATTCATTTCCACATGTCTAAGATATCGGGAGAGAACTGACTACAGCTGATAAGACTGGTACCATGACATCACAGGGAGGGAGGATACTATCTTTAGCTCTGTCATTTTAGAGTTAGATTATGTCTTCAAGGTAATCTCCATGTTAAAGTGTCAGGAATAGGGAAAAGGGCTTTCCTCAAATGTTCACCTTTTAAGAAGCCCTTCTGGGGGGCACCTGGGGGCTCAGTTGGTTAAGCGTGGGACTGTTGATTTTGGCTCAGGTCATGATCTCGGTGTCGTGAGATCCAGCCCGCATCAGGCTCCAAGCTCAGTGCGGAGTCTGCTTGAGATTCTCTCTCTCTCCTTCTGCCTCTGCCCCTCCCTTTTGCTCTCTCTCTCAAATAAATAAATAAATCTTTTTTTTCTTTTAAGCCCTTCTGGAAGTCTTTCCCAAGATCTTCATTTCAGATCATTGGCTAGACCTGGGTCACGTGGCCACACCCAAACCAAGAAAGACTGAGAATTATAGACATCATTACCTCAATAAACTAAGGGCTCTGTCAGAAAGGAAGGAGAATTTGAGAGTCAGTAGGCAACTAGCAGTCCTCCCAGACTTCAGAATATCCAGAAAAGAGGAACTATTCTAATATGCTCGTTCTTTTACATCTAGTAAATGATTATTTTTTTTATTAACTTCCCCCACCTCTAAATATTTCCCATATGTACCCTCTCCTCTTTATCCCCTCGGTCATTGTTATGATCGAAGGCTTCACAATCCCTAACTTAACTCAGCAATTAACTTTCCAACAGTTTTCCCTGTTCTTTCTCTCCCCTGTCCCTAATTCACTCTGAACACTGCTATCAGAGCATCTTTCCAAAAGGAAAGTGGAATAATTTTTCTTCCTTGGCTTAAAAATCCCCAAGGGATCCCCTAGGAGATCCTTTGGGACCTAAAGTTCCAGTAAACATCCCAAATTCTTCCATTTGAAGAGAAATGAAGTCCTGCTCACTTTCCCAGCCTCATCTATTCTTGCTTCCAACCTTACATTCCTGGTTCCATTAACAGTTGCCTCTTTGGCTCCTAAGGTCAGCACATAATCCATCAGCAAACCCTGCCACATGGCCTTCAGAGCATACCCTCACTCTACTTTTCACCTCAGTTGCTGCTGCCCTGTCTAAACCACCCTCACCTCCAGCCTGGAAGACTATGGTAGTCCCTGTTTTCATCTTGCTGCTTCCTCTTTTACCTCCTTCACCCAGCTGTAAAGAAGATCACATCATTTCTCTGAATGCCCATCTTCTGTGGAATCCAAAGTGCTCGCCTAGGGACTACAGGACCTTACACACGTTATCCTCTGCTTCCCTCTCCAAGCTCCTCTAACTCACTTCTTTACAGCCAGATTGCTGTCCTTGATGTTCCTTTAACAAAGTCCAGAAAGCTTCTCTTCACTACCTTTGCATGTGCTGTTCTCCCTGTCATAAATTCTCTACCTGCCTTCTCCACAAGAACATAAGCATCATAAGGGCACAGCCCTGGGCTCATCTCTATGCCCCTAGCACATAGAACACTGTCTAGCACGAAGTAGGCACTCAATAAATATTTGATGAACTAAGGAATGAGATGCATGCTCTGCTGTTTCTGTTTGATTCCTTTATCTTAGGAATGTGGGAAAAGTTGGAACTGGTTGAGTTTGAATCCCAATCTGTCTTTTGTGATAACCTTGGGCAAGTCATCTTTGAGAGCTGTTTCTACATTTGTAAAATAGAAAATCTGGCGGCGCCTGGGCGGCTCAGTCGGTTAAGCAGCTGCCTTTGGCTCAGGTCATGATCCCAGGGTCCTGGGATGGAGCCCTGCTTCTAGCTCCCTCCTCAGCAGGGGAGCTGCTTCTTCCTCTGCCCCTCCCCCCACTTGTGTGTGCACGCTCGCGCTCTTTCTCTCTCTCAAATAAATAAATAAAATCTTTAAAAAAATAGAAAAATCTGACAAATACTCCAAATTTTTGTGAGACTAAATAATATGGTAAATGTTGTCTCTTCAGCTAGGAAATCTAAGTTGATGGAGACAGTCAAGTGATCCTTGTGACACCACTTGGGCAGTGTCTGAAATGTGTCACAGAAATGTGACTTCTCTGTGGGCTGCATGGAAACTTCTGGTTGTTAAAGCTACACGGCTGGCTCCAAGATTATACAATTAAGGTTTCTTATTCTCTAAGAATGGCATTCTCTTCTAGGAATGTGTCTTCCTAGGAAGGAATCTTCCAATTCACTCTTACTTTGAAATAAAAATACATTATGAACAGCATATTGGTAGGAAAACCACATATTTTTAATATTCTTCCCTGTGTCTTTATCTGAACTTTGCCCTTATTACGCCTTATGCTCTTCAATGGGAAGGAAGACGGTGCTCACAGACTTTGTTCCTCTGTCAGACTTATTTTGCTTGTTTACTCCCTTCTGACTGACACACATTCAGAAGTTTCTGCAATGGATAGGATCATGATTGCAGTGATCATATGTCCTAGCTTATACCTGTCGTCCCACTGCAATTATTAATAGAGCCCCTTTCACTCTCAAACATGTCCTAGTTTGGACAATAAATTATGTTGTCACCCTACTTACAGTCCATATTTAAAAGCACATTTTGACATGAATAGACTTTTGAGACCCATTATTTTTTTTCTCTTGTTATCTTACTTATATATGACAATAGTCTTGAAACACTCTTTATAATTGTTACATTACTTACATTGCAAACTGAACTTAAGGGTTGTTTTATTCTAATGCTAGGCAATGCCTCCATCCTGCTTTCCTCCAGATCTTTTTTCCAATATAATTTTTCTGATTAGCTCATCATGTATCTGTAGCAACATCAAATAGAAATAAGTCGCATTCAGACAAATGTATGTTTACTTATCTGATTTTTCCCACCCTGGGTAACCGAATCTTGACTCTGCTAGTTCAGTATGGCCCACCTGACCCAGGAAGTAACAATGCACAGAGCTGTTCTGAGACTTTGAAGAACTGACAAAGAGGGTGACGTATGTTGGAGGCATAGCATCGTGTGTCAACTTTAGTATTAATATCTTTATTCTAATAAGACTACCTTAGGTCAGCTTTAGAATGATAGGTACAGAGACTGTCTAAGCTCAAACAAGCATGGCATATCAGTGCCTCCCACTCACCATCTTAAAGATAAGGGGGAAAATGGCCGCTAAAACACAAACAATTACACTTTTATGGGAAAGAGGGGTAGAGTAGTTACAGAGTAGGGATGGTGTTCTATTTGAGTGCAACTCCATTCCACTGGCTGCTTATGTGATTTTTGTGTGTGAGTGAGCAAAATTGAGTTCTCTGAATATTAAGACTCAGTTTTCTTAAGTAATTGAAGATCTGATTAAACATAGGAAATGATTTTGGTAAAACAGAGTCCTTGTTTCCTAAACAGATAACCTTAAAGGTAGAGAAAAACTTTTGTTTATAATTCCTTCTTACGAGCAGACAAATGGTTCAAAAAAATTTATTTTGTTAATTGAACAAGGACAAAACAACATTTTAATTTTGCGCCAGTGTACTTTTGATATTAAAACTCATTTTCTTAAATTTAGCCTAATCTTAGCCAGTAATGACCACACATGAAATTCCTTTCCAGAGATTCCTTTTCCATAAGCCTTCTACAACTTTTTTCTTTACATTCAGATTTTGTTCTAAGTTTTTCCTCTTTAAATAACCATCTTCACTTTAGGACAAAATTATTTTTTCCCCGTAACAAAAATGCTTTCCTTATGCTTTTTCTTACCATAAACACATATCTTACTTTCCTTGCATGGAGTTGTTTCCTTTACTACTTCCAGTAGTCTTAAGTACATTTATTAAAATTCTTAACTCTTGGAAATCTTTTTTTTAATTAAATTTTTTTTAATTGAAGTGTAGTTGGCACATAATGTTCCATTGGTTTCAGGTGTATTACATAATGATTCAAGATCTCTGTATGTTCTGCTAAGCTCACCACAAGTGTAGCTGCCATCTGTCACCATATAATTCTATTACAATACCATTGACTACATTCCTTACACTCTACCTTTCATCCCCGTGACTTATTCATTCCATAACTTGGAAGCCTGTATCTCCCACTCCTCTGCTGCTTACATGATGTTTGGAAAGGAGCCAGGCAGCTGAATCTGGGCTCAGTCAGAAGGAGGACTATGGTTGATTGGTGATGTCTGCCTTGGGCATAGGAAGGGAAAGTGGACACATCAAGGTCCATGCATTAGCGAACTCTAGTCTAGGGCAAGGGGTTCAGCAGAGATTAATGGCATACCAATTAGTGCAAGATCAACAGGTGCAACTCTCCATTATCAATGGCACAGCTATGGGCCCATGAGGACAAGTAACTTGCTAGAGTTCTCCAGCTCAATCAGTTAGTGGCTCGACCATTACTAATCAAGAATCTGGTCCGTTAGATGTTGGTCCATTAAAAGAGGAGGAAAAAAGAGAAAGGATGGTGAAGGCACACTTCCTCTTCTTCCCAATTTTGCCCCAGATTATCTCTTTGTATAAGGAAACAAAAAGCAAAACAAGGCAAAGCAACAAATAAACAAACAAAAGATGAATGAGGTTGATTTTTAATGGGCCATATAAATTTGTCCAAGCTCAAAAGCCATGGGCAATAGAGAGTTTCTTAACAAGGAAAGTTTAACTTAAAACAGCGTGTTGACAGCTTTGTCATTGAATGCAATCAAGTTTTTTCTCCAGAGGTGAACATCCAGGACCATACGAGTCAGGCAGTATCCAGGGAATATGTCCTCTGTTTGGAATTTTCCAGGAGGGGCTGGAATGAACTGTAACAGCTGTGAGTGGCTTTCAGAGGACTCTCTGCTCTCTTGCTGTTGAAATCAGTAGTGTGACCTGAGTGACTGAACTTAATGTTTAAAAGCAGCTTGGTGTTAGCTTTGCCACTGAATGCAATTAGCCTCATTCATGAATTTATTTTTTCTGTGTCTCTTGTTTCCTGGAAATTAACCACCTTCGGCTATGTGCGAATGAAGGGGGGAAGGGGAAAAGCAGGAATGAGCACCTTCCTTGTCATTTCTGTCTACCCTCAAGTCTGATATTTTGCAAAACCAACCATGACAAACACAAGGTAGCTGAAGAAGAGAAGGGTTCCTGGGATAAAGCACCACATACACTGCCTGATTCACAATAAAGAACCCCAGCCTACCAAGAGCCCATTTGAGGACCACACTTAATTAGAATCAAGATTCATTTTCCACCAGACTCAAATATCAATGCAATATTTTAATCTGGGGGAGAAATCCACATGGACTTTATCTCTAGGCTTCAGAGTGCTACTCATACCTGAAACTAAGCTTACCAGCCCCTGTGTCTCAGGGGTATCCCCAACCCTATGCTACTTCATCCGTAGGAAATATTTGTCAATGGTGGGATTTCAGAGTCAATGAGATTTTTTTAGCCTTTTCTAATCACAGCAGGTAACAAATGCTTATTTTGTCCTCATCTAGGACAAATTGTTCTTGTTTGTAAAAGTAGGAAAAATTGTCCTTCGTCCCCTCATTAGGCCATAATTTGAAGTGCTTTCTTACTTTGGGCTGTGTTAGGGTGTCTAGATTCCAAAACATACAGGGACCAGAAGGTAAACAAAAACATGGGAATGGGATGAGCGGCTGTGGGGATTAGTGGGACCCAAGGAACTGTATAGTACTTGCTCCTTTAAAGGCATTTGCAGTTATTTTTTAAACCACTGATTATCAAACAAAACACCTCACTTTGCAATCCTGGGACTTCCAGATGCAGTAATGAAGCTAACATTTATTGGGCACTTCCTACGTGCCAGGCACTCCTTTGAGAAGTTCACCTATACTGAGTCACTTAATCATCACAAAATTCCTAAAATAACCACTGTTATTATTTCTCTTTCACAGAAAGTAAAACCAAGACACAGAAAACAAAATTAATCATGCAGTCAATAAGTGAAAGGGGGAAGATTTGAGCGAAAACTCTCTGTCTCTGGATCCTACATGTTTAACCCAAGAGTAAGTACCAAAATTGCTATCTTCACCTTTTGCTGAGAGATTTTGAACCCAGATACCTCGACCATGAGACGGATAAAGAAGTAAATGAGCATATTTACCCCAAAGATACAAAAGTAGGGACCCGAAAGGGTACGTGCACCCCGATGTTTATAGCAGCAATGTCCACAATAGCCAAACTGTGGAAAGAGCCAAGATGTCCATCGACAGATGAATGGATAAAGAAGATGTGGTATATATATACAATGGAATATTATGCAGCCATCAAAAGGAATGAGATCTTGCCATTTACAACGACCTGGATGGAACTGGAGGGTATTATGCTGAGCGAAATAAGTCAAACAGAGAAAGACATGTATCATATGACCTCACTGATATGAGGAATTCTTAATCTCAGGAAACAAACTGAGGGTTGCTGGAGTGGGGGGTGGGGTGGGAGGGATGGGGTGACTGGGTGATGGACACTGGGGAGGGTATGTGTTCTGGTAAGCGCTGTGAATTGTGCAAGACTGTTGAATCTCAGATCTGTACCTCTGAAACAAATAATGCAATATATGTTAAGAAAGAAAAAAAGAAGAAGAAGAATGTAGCAGGAGGGGAAGAATGAAGGGGGGGAAATCGGAGGGGGAGAAGAACCATGAGAGACAATGGACTCTGAAAAACAAACTGAGGGTTCTAGAGGGGAGGGGGTTGGGAGGATGGGTTAGCCTGGTGATGGGTATTGAGGAGGGCACGTTCTGCATGGAGCACTGGGTGTTATGCACAAACAATGAATCATGGAACACTATATCTAAAACTAATGATGTAATGTATGGGGATTAACATAACAATAAAAAATTAAAAAAAAAAAAAAGAAGTAAATGAGCAGTTTGGAGTAAAAGGGAGCCCAGGAGAGACGGCTACTCTCCCCCAAGCCAAACCAGAGGATACTGTGTGGCCTCCGTAGATGAAGATGACACAATTGAAGGTAATGATCCTTTGTTGGTGTCTTTTGTGCTCTACCATGGTAATATTAAATCTTAAAAGAGTTTCATTGCACTCACTCAGCTAGCTGGCATCCATCTGTTTGTTGATGGTTAATTTCAAACTAAAGCTCCATTTGGATACTAAAGGTGCCTCTTCAATTATTCATGCAGCATGTGATGACCCTCCCTCAATTACACTATTGTTTGAGTGATACATTGCCCTGGTGATGACGTACCTGGCTCCAGGCACCCAGCAGATGTTGCTTATTGTCTTTTTAAAGGTGCACAGTACTGATGTATTCTTATAGGTCATCACCAATGTCAGAAACAAAATCAAGTAACAGGTGGTCATAGGAACCCCAATGGGACTCTCCAACTATCTCCTGAACATTTCCACCTAGATGTCCCACTGGCACCTGAAACTCAGCCTGGTTCAAAAAGAGCAATTTATCTCTTCCCTCATTTCCAAACCCATTCTTCCCAGAGTATTTTTAATGCAAATTAAAATTCTGCCATTTTGCTAGTCTACCTAATTGAACTACCTTATTCTTTCCCCTCTTCCTCAAACCCTACATCCTGTTGATCGTTGAGTCTTGTAGTCTTGTTGATTTTTCTTCTGAAACAGCTCTCAGAGTTACCTCCCACCTTCTCTTCTATCACTGCCTTGTGTCAGCCTAGTTTTTTTTTCCATATGAGCTACTGAAGTTGTCTCTTCTTTATTCTCCCTAACTTGTCTGTCTTTCCCTCCCAGGACTCCCGACTCCAGTCTGAGTGACCTTCCCAACATGCAAGCATCCTTAAATTTATTTTATCTATACTATACTCCCATTGACTCTCTCTCTTATACTTCATTGTCCTCAGTAAGACCTTTCACCTACACCTACACCTATTCCTCATCCAAGCCCATCATCGCAACCCAACACCACTCCTGAACTCTATCTACCTGCCACCCAGCTATTGCATACCTTCAGGAACCTGCACATGCTTTCCTTCTGTTTGGGATATTTTTCCATTTGGTAAACTCAATTTATCTTTCAAGATACAAACCCAATTTTCATTCTCTGTGAAGTCTCTACAGATTCATTTGGGTGGATTTACTTATTACTCTTTCTTTTGGATCCCAAGCTCTGTGGTCATCCTTCTATTACCCTCTTGAAATTAAAAGCTTTCAAGTCTGTTTTCTTCAATAGAGGGTGGGATTGTAAATATAAAGGGCAATATCTAATGTACATTCACATCCCCAGTAAATAACACATTTAGCGTTGTTGAATAAATTTATCAGACATTCATCATCCAACAAATAGTTATCGAGTGCCTGCCATTTGATAAGCATTGAACTAAATACTTGTGACACACTGTTAAACAAAACCAGATACGACCCCTGTCCTCATGAAGATTGCAGTCAATGGCAGAAACATATCAAGCAAACACAATATCTGTAAAATTAAAGCTACACTAAGCATTCTGAAGGAAGATCTATGGTATTATGAGAATGAGGTTTGACCTAGCCAAGGAAATCAGGGAAAGATCTAAGCTGAGTTATGCACTCAGCAGTTACTTGGATAGCAATTACTTGGATAAAGAGATGAGAGAAGATCAAGCAGCGGGAATAGTGTGTGCAAAGGCCCTGTGGCAGAAGGCAGTCTAGAAAATACAGAAAACTGAAAGAAGGCTAGAGTGGCTGGGGTGAGCTTGTGGGAAGATGAGGCTGGAGAAGTGGGCAGGATCCATACCAAGCAGGGCTTTGTAATTCCTGTTGAAAAGCTTTATCTCTCTTAAAAGCAATGGGAAACTATGCAGCATTTAAGCCAGAGAGAGATAAGATCATTTTGCGTTCTGAGATCACTCTGGCTGCACTGAGGAGGACAGATGGGCTGTGGGAACACGGAGCAGAAAATGAGGATAAAAGCCTGAGTGAGATAAGATGGTAACTTGCACTAGCTAGAGAAGCAGTGGTAGAGATGGAGAAGGTGGTTTGTGAGATTTTTTAGGAGTTGGAAGTGACAGGATTTGCAGTGGATTTGATCTATATGAAAAGACAAACAAGAATCTAAGCAGGGAATGCTCAAGTTGTAATCAGCAGTACAAAAGAAAGATTTTCAACACTACACTGTGGAGTTGAAAGCCATTTACTTTTTCTACTGCAGATCTCAAGAGTGTGGGAAGAAAAGCTAGGGAGCGGAAATTAGGATTCCAGCTCCCATCAGCATCTGTAAGGTGAGCAGTGACAGAGCAGAGCAGCCAGCAAAGGTAATAAAGATTTGTCGGCCAACATGAGGACTGGTTCAGGGGGGCTGTTGGACACCAAAAGATCACAGAAGATCAGCAGAGAAAGTGAGAATAATGAGAGCAGGCGTCCCAGTGAGGCTTGAGCTAAGACTTGTGTGATGTGCAGGTTTCAGACAGGCACAGAGTTGGAGAAAGCATCCCACAGGAGAACAAGGGACCTGCGTGATGTCAAGTGAAGGACCTGGCTGTTGAGGTGCCTCTCCTAATTCTCCTTTATTTCCTTTAGGCTAGGGAACAAGATAAGCAAACTTGTTTTAGATCCTACTTAGATGATAATAAAACATCTATGGCGGAGGGCATGCATTAGTGTAAAGATACAAACATCTGGCCTCTTTGGAGGTCAGATAATGGTACCATTTTGTCTTCCAGAGCTTGAGTCTGTGTGCCAAAGGTCCAAGATTGCAGCTATGTTAAATTGCAGTGGAGCCTTTGGTTCCATGAAATGCATCAAAACATTTTGAGAGTCTCCTGTCTTGCAGGTGGTGTACTAAGTTCTGGAACAAGAAAGATGGATAAGACATGGCATCTACCTAGCAATCTATAAAATGTCTTGCAATCTATAAAATGCTATCAAGTAAGTTCAACTACAGTATTAATGATACCTCTAAGCCTTTGAGGGTGTAGTTAAAATAGAAATGAAAAATTCTAATTGGACAAAATTCAACATATACAATACCAGTGTGTCTGAAAGCACACTCTCTCTGGATTAGAAGCATATGAATCACTGAGGAATCCTGCTAAAATCCAAATTTTTGCATCCAACTCGGCTTATAGAATCAAACACCCTGAGGAGTGGAGTTTGAGAATCAACATTGTAAACAAGTTCTCCAGTGATTCTAATGCCCACTAAAAGCACCACTGAATTAAACCAGGAGTGAATCTGGATATTAGAAAATGAAGACTTGTCTTCTACTTTTTGTACCTTTTTTGGAAAAATACACAAATATTAAATGTCACCAAAACTAAAACCCTTGTGAATCCAGCTTCAAGGTAAAATCCTTAAATAGTCAATAACAGGGAATTCCAAGGTGAAAATTCTCGTCATCCACTCTTGCCTACACATAAAGAGTCTGTGTTCTTGTTTGCCAATGCTAATCACAAGACTTCAGATGTGATTATTTATGCTGCCAAGTCTATCATATAAAATATAAAGCATAAATTACTTTTACGCGTGGCTTCTTACCACTTTGGAGTATGTACATTTCAACCTCAGTGTGAAATCAGCATGGAGTTTGCTTCCATATGGCATCTGTACATATATAATTTGTAAAGGCACCTATCACTTTTGGTTAAGAGAAGCTACCAATGAAATTGTGCTTTGTTGTTCAGATTATATCCTTATTGCTTCTCAGCTTAGCCGCATTAAATTTTTTAAAAAGGTGAATCCGTTTTGCAAGGAAGAACTCACTCAAATTTTAGATGAGGAAAAACCAAGTTAGACCTTGCCTGGAGATCTCTGTCCTATGTAGCTTGTAAATAGGAATGTGAAGGGAGAGAGGCAGAGCTGGACTTTAATATGTACAGGCAAAGAGGTCCAAAGAAAGAGAAGTCAAAACCTTCCATGCTTACCTGTCCCATCTACTTCCTGCTATAATATCCATTGTGGGTTAATTCTTGGGAGGTAGGAAAAAGTCTCCCCTAGCATTCAAGTTAAACCTTGCAGAGAATAAGTAAAATTCCAAACAAATCTCAAAGCAACGTACATGGAAAGAGCAGAAGTCTCCTACAAATGTTGCACACAGACATTTGAGGCTCAGAGAGAGGCCTGGGCTCCCGAAACCTTGGAGCTCGGAAGATCCAGAGAGAGAGAAGTCACCAAGTACAGAGAAAGAACGTGAGCCCAGAGGAGTCCCCCTCCCAAACTCAAGTCATAGAAAGTAAGTTCCAGAACTGGTGGAAAAACTGCACCCCACACTTACAGCCCCCACCCACTTCTGCACTGCCAATCCACGCTTTAGATGATTTTGCCTTCCAAGTGGTCCTAACAGAATCCTTTACATACAATGAATGACCCAGAAAGTATGGTCTCATCATTGTTCCTCAAATAACCTGGTGGCCTTATCCTCACAAAGCCACAACTTCATTATACTTTGTCACTTCATAAGTATAAAAACTAGCCAACCTCTAAGATGACAATGCATCCCCTGATCTATTTTTTTTCAGATAGCCTTTTAAAGTTCAAGGCCTTGCTATGGGGCAAGAGGGTCGGGTATGCGTGTATGTGTGCATGCTTTTGTTCAAGGGAGTGGGGGCAAGGGAGAAGCCCATCATGTGTACCCGAAACAAAGCTTTGATCCACATCTTCCACTGCCCAGTAAAACAACTTGTAACCACAAAAGCATTTGGAGCACTGTCATCTGATCCAGCAGCCATGGGCCCCTTTTTTTCAGATAACCAAATACCTTCACAATGAGACCACTGCACTTGCCCAGAGGGGGAGGTCCCCTCATCATTCACCTGCTGTCATTCCTTTCAGGGGCCCAGGATAGTCCAAGGGCCTTCACTGCAGGCTCTAATTGGCTTCAGCCTCTTGAGTAGACTTTCCCAGGTGAAAGGGGAGCAAATGTGGCTTTTCATTTACGTTCCTTATCATGGGTCTACGGGGAGGGACTAAAAAGGGCCCAAGAGGCCCTTAAGAGCTTGCATTGAAGGTGGGGAGGGAAAGCTGGAAAAGTGGGAAATAAAAATCATATCCAGTACTTTATTCAACTGTTTTATAACAAGTTGAAATCAGGCTCCTTCTAGATCTAAATGGATCTTCCAGTCCTATAATTAAATTGAGAAAATGAAGCCCTTGCAGGCCTTTTGCTGCCTTTGATCGTTGGTTGTTTTTTTTGTTTTTTTTGTTTTTTTGTGACTGAAGTGTAACCAGAGCTCCTTTTTCTGGGGCATGAGCCTCACATGGGCAGTCGGCACTCTCTCGGGCACTCGAGAGAGTGCCGGCTGCCCCCCATGTCAGCCTGTGAGGGCTGAGGGCCAGGCAGGGGCTGACATGGTCCCAGCAAAAGCAGACCCCAAGAAATGTGTCTGTAGTGACAAGCCTCCTTCTGTGTACATTCTCTTCTGGCACATTTTTCCACGTGCTCTCTCCTTCTCAAAGACTCTCTGTGGGATCTGGTATTTCTCCCCCTGAAGGAAAGGGATGGGGCATTTCATGACAGTGCAGAAAACTGTCTCTCAAATCACAAAGAAGGTGGCATCTAAAAGCCCATGCTTTTAAATTTCTTTCCCTTTGGTCCTTGGTCAGTTTCTACTCATACTCCCCACCTCCTGAAGGTGTGCAACACACACACACACACACACACACACACGTGCACACTGAGCACCAGCGGGCATGAACACACAGTTGAAAGCTCAGTGGATCCTCCCAGGCTAAGGAGGCTCCATCACACCCGAAAGGTGAAATCTAATCATTAACACAAACCACCTCTTCCCCATTTCCAGTGGAATTTGCTCCCGTTGACTCGCTAAAGCGCCCTCATGTGACACTCTGTTGTAATACCACTCAAGACTTTGGAAAGATACAAGAGTATGTTTAAACACCGTGTCACCACAATTCAAAAATATCACTCTTCTCTTTCCACCTCTACTTCTTAGCTGGACCCATGAGGCAGAGAACTACTGCATGAGTTCCTGAAATAACACCAGGGCTTTGCTATGCCCAAGTGTGTGTCTAGGCAAAGCCTGGCAAGCCTCACACTGGGGGGCTCACTCTCAGCCTTGAGCTGAGAACACAGCTCTGACCTGCACAGAATAAGTCAGAGGAGGAGGAGCTGCGGGCCGATCTCTCTTCCTCCTCAGGGAAGTGGCCAGCATAGACTGAGCTGACCTCCGGGCCAAGAATCTCATTAACCAATTAAAGCGGAAGAGTGCATATTAACACAGTGCTTCTCAAAGTGAGCTTCAGGGAACGCCATCACCAGAACAACAGCAAGGGTTATTAAAATCAGGTTTCCAAGCCCTACTCTGTATCTGTTGAATCAAAATCTTTGCTATTGGGACCCAAGAGTTTGCATTTTCAATTTTCAAGCTGAGTTTTTAAGCACAGTCAAGTTATAGCAACTTTCCTTATTTTTTGCAAACTCTTCAGGTTATATTTTAACAAAAAACCTTTTAATTCCATAAACCAATGGGATGACTTTTGATACTGTGGCAGTACTAAAAATAAGTGGGAGAAGAGGAGTTTCCAGTGCCCCTTGATTTTTCCCACAGAGGTAGCTGCACGTGCCATCAAAACAAAGGGTCTGCCTTCTCTGTTCCAGCCCTAAGAGGGCACCCCAAGGGTAAAGCACAGACTGGTGGGGGCCTGGCTTCCGGGATAAAGAGTTCTACCTCTAGGACTTGGACATCCAGTTGGGAGGGGAGAAGGGCAATCAGGGACTCAACTCACCTCTAGGGGGCGCCAACCCAGATAATAGAGTACACTTCCCGTCATCACTTTCTAGCTGGGAAATCTTTTTTTTTTTTTTTTTTTATGTTATGTCAATCACCATACAGTACATCATTAGTTTTTGATGTGGTGATCTACAATTCATTGTTTTTGTGTAACACCCAGTGCTCCATGCGGTACATGCCCTCCTTAATACCCATCACGGGGCTAACCCATCCCCGAACCCCCTCCCCTCTAAAACACTCAGTTTGTTTCTCAGAGTCCATAGTTTCTCATGGTTCATCTCTCCCTCCGATTCCCCCCCTTCATTTTCCCCTTCCTTCTCCTAATGTCCTCCATGCTATTCCTTATGTTTCACAAATAAGTGAAACCATATGATAATTGACTTTCTCTGCTTGACTTATTTGACTTAGCATAATCTCCTCCAGTCCCATCAATGTTGATGTAAAAGTTGGGTATTCGTCCTTCCTGATGGCTGAGTAATATTCATTGTATATATGGACCACATCTTTTGAAAAAATGTTCATCATCGTTAGCCATCAGGGAAATTCAAATCAAAACCACATTGAGATACCACCTTACACCAGTTAGAATGACAAAAATTGACAGGGCAAGAAACAACAAATGTTGGAGAGGTTGTGGAGAAAGGGGAACCCTCTTACACTGTTGGTGGGAATGCAAGTTGGTACAGCCACTTCGGAAAACAGTGTGGAGGTGCCTCAAAAAATTAAATACAGAGCTACCCTATGACCCAGCAATTGCACTCCTGGGTATTTACTCCAAAGACACAGATGTAGTGAAAAGAAGGGCCATATGCACCCCCAATGTTCTAGCTGGGAAATCTTATTCAAGTTGCCCCTCTGTGCCTCAATTTCCTATGAGGAAAAGGAGGACTAATATTTGTGTATTTGATAAGTACATTATTATTATTATAATTAATTTCTAAGGGTCCTGAGATTGGTATCCTCAGATATAGGTGTTGTGAGCAATGGATATGAAGTTGCATAAAAGTCTTCCACAATCTGAATCTGCATAAGGGAAAGGAAATACCTGCTCTTACCAAAATATATTAAATTAAATCAAAAATGTTAAATGAGATCTGAGCTCCCCTCTCCTCCATCATAGCCCCCACCATCCCTTCTCCTCTATTCTATCATATGAGGCTTCTTTCCGTTTCTTGAACCCAACAAACATGGCTGGTCCTCATGAGGAAATAGAGGCTGGTCCTGGATGTTTCCAGGTCAGGAAGATTGCACGTAGGCACTGTGCTTTGAATGGCCATTATAAGTGTCATCCTCGGCAAGGGGTGGGATGAAGTGAGGAGGGTTCTGGAAGAAGGAAGCTTTCCTTCCAGCAGATGCTCAAGAAGATCCAAGGCAGGCCATGAATAGAGCAAAGAGAGCCCCAACTCTGGTCAGTCAGATACGGCTTATTCCCAACTCTGCCATATACTAGTTGAATGACCTTAGTTAATATTCTTGAACTCTAAGCCTCAGTTCTCTCATCTGTAAAATGACTCTGTATAATAATATTGGCCTTATAATTACTATGAGGATTAATAGAAATGACGCATGTAAAGCAATTACCACCATGTCTGGTGCATGTAAATGTTCTATTTATATTAATTATAATAAGGAACCACACTCAGTGTATGGCTTTAAGGTCTGTGCAAGGCCTGTCTCTTGATTTATTTTATATTTTCCCATTTATTCTCCATTCCACTGCTACCCCCTCCCTTATCCTCCTTCCTGAGTTTTCATATATGTCCTTAGATTTTTGTGTGTCTTTGAAAAACATACAGCTTTGTTGTGTATGCGTTAAATTTTAATATCTTTAAATGGTACTGTGCTATAAATCGCTTTCCACCTTTTGCACTCAACATTGAAAGTTTTAGAACTATACATATTACTGTTTGCCAAAGGTTCTCAACTTTACAACATAGCAGAATCACTTGGGGAGCTTTTGAAAAATACCAATATCTGGATTTCAATTCCAGTGATTCTGATTTAATTTGTCGAGGATGGGGGCTGAGCCTCAGGTCATTCTAAAGTGCAGCCAAGATAGAGAACAACTGCTGTGCATAAAGCTAGCTCACCGGCCAGGACGACTCAGGCAGCAAGAGGACCAGGGTCCCCCTTTTTCTGGCGACAGCAAGTCCCTGCAGCAAAACCAAGTAATAATGGCCTTAAGGGCAGTGGCAAATAGAAAAAGAAGAGAGGAAAAGGTAACTTGCTGCCTAAGGGGTACGTAAGGAAGCCCAGAAATCAGCCCTACATCTCCACCCCTTTATAAGAGTCATAGAGCAATGAGTGCTGAGTTGGTCTATGTGTATATTTAATGCATGCAGTGCATGCACAATGATGGCAAGGAGTCCAGCTTTTGAAGTATCGTGTTACATATGGTCCCCTAGAACACCAGGACCATCTTCACTCATCTTATTTTCTCTGGGAAGTCCCAACAGCACTGACAGATGGTTATCCCAATCATAATCACTAAACCAGCTATGAGCTGGGTTCTACATTTTTTCCATACTGTAGTAGTACAGAGGATGCCCTCTTACCTGGCATTACTTGGCACTTGTGGTTAGTTGGCTCATTGGAAAAAACATGGCTAAAGCTGGGAATCATTAAAAGGTGATGTATACATACATTAAACATTTTATTTTAACCTAAAACATATCAATGCACATTCATGAACCAAACTTTTGATGTAAAGCCAAGGCATTTTCTTTGACCTTAAGTTGTCTGATTGGAGTTACAACATTATCTCTAACATAAACTACATCCATAACATATATGTTAGGAATTCTAGTTTCTATTCTCTTAAAGTAGAGAAGAATTTAATTGCCCTACCAAAGACGTCAAGGTGCAAAATTCCATTTAAAAAATATATTCTAGGAATTTGTTATTGAAATTTTAAATAAACAGACAAATTGAAAGAGTGGCATAATAAACACCAAAATATCCACAGCCTAAATTAAACAACTTGTTTATCTATTGCCGTATCTGCCTTACTTCTCATGACGTTTATAGATCTACAACTACATCCATTCATCTATCATCTAGCTGTACTTATTTTTGCTAAACATTTGAAAAAAATTGCAGACAACGTAACACTTCCCCCTAAATACATAGTGTGTACCTCTTGAGGATAAGAACATGCCTCTATATCATCTCACACAATGAAAACTAATGATAACTTCACAATAACATCTACTCTCCAGCCTTCAAATTTCCCCAGCTGTCACAAGATTGTCATGTATGAGTTGTTTTTTAATCAACCAATATCCAGTCCTTGTCCATGTATTGCATTTGGTATTTTATTTTTTTGGCTCACCTTTGTTTTTGTTTTGCTTTTTTTTCTCTTTGATAGAGACTTTTTAAAGACTTCAGACCATTTTGTATAGTACTTAGTATTCTGGATTCATCTGAGTGTTGTCTGGTGATAACATGGTTTCCCTTTACCCTGCATTGACTGTAAATTGGAAATTAAACTTAAAAGCTTCAATAGATTCAGGTTAAATATATGGGGCAGACTTCTTCACTGGTGATGCTATGAACTTCATATGATATCTCCTGCAGGTTTTTTTGGTGAACAGGTGTAAGCATTTATCTTGGGTACATACCTAAAAGTGGGATTGCTGAGTTATAAGGTATACAAATGTTCAGCTTTCTTTAGTAGTTGCACCAGTTCATACCCCTTCCAACAGTATATGAGTTCCAATGGCTTGACATCTTTGTCAACATTTAAAATTGTCTTTCTAGTAGCTTTGTAATGCTATTGGACTGTGATTTTAATTTGCCTTCTCCTGATGATTTTGAGCACCTTTTCATGTGCTTATTCACTATTTAGATATGACATGTTTAAATATTTTGCCCATTTTTAAATTGGCTTATCTGTCTTTAAAAATTGATTCGTAAGATTGAATATGAATTATTTGTTGGTAATATATTTAAAACATCTCCCACTCTGTGGTTTGCATTTTCACTCCCTGAATGATGCCCTTTGAGGAACATAATTTCTTTTTTTTTTAATTTTTTTATTGTTATGTTAATCCCCATACATTACATCATTAGTTTTAGATGTAGTGTTCCATGATTCATTGTTTGTGCATAACACCCAGTGCTCCATTCAATACATGCCCTCTTTAATACCCATCACCAGGCTAACCCATCCTCCCACCCCCCTCCCCTCTAGAACACTCAGTTTGTTTTTCAGAGTCCATCGTCTCTCATGGTTCGTCTACCCCTCCGATTTCCCCCCCTTCATTCTTCCCCTCCTGCTATCTTCTTTTTTTTTTCTTAACATATATTGCATTATTTGTTTCAGAGGTACAGGTCTGTGATTCAACAGTCTTGCACAATTCACAGTGCTCACCAGAGCACATACCCTCCCCAGTGTCTATCACCCAGTCACCGCATCCCTCCCACCCCACCCCCCACTCCAGCAACCCTCAGTTTGTTTCCTGAGATTAAGAATTCCTCATATCAGTGAGGTCATATGATACATGTCTTTCTTTGTTTGACTTATTTCGCTCAGCATAATACCCTCCAGTTCCATCCACGTTGTTGCAAATGGCAAGATCTCATTCCTTTTGATGGCTGCATAATATTCCATTGTATATATATACCACATCTTCTTTATCCATTCATCTGTCGATGGACATCTTGGCTCTCTCCACAGTTTAGCTATTGTGGACATTGCTGCTATAAACATCGGGGTGCACGTACCCTTTCGGATCCCTACTTTTGTATCTTTGGGGTAAATACCCAGTAGTGCAATTGCTGGATCATATGGTAGCTCTATTTTCAACTTTTTGAGGAACCTCCATACTGTTTTCCAGAGTGGCTGCACCAGCTTGCATTCCCACCAACAGTGTAGGAGGGTTCCCCTTTCTCCACATCCCCGCCAACATCTGTCATTTCCTGACTTGTTAATTTTAGCCATTCTGACTGGTGTGAGGTGATATCTCATTGAGGTTTTGATTTGGATTTCCCTGATGCCAAGCAATGTTGAGCGCTTTTTCATGTGTCTGTTGGCCATTTGGATGTCTTCTTTGGAAAAATGTCTGTTCATGTCTTCTGCCCATTTCTTGATTGGATCATTTGTTCTTTGGGTGTTGAGTTTCATAAGTTCCTTATAGATTTTGGATACTAGCCCTTTATCTGATATGTAATTTGCAAATATCTTCTCCCATTCTGTCGGTTGTCTTTTGGTTTTGTTGACTGTTTCCTTTGCTTTGCAAAAGTTTTTTATCTTGAGGAAGTCCCAATAGTTCATTTTTGCCCTTGCTTCCCTTGCCTTTGGCGATGTTTCTAGGAAGAAGTTGCTGCAGCTGAGGTCGAAGAGGTTGCTGCCTGTGTTCTCCTTTAGGATTTTGATGGACTCCTGTCTCACATTTAGGTCTTTCATCCATTTTGAGTCTATTTTTGTGTGTGGTGTAAGGAAATGGTCCAGTTTCATTCTTCTCCATGTGGCTGTCCAATTTTCCCAACACCATTTGTTGAAGAAACTGTCTTTTTTCCACTGGACATTCTTTCCTGCTTTGTCAAAGATTAGTTGACCATAGAGTTGAGGGTCCATTTCTGGGCTCTCTATTCTGTTCCATTGATCTATGTGTCTGTTTTTGTGCCAGTACCATACTGTCTTCATGATGACAGCTTTGTAATAGAGCTGGAAGTCCGGAATTGTGATGCCGCCAGCTTTGCTTTTCTTTTTCAACATTCCTCTGGCTATTCGGGGTCTTTTCTGGTTCCATACAAATTTTAGGATTATTTGTTCCATTTCTTTGAAAAAAGTGGATGGTATTTTGATGGGGATTGCACTGAATGTGTAGATTGCTCTAGGTAGCATTGACATCTTCACAATATTTGTTCTTCCAATCCAAGGGGAACATAATTTCTTTTTTTTTTTTTTAAAGATTTTATTTATTTGACAGAGAGAGAGATAGCGAGAGCAGGAACACAAGCAGGGGGAGTGGGAGAGGGAGAAGCAGGCTTCCCACCGAGCAGGGAGCCCGATGTGGGGCTCGATCCCAGGACTCTGGGATCATGACCTGAGCCGAAGGCAAATGCTTAACGACTGAGCCACCCCAGCGCCCCGGGGAACATAATTTCTTAATTTTAATATATTCCAGTTGATCAACCAAAAATTTCATTACATTTAGTAGTTTTATATTCTGTTTCAAAAATCTTTGTTTACCCCAAAATCATGAAGATATTCTCTATATTATCTCCCAGAAACTCTATTTTTTTCAAATTGAGATCCACAGTCCATCTGAAATTAATTTTTTTTAGTATGGTGTAAGACAGAGTCAATATCATTTTTCCAAGATAATCCTCACTCCACTGCTTTACTATGTTCTCTTTGTCATAAATCAAGTATTTATATAAATATGTTTGGGTTTCTATCTGGACTTATTTTGCTCCATTGTTTTGTTTATTCTTATGCCAACAATACCCTGCTGTTTTAATTACTATAGCTATATAACTCTTAACATCCACTAATATATGGGGTCCAAACTTATTCTTCCTCCTCAAAATTGCCTCTGGTATTGGGAGACTTTTGCACTTATTTATAAATTTTAGACATCAACTTGATAATTTCAAAGAAATGATACCAGATATTAAGACTGTCTTAAATCTACAGATCATTTTGGAAAGAAACCATATATTTCTCTTTTTATTTAGATCTTGCCTAATTTTTCTTGATAATGTTTCATAGTTTTGCTAAGTTATTAATTGTAATTTTTATTTGTAGATTATTTTGGATTTTCTAGGTACACAATTATATCATGCATAAATAATGATAGTTTCATTTTCATTTCTTATGCATTTTATTTCTTTTTCTTGCTTTATTGCAAATGGTAGGCCCTCCAACACAATGTTGAGTAGTGGTGATATAATGGTGATATATTATGGTGATCTCCACCATTTCTTCCTCAACTCCAATTTCAGGAAGAAAATTTTTAACAGTTCATCATCAAATATAAAGTTTGCTGTAGGCTTCTATTGACATTTATCAAATTAAGAAAATTCTCTCCATTTCTAGTTGCCATGATTATTTTTAAGTCATGTATGGATATTGAATTATCAAATATTTTTCTGCATCTAACAATATGATTATCAATATTATTTCTCTTCTCTTTTCTATTAGTTTACTGCATATACTGGTGTTAAATCAGCTGTGACTTGTTGGGGAAAAAAAACCTGACTTGGTCATGATATATACCTTTTTTGTATATCTCGTTTTACATATTTTGTTAAAAATATCATCATATACATTCATGAGAAGGACTGATTGAATCCTTTCTTGTAATATCCTTGTCAGATATCAAGGTTTGCTGGCCCAGTGAAGTTGAGAAGTATCCATTCTGCTTCTCTAAGGAAGTTTATCTAAGATTAGTATCATTTCTTCTTCAAATGTTTGGAAGAATTCATCAGTGAAATCATCTGGGCCTGGATTTTTATTCATAGGAAGATTTAAATTATGGTTTTACTATTTTTAATAGATATAAAATTATTTAAAAGTTTATATCTTGTGTTTACTAAGAATTTATCCGTTTTATCTCAGTTGACAAGGTTTATTCAAAAAAATGTTTATAATAACCTATAGTCATTTTTTAAATGTCTTTCCCCTTTGTTTATACTAGTTTTCTGTACTTTTCTTATTTTTTTCCTGGGGTTATCAATTTTATTAGTTTTTGCAAGAAAACAAATTTTGGTTTTGCTGATTATTTTCTTTTGAATATTTATTTTCTATTTCATTAATTTTCCCCCTTATCTTTATTATTTCCTTCCTTCTACTTTCTTTGGATTTAATTTGCTGTTCTTTTGCCAACTTTTATGACAGATATTTAACCATTGATTTTTGGCCTTTCTTCTTCTATAATATATGTATTTAAGGCTCTAGTTTTCTCCTCTGCTTTAGCAGAATCCCACTTTTTTTTTCCTTAGAGAGAAAGGTAAGGAGGAGTGCTTTTCATGATGGAAATGTTCTCAGTGCTCTGCTTCCTAAGGTCACAAACTCTCTGGGGCCCTCCTGCAGAGTTTCACCAGTCCTCTCTGTTTCCTCCCCCACCTTCTGAGAAGAAGGGTTTCATGCAGATCTGTTTTCTGGATCCAGTTGTCCTAGTCCTTTCCTGGGTTTAAAAATATAAAAATTTATAAATTATTAGGGGAAATATCCAGTGAACAAATGAGGGGCAGGTGGACATCCTATATATTATTATTAAATTCAAACATTTTCTAATTTCCAAACTTTTTTTTTTTAATTGACCCTTGGATTGTTTTTGGTTGTTTTTTCCCAAGTACTCACCTAATATTTATTTTTTTAATTAACATATAATGTATTATTTGTTTCGGGGTACAGGTCTGTGATTCATCAGTCTTACACAATTCACAGCGCTCACCATAGTACATACCCTCCCCAATGTCCATCACCCAGCCTCCTCATCCCTCCCACCCCCCTCCACTCTAGCAACCCTCAGTTTGTTTCCTGAGATTGAGTCTCTTATGTTTTGTCTCCCTTTCTGGTTTCTTCTTGTTTCATTTTTCCCTCCCTTCCCCTATGATCCTCTGTCTTGTTTCTCAAATTCCTCATATCAGTGAGATCATATGATACTTGTCTTTCTCTGATTGACTTATTTCGGTGAGCATAATAGCCTCTAGTTCCATCCATGTCGTTGCAAATGGCAATATTTCATTTTTTTGATGGCTGCATAATATTCCATTATATATACATACCACATCTTCTTTATCCATTCATCTGTTGATGGACATCTAGGCTCTTTCCATAGTTTGGCTATTGTGGACATTGCTGTTATAAGCACTGGGGTGCAGGTGCCCCTTCAGATCCCTACATTTGTATCTTTGGGGTAAATACCCAGTAGTGCAATTGCTGGATCATATGGTAGCTCTATTTTCATCTTCTTGAGGAACCTCCATACTGTTTTCCAGAGTGGTTGCACCAGCTTGCATTCCCACCAACAGTGTAGGAGGGTCCCCTTTTTCCGCATACTCACCAACATCTGTCGTTTCCTGACTTGTTAATTTTAGCCATTCTGACTGGTGTGAGGTGATATCTCATTGAGGTTTTGATTTGGATTTCCCTGATGCTGAGTGATGTTGAGCATTTTTTCATGTGTCTCTTGGCCATTTGGAGCACACATCTACGGCCATACCACCCTGAACACGCCCGATCTCGTCTGATCCTTGGATTGTTTAGAAGTATACATAGGGCTGCTTTTCTGGGTACCTTTAAATTTCTAGCTTAATTCTACCATAGTCAGAAAACAGTCTCTAGGTAATTTGAATTCTTTCAAATTTATTGAGCTGTGCTTTATACTTCAGCAAATGGTAAATGTTCCATGTGCATCTGAACAGGAAGTATGTTCTTCGGTTTTGAAGTACAGTATTCTGCGTATATTTGTTAATTGTGTTCAAACCTTCTATATCTTACAGATTTTTCCTTTGTTCTATCGATTACTGTGAGAGACATGTTAAAATATCTTAACTATAATTGTGAATTAATGTTTTGTCTTCTATTTCTCACAATTTTTGCTTCATTTTTGGTATTCTTATTAAATACACTCGAAGTTAGAATTATTATATATTTCAGGTGAAATGAACCTTTTATAAATGAAATGTACATTTTTATCTCTAGTAAGTTTTTTGTCTTAAAGTCTATTTTAGGTTAGTGTTTAGATGGTATATATATTCTACTTTCAACCTTTTTTATTCTTGCATGCAGCTGACAATCTTTCTATTTTAATTGGAATGGTCTATTTACATTTTGTGTGGTTGCTAATAAGTCACTTCATTCTACTTCTCACAAAAATATTCCTTTTTATCCCCTTTCTTGACTTCTTTTACATTAATCAGTTATGTGCTAATTTGTTGCTGTTTTCCTCTATTAACTTCTTCTTTTATAAATTTTCTACTTATATTTACTGAATCCCTAATTATAATATCAGCAAGGAAGACACTACAGAAGACCATCAGGGGTTGTTGAGGAGCAATTACTTGGGATTTTTTAAAGACATATCCATCAGCTCACATAGCTACCTTGTGCATGTGTGTGTGGCGAGAACATGTGAGACCTACTCTCTTAGCAAATTTCAAAGAAACAATACATTATTATTAATGATAACCATCGAACTGTCCATTTGATCTTCAGAGCTTATTCATCTTATAACTGAAAGTTTGCACTCTTTGATCAATATTTCCCTTTTCCTGCAACCCCTATATCTGGTAACCACCATTCTATTCTCTATTATTATGAGTTCAACATTTTTTCTTTATTAAGTTTCGTAGATTCCATATATAAGTGAGATCACACAGTATTTGTCTCTGTGTCTGGTTTATTTCATTTAGCTTAATGTTCTTCAGTTTCATCCACGTTGTTGTAAATGACAGGAATTCCTTCCTTTTTAAGGCTGAATAATATTCCCTTTGATTGAATAATACACCACTTTTTCTTTTTTTTTTTTTAAGATTTTATTTATTTATTTGACAGAGAGAGACACAATGAGAGAGGGAACACAAGCAGGGAGAGTGGGAGAGGGAGAAGCAGGCAGGGAGCAGGGCTCGATCCCAGGACCCTGGGATCATGACCTGAGCCGAAGGCAGACGCTTAACGACTGAGCCACCCAGGTGCCCCATATACCACATTTTCTATATTCATTCATCTGTCAATGGACACTTAGATTGTTTCTAAGTATTGGCTATTTGATTAATGCTGCAATGAACATGAGAGTGCAGATATCTCTTCAAGATAGTTATTTTTATTTCCTTTGGATACATACCCAGAAGTGGGATTGGTGGATCACATAGTAATTCTTTTTAATTTTAAAGGAAACTCCATATTTATTCTGTTTTCTATAATGGCTGTACCAATTTGTATTTCCACCAACAGTGTACAGGAGTTTTCTTTTTCCCCACATCCTTGCCAACACATGCTTTTGATTGAAATAATAGCCATTCTAACAGGTGTGAGGTGATACCCATGTCATTGTGGTTTTGACTTGCATTTCCCTGATGATCAGTGATGTTGAACATCTTTTCATACACCTGTAACCATTTGTATGTCTTCTTTGAGAAAATCTCTATCCAACTCCTTTGCCCATTTTTTAAATTGGGTTATTTGGATTTTTTGCTATTGCATTGTATGAGTTCCTTATATATTTTGGACATTAACCCCTTAGCAGACACACAGTTTGCAAATATTTTCTCCCATTCTGGAGTTTGCCCTTTCATTTTAATAATGGTTTCCTTTGCTGAGCAGAAATATTTTAGTTTGATGTGGTCTCATTTATTTTTACTTTTGTTGCCTGTGCTTTCAGTGTCCAATCCAAAAAACGACTGTTAAGACCAATGCCAAGGAGCTTCTCTCCATGATTTCTTGTAGGTGTGTTATGTTTTTAGGTCTTACATTTAAGTCCTTAGTCTATTTTGAGTTGATTTTTATATATGGTGTAAGGTAAGGATCCAATTTCATTCTTTTGCATACAGATATCTAATTTTCCCAGCATTATTTATTGAAGAAGCAATCCTTTCCCCATTGTATATTCTTGGCACTTATGTTGAAAATTATTTAACCATATATGAGTGGGTTTATTTCTGGGCTTTCTATACTGTTTCTGTTTTTATGCCAGTACCCTACTATTTTGATTACTGTAGCTTTGTAATATAATTTGGGGTGGAAACTAGTAATGGATGTTAATACAGCTCAGAAGACAATACAGGTAAAGGATGATGAATAATGAAGAGAACCCAGATAAAGTCCAGATTAGTATCTTTTGTAGCTGTCATAACCTTCTAGAAATTCATTGATTTCTTAATACAGATTGACATTAACAAAAGAAATAAAGAAAGTGAAAAAGAGATAGCCTTGGAATTACACTACTGAACATTATTTCAAGAATCCAAAGTGAGTGCAAGCTTTCAGGGTAGAAAAAAATGGAGGCATAAAATTCCATTTGGCTTTTGAAACATAAGCACAGACACACACAAACATTTCTGTCCCCTGACTTCTGCCTGGAATGCGGGTCCTGGAAGGAACTGAGTACATAGAGGATGTCTTAGATGAATCATATAAATGGAAACCCTTCAGAAGTTGACTTTGTTAAAACCATTTCAGAAGGTTGTGGGGAGCAAGTAAACATACCCTACAGTTAACTTTTCTGTAGAAACTCGCTCTCTCTTTTCTCTCTGTAAATATGAGTTACTATATTTATACATTTGTAATTGTTACATTTTGATCTTAAACTTACTGTACAGGAACTATTTAACTAGATCACTTCTTTACACAAAACAAGTGTCCAACAGAATGTATAAATAGCTTTGAAGGAGGGGCGAGGGTGGGGAGCAGAGAAAGGACAGATAAATAGTACAGAGCAAGGAATATAAAATTGTGGCAGAACCTATGGTAGCTCTAATTTTGAATTCCTCCTTCCCTCTTCCTTCCTTCCTTCCTTCCTTCCCTTCTTCCTTCTCTTCCTTAACTAAAATATCAGTTACTGAAGATATAAAGATGATATTGTATAAGATATTTCTTATCAAAAGACAGCAGGGCCTTTCCATTAATTATTACCTATTCTAAAAAAAATTGGACCCCTATGGTCAAGAATAACAATCGTCAGTTGCCTGAAGCTTGTTAGGTGCTGGGCAAAATCCTGTGCCCTTCTATTTCATCATCCAGTAATGCATGCAAAATTATTGTTTCCGTTTTATAGAAGAGAAAATGGCAATTCAGAAAGGCAGAGCAGCCTATCTCAATCTGAAACCTCGAACTGCCTGAATGCAAAGCCCATGCAAAGGGGTCCTGTCTTGAACATTTCTGCATACCCCGTAGCACCTAGCACAGGAGTGTTCCACACAATAAAGGCTTCATAAAACTATACTCTAGTGAAATCTTGAGTGATGGCCACTTCTCGAGGCTTTGGCCTACATGGGAAAGTGCCCTGAAATAGTGGGCACGACAAAGTCAGAGTGAGGAGAGCAGCCCAGTGGTCACTTCCTAATTGCTAGGAGTTGTAAGAGCTCTTGAATCATCTGGCTGTTGTGCTGTCCCTGCTTCAGGTCACTCACTCAACACTCCCAGCCTTCCTGTGTGGTAGATGCTGCCATCTCCAGTTTACCAAGGGAACCAAGACCCAGAGGCCTTTGCTGACTTACTGAAGCCACACAAAGAGTCAATACCAGAGCCTGGAATTACACCTAGGTACTTTTGGCCAGGCCTTAAGCTCTTAACCCCAATGCTAACATTTACTTCACATTTGACCATGCACCAAATACAGGGTGCAGCCCTTCACAAGCATGATCTCATTTAATCCTGACAATGGCCCTAAAAAATTAGTACTGTTCCAACCCACTCTACAGCAGAAAACTAAGGTTCAGGGGAATGAAGCAATGAGCTGGAGGTTCCAAGCCAGCAAATGGCAACAAATGGCAGTGATCTAGTTAAATAGTTCCTGTACAGTTATGAAGCCAGGTCTGTCACCTGAGCCTGGCATTTAAACCACTTGAACATCCTACTTCTCTGTGTGTAGAGATTATTCTGGAGCTGGATGTTGCCCAAGTGCATGAAACCTGGTTGATTTGCAAGGAACCAGAAACCATGGCATTTTCATTGACATATTTGTTTGTTGGGATCCTGGTGTGGGGTCCTTGAGTCAGGTTGTGGCTGGCAGGTAGGGGCGCCACCTGTTCAGCTCCTCCTGGTGTGTGTTGCATGACAATCCCCTTCACTACGCTTAGGGCATATATATTGTCCCTTCAGTGAAGCCCAAAACGCAGTCTGGTTTAGTGGGAAGGACACAGGATTTGGAGTCAGTCACCTTAAATTCAGAACAAAGCAGCATTTCTTTCACTCACTGCTATAGAACATGGTAGATGAACCCATAGACTCTAGAACCACACTGACTCTTGAACCACACTGTTCAAATTTCACTCACGACCTACCTCCCTGCCACTTGGCCTGTGACTCAGTTTCTCCATCTGTAAAAAAGGGAATGATAATAAGAGCATGCTTATCTCCCGGTTGTGAAAATGTAAGGAAATCATGTGCACAAAGCCCTTGGAACAGTCCTGGCCCAAGGGAAGTGTTTGCACTGATTTTGCCTCCAGCCTTTGTATACCACCTGGAAACTGGTACTGGCTAGTATGTATCTCTAAAATGCAGGAATTAACTGGATCCTGTTTCCTTGTCTATGAAAAAGCAGCTTCGTGTACCTGCCTTTGAGAATTGTGTCAGTTCACAGATGTAAAAGCACCCAGGATGTTACCTGGCACATCGTGGGTACCCAGTAAGCACTATTATTAACCACTTATGATGTGAGCCTCGCCTTACTTTTCAGCAAAATGAGTAGCCTCAGGAAGCCTGCCTGGTAGGTGCTGCTATACTCATTTTACAAACAAGGGAACCAAGACCCCGAGACTTTCGCTGAGGTTAACATGTTATACACGTACAACAATGTAGGTCAAAATGCTATGTAAGCAGTGAAACGCTGTACAATAGTGAGCTGCCACCACCACCCACGCCTGCCTCCTCCACCAGCACCTCCCCACCCTATGTGCTTCCTCAGCCTCCAGCCACTCCCTCCCTCCCTTTCCGGTTGGAAGCTGCCTCCTAGTCCCCGCTGCCTCTTGGCTTCTCCCATTCCTTGTTATTTCCCAGCTGCCCCTGGACCCGCTCCTTCCCAGGCAGATCCTCTCCCTGCAAACATCGGCCTCACCCTCCAGGGCCAGCACGGCCTTCTCACTCCTCTCCCTTGTCCACTGGGCTGCTGGCAGGAAGCCCTTCCCTCCTCTCTCCACCCTGTTCCCTTTGGTAACACCCTGTACACATGGGGATTATTTCTTCTGGCAACAGGTGTCCGGCTGTCAAAGAGACAGATCAGTCTTTGCCAGAAGAAGGTAGGAAGGGAGGTGGAAAAATGAGACCCAAATGGAAAAGGCCTCCCTCCCTGCCCCAGCCAGAAACTCTAAGAAATGGGGAGGTGTGTACAGAAGCCACTGAACCCAGAAGGGTGCAAGACAGCAAATACAGATCTTTATCTGAGGAGCTGAACTCACCCAACCCCCCACTTCTTACCCAGACCAGCGCCATAAGCCCCCCTCAAGCACAAGCAGAATGCGCAAAGGTGCGAAAGGAAAGAATAAGGTAAGATGCCAAAGTGAAGTGTTCCCTGCTCTGAAGACTCATTTCTAGTTACTTCCACACTTGTATTCACCACCTACAGAGTACAGCATGAGACTGTCTCCAAGATTAAACGAGTGCATAACCAAAAGTACTAGAACAGTGCCTGGTACACAGTAAGCACTGTGTATATTAGCTAATTGTACTGCTTTATCATCAGTAATGATAGGAATGCATCAAAAGTTCTGGGAAAGGGGATCATGGATTTTGGAGTCCAAGAGCTGGTCTCAAGTTCCCCTTCAGTTGCCTTCCAGCCATTGGACATCTTCTTTGAACCTCAGCTCCCTAATCTGTGAAATTATAACGATATTACCTTCCTTACTGCTATGGACTAAATTGTATCTCCCCAAAATTCATATGTTGAAGCCCTAACCCTCCATTTATATTTGGAGATGGGGTAGGTAGGAGGTAATTAAAGTTACACGAGTTCATAAGGGGAGGCCCTGACGGGATCACACTGGAGGCCCTACGACAAAAAGAAGAGAGATCACATGGAGAACAGGCCATGTATGGACACAGCAAGAAGGCAGCAGTCTGCAAGCCAGGAAGAGGGCCTTCACAAGAACCCCGCCATGCTGCACACTGCTCTGGGACTTCCAGCCTCCAGGCTGTAGGGAAACAATGTCTGAGGGTTAAGCCGTCTGGTCTGTGATATTTTGTTATGGCAGCCTGAGCAGACTGACACACCTGCCTTATTTTGAGTGGCAACTGGGAGGTATATCGTCTCTCTGTATTTCTAAGTGGAGGAAATAAAATCAAAGGCAAGATCAGGTGATATGACCTTCTACAGTGGTAGTCCTTCTCATAAGTTGGAGTTCACAAGAACCCATGGAAGCTGGCCATCTTTTGCCAGCAGAGGCCAGGAGAAGAGAAAGAGGGTGGCTGTCAGAAAGACAGTAAAATAGGGGCGGTGGGTGTGAAGCGTTGCCTTGGTTCCTGGAAAGAACACCAACGTTGGAGTTAGACAATAGGTTCAAATCTGGCTCTGTCATTTACCTGCAGTGTGACTTTAGGCAAATTATTTAATCTCACTGTGAATCCGCATTTTGGGGGGAATCAAATGAGAAAGTACAGATAAGCCTAAAATTAATCAAGACCCTTGTGTTTCAAAAGGGCAAGGAACAAACTCACATTAGATTAAACAAAAGAAGGGATCATAGTGGCCCAAGCGGGAGTTGAGTTCCAGAAGAGTAGGCTCTCTCCACCGCCTCAACTGCACCTCTCCTCTGGGCTCTGACTGATTCCCTTCTCCCCTGCCATCGTGAGTTCACTCGCCTTCCACCCTTCTTCCCAGTTGTCCTCTGTATCTGCCTTCACAGAATTTATTTGATTTCCTTTTACTTAAGCTCTGTTTACTTTTGAAAATGCGTTTTTCATCCCCACCCCCCCACACATAAACACACATTTGGTTCCATGGCAAAGACAAACCACTGAAATAAAAACTTCATAAATCCTTTGACCAGCACTTTAAGGACTTGCTCAGAGATTTGGAACCTAACTTCTACTCGTTTCCAAAGTTTAGTCTCCCAGGAGGTCAAGCTACATACAGTGGATGTACATTTTGAGCCCAAATTCCTGAGGGCCCTAGTGACTAACATTTAAATATCATCTTCTTGAGACACCTGGGTGGCTCAGTCAGTTAAGCGGCCAGCTCTTGATTTCAGCTCAGGTCATGATCTCAGGGTTGTGGCATCAAGCCCCGCATCGGGCTCTGCACTGAGTGTGGAGTCTGCTTGAAGATTCTCTCCCTCTGCCCCTCCTCCCACTCGTGCACTCTCTCTCTCTAAAATAAGTAAATAAATCTTTTTAAAATAAATAAATAAATATCATTGTCTTGAGAAGTTTCTAGAAGAATCAGATCCAGGCTAAAAGATATGACATTCCACTTCCCACCTCAGATTCTACTCTGGAAACTTGACCTTAGTCTCCCTGTTCAGTTTTTTTTTCACTTTTACTTCCTATTCCATGCCTGACTCCACCCCCCCCCACCCTCCCTCCCCCCCTCCCCCCCCCCCCCCCCGCCGCCCCACACACACACACTTACGTAAATAAACCCTGTATTCCCAGCTACACAGAGCTCTTCTGGGTTCTCCAAACTCACCGTGCACTCTCATCCGCTTCCCCAATGGGAACTATGATTCATCTTTCAAATCCTGGCCCATGCAAAGGGTATTTCAGCACATCTCCTGGGAAATTTGTCCATTTTCTCTCATCTCATGACACTGCCTTAACATATCATACTGTGGCCATTGGTTTAACCATCTGCTTTTCTTTCTTCAAGGTCAGAAACTATCTCAGTCACCTAATTTCCTAGCACCGAGTATAGTACCTGGCACATAGTAGGTGCTCAGTGAATGTGTGAAAAATGAAACAGTGGAATGTCTGGGAGGTTATTATGTGTGAATGAGTCTCATACCTCATTTAAGACCTGCTGGTAGAACCATCTTAGTCCATTAATCTAGTGCTACAAAATGATATTCAGAGTAGCTTAACATAGCCCAACACAGAGTAGCTTAAAACAGCAATCATTGTAATACCTCTCACAGCATCTCTGAGTTAGGAATTCAGGAAATACTTGGCTGGCAAGCTCTGGCTCACTCAGTTGCAGTCTGACAGTGGTTAAAGCTGAAACAGTGTGGAGAAGCTGGGGGTTAGGAGGCTGGAGTGTGACTGGGTATCTCTCCCCATGTTGTCTCAAGGACTCTCTGTGTGGTCTCTCTATATGGGCTACCTTGAGCTTCCCAACATGGCGGCTCAGAGCAGTTGATCTGCTTACATGAAGACTGGAGTCTTCGAGAGGAAGCATCACTTATGACCTACATTTGGAAATCATGCATTGTCACTTCCACTGTACATAAGCCAAAACAGTTTCCAAAGACTGTCCAGTTTTCAGGGAACATAGACCCCACTTTCCATGGGAGGGAAGTTAAAAAATTTGCAAACACATTTTAAAACCACCCCATTTAAATGCAATGTGGATAGAAAAAGGACAGCTGTGGAGAAACATGAAATTAAATTAAGTCTAGAGTATGGTTAATAGTAATGTGCCAATGCTAATTTCTTAGTTTTAACAAACTACCATGGAACTGTAAGATATTAGGGGAAACTGGGTGATGGGCATATGGGAACTCTCTGTACTATCTCTGCATCTTCTCTATAAACCCAAAATTATTCAAAAATAAAAGTTGAGTTAAAAAAGAATGCTACACACCTCCTTCTCCCCATGCTAAGAGCTGTTAGAGAGTAACTAGTCTTAAACAAAGAAGCTCATGTGTATGCAATAACTAAGAACTGATTCTGGCAATCTTCCATTCTGGTCAAGCAGGATTTGCCACACCCTCTACAATTAGACTATTCACAATGTTCTGTGACATCCACTTAAATGCCCATCTCCCTTATTGGATGCTATGTCCCCTGAAGGAACTTTTCTTACTATTCCTTTTATCCACAGTACCCAGAACAATGTTGAAATAATGTAGTAGGTAGAACCATATGAAAATGCCAGTTTTGTAGCTCAAAAACAGTTGAATGGTAGCAATTAATCTACAAACAATTGAATGAAATGGACTTTATCTTATTCATGTTTTTTGCTCAAAGGGAGTAACAGAGTCCAAAATTCCTGAAGGAGGAATTCTTTTAGAAAAATAAGTATTGACCTATATTTTTCACTGGGAGCTCCACAAAGACCTTGGAATTCCTTACCCATTGGCTTCTTGAGCCCTCTCTAACTTCTTGTCTCCAGAGCCAACGCCTTTGCTGGGCTGAGAAAGTCTGCCTTGCTCTAGTAGGCCAATAGCCAGAGGCCGCAGGCCTCCAGATGCAGACATGAACGTGCAGGGTGGGGTCCATGATAGCAGAGGATCCAGGCCCAGCTGGAAGGCAGCCATGGGCGCTGCTAGAGCGGGAGGCTGCAGGAAGTGAAGGAAGAAGGAAGTTATCTTGTTGGCAAGCCCCACCCCTCCTCTATTTCCCAGGAGGTCAAGCAGATGTCATCAGATGAATTTTTCCAGACTTGAATGGAAGTTCTAATATGATTCTAACAGGAGACAGTGGGAGGCACATTTTGCCACTTTCTTTCTTCCTTTTTCTCTTTTAAACCCAAACTTAGGAGCAACAGCAGTTGCCCTGGTATTACGTTAGATTGTACATCACTCTGCAAGGCCCCTATAAGTAAGAAACACTCACCAGAAGGACCAAGGTAATTTGACAGTCTGACACATGCTCCATGACTTCCTCCAGGATCGAATTAAGACATGTCTTCAGACACATCTAAGGGGAGAAGGTGGGGAGTGGTGCTTGGTGGCCAAAAGAGTTCTGCCACCATGATGGCCTCCAACTAGTTGTTGAGTTGTATCCAAAAATGTGTTGCCTGTTTCTCTGTTTATGAATTATCCTTCCCCAAACAGAACAGCTGGAGCATTTTGTTCTCCATTCTTTAAATACGACTGGGCTTTCCAATTTCTTGTTCTCCATAGTTTAACACACATAGCAATAAAACATAGAGCCATTTTCTGGGGTATTTAGTTAATGATGCAGTGTCTGGCAGCCTCTCCGCCTTCACCAAAGCTATCCTTGGGAAAAGTTCTCATTCAAACACTCTAGAAGTTGTTTTTAACTGGCAAGTCCCAAGACTTAGGCATTTTTTTGGGCAATCTGGTTCTTATTTTAACTGAAACTAGTTTATTCTCCTCAGAACAAAAGAATGCCAACAATTCATCAGTCCTTCACATGGCTATGTCCCCAGCCAGAGTCTTCCTGAGCTCTGAGAAACAGCGCTTCAGGAGATTAAAATAGAGAGAGGTCCTGGTGGTTGTGCAAGGCATCTGTTTTTAATTGGTCTTATTCTTTATTCTGTGTGGCCATGCAGCCAGGAATATGCTGAGACCCAGTGTACATCACGACTGAGAGCCTTTGGAGCCAGACACACAGAGGTATGAGCCACACTCCAATGAGAACTGGGATGTGGTCAACACAGGGCTGGTAGGGAAGAGGGTATTTCTGTGAAAGATCAGGAATGTTATACTGGATCAAAGGCCTACATGCAATAGAATCTTCCTGCAGATCATCCTACAGATCTTTAGATTTACAGACACACAAAAGCCCATCCATGGATTCCAGAATAATAAATAATAATGGTGACCATGTAATGCCAACTATGTGCCAGGCTCTGGTCTAAACCTTCTGGTCTCATCCTTCTCAGGAGACCATAGGCGCCAAGGAGGATTGGAAATACCACAGTGATTAACCTGATGACCACCCAAAAAAAGAGCAGAATGCCCCAAGACTCCTGGATCCCATCACAAACCTAAAATGTGCTCTCTCTTTATAATTATAGCTCAGTCTTTTGGAGGCTTTAGAAAATCTTTATTTTTTTGATGGAAAAATATTGTTTAGGCGATCTCTAGAGAAGATGACCCATTACAAGTCACTTTAGTTAACTTCGTCTTAACTCTCTCCAGCTTTTTTCCTCCTCTCCTCTTCCCACCCTTCTTTTCTTCTTTCCCTCACTGAGTTGGTCAACATATAATTATTGAATATTTAATTACATGCCTGATTATCCTGGGCACTGAGGGATATAGTAATGTATCTGTCAGAATGGGCTACATCATGTTCCAGTAACAAACAATCCAAGAACTTAATGTTTTAAAACAAGAAAGGCTTATTCTCCTAGTGCTTCTTATCCATTGAGGATTGCAAAAAATATATATATATATATATATGCATAACAGGAAAATGAAGAGGATATATTGATTATATCCCGTATACCAATAGAGTATCAGCTCCTCTGCCCACATTTTCTCATTTAATTTTCACAGCAGCCCTAAAGATGTGAAAATGAGGCTCAGAGAAAAATTAGTTCTTTATGTAAGTTGAGACCTGCCACATAGTAGAAGCTTTGTAAACATTAGGCTATTACTATCATTGTTAGTATTATTATTATTATTACTGGAAAGGAGGGAGAGGATTTGGGTCAGTATATTCCATGCAGGTGGAATAGCATGTTCAAAACAAGAAGGAGAGCCCAAGTTAGGAATGCTCCAAAAATAGGAAGGAGATCCCCTTGGGCAGAAATCTTCATCTCTTGGGAAGTTTGGGATCCCTCTGAGACTCTGATGAATATCATGGACCCACTCCCCAGAAACATGTATACACACACAAAGTCTGCACAGATCTTCAGATTTACAGACACACAAAAGCACATCCATGGATTCCAGAATAAAAATAATAATGGTGACCATGTAATGCCAACTATGTGCCAGGCTCTGGTCTAAACACTTCACACAAATTATCTCATTTAATCCTTACAGCAACCCTGAGAGGTAGCTACAATTATTATTTCCTTCCTTGTAGACAAGGAAACAGAGACCAAGAAGTTAAATAACTTGCCAAAGGTATACCAAAGTGTGAAAGTGACATTGCTGGAATTTGAACCAAGCTGGCTCTAAAGGAAGTACACTTCCCACCGCACCCTACTGCCACTGAAGACCCCGCCCCCTAAAGGGTACTGAGCTCCGCTCCTGCATTCAAAAAAAACAAAACATAAACCTTGCTTTTTTAAGAGCAGATTCTTTGACCAATGAAACAAAAGCATGACCACTTGTTCCTCTTACTGACACCTGCAGACCAAGGCCCTTTCCCAGCATGACCATGAAAGTAAAAACCATTTGATTCTATGGCCATCCTGATTGAGAAATAACTGGTGCCAGAGGTATTACCCATGCAAATCCTTTGAAATAATGAGCTGCCTCACACAAGCAGAAACTCCCTCCCCACTCGTCTCTTCATAAGAAGTGTGTGAAAATTCCTTTTCCACCTCAGGGTCTCAGATATATTGATGGCTTAAGCTCTCACCACACTACACCTTCAGATATACCACCAATCTTTCTCCATTAAGCCCAGCAGTGTAACAGAGAGAAGAGGCCAAAACTGTGGGAAGGTCTCAACGAGCAGGGGCAGGTAGCACACCCACAATTAATTATACACATTTATTAGAGAGCTGGTAAGCAAATCAATGTCATCAATGATTTATTCCCTAATTTGCTTTGAGTATGCACCTCATAAATCAATAATAGAAAATGGCATTAAAGCATTGGTGTTAACTGTCAGCAAAAGGCAGTGTACCGATTCTTTTAATTAAAAGAATGTGTGTGGTGAATATGTCCATGTGTTATATTAGATATGGTACATTTTTAAATTGCTTTTTCACATCAAAAGAAATGCTAGGAGTTTGGAAGAGGACGAAGAACTGTAAATTCACAGTAAGTGGCAAGAGTCCTGGCATTCCTGGGTGATGTATGGTAATTTGATATGTAGGCTCTTCCAAGAGCATTCTGGGAAGGGAGATAATGTTCTCTAGTTCCAGGCCAGGCTAAATGGATCCAGAATAAGAGCCATTGCTGACACTCCACCAGAAGGACATAGAAAACAATGAGATGTGGCATCATATCCTTTTGGGCACCAGATAAAATTGATTCTATCTTTCCCAAAGAGCTCTATATAAACTATGGAAATTGAGTGGTTATCCAAAATTGACAGTCAAGGTAGCCAAGCTTTTCCCCTCCTCCAAAGTTCTGAGATTAGATAACTTTTTTAGATAAGAAATCAACAAAAAATAATACTAAAAAAATCATAGTATTTGCCTAGGTGAAGAAGAGAAGCCATAACAAAACAGCTTGAATTTCTATTTCAATCCTGCCTGAAAACACCAGCTGTTGTTAAAATAGGTGGCACATGGGAGAAATACACTTACCAAAAAGCCAAGAAGCACACTTATGAAAGAGGAACCTGTTACTTGTGTATAGGGACACCCATGTCTCAAGGAGACTATAGACTGCCAGCCACTCAATGCTTCTAGCCTGAAAGAAATCCAGCTTCCATGAAGGAGAAGCGGTGGGTAGAGACATTGTAGCTGCACAGGCTTTGAGTCAGGTAGAAAAGGGTTGAAATCCTGGCTCAAATATATACCCACTATGTGAGCTGGAGAAAAGCACTTTAATCTCCCAGGGTCTCTGTTTTTGCATCTGTAAGTAGGGCATAAGAATATCTATAATTTACAGGACAATTGTAGGATTGAAAAAGATAATGCATGTAAATCAATTAGCAGGGTCTTCTTGGCCACAGTGATGCTCCCTAAATGGTCAAAACAAAGTAAAACACGGCAAAACAAACATACCAAAACCAAAGGTGTGAGGTAGGGCAGGGAGGACAGTTGTACAGTACAAAGCTGTACAGTGAGATAATAAATCGGAGTATGTGCCTGAGGGTAGAGAAATTTACTGGAGCTGTTGAGTTGGAAGAAGGAAAGAGGAGGCTGGGGAAGAGAATAAGATTCCTGAGTAAAGAGCTGAATGTCTTTGGGGTGACCTCTTCATGTCTTGAGCCTTAAATCATAGGTGGTAAAATGGGATTTTGGGGCTGCATGATCTCTGGGTCCCTTTCAGCTCTAAAAGTCTGGGAATGTGTTAGCCAGAGATCACAGTGGGCTGAGGGTTTCCTGACTTCGGAGGATAGCATGTAAGTTCTGTCCCTGTGTTTATTTTTTTTTAAAGATTTTATTTTTAAGTAATCTCTATACCCAATGTGGGGCTCAAACCCACAACCCCGAGATCAAGAGTTGCATGCTCCACTAACTAAGGCAACCAGGCACCCAGGTCCCTGTGTTTAGATCAGTGTTGCCCACCTGTGTCTTATCTAGTCCCCTTTCCAGAGTTCCATTCTTCAAACTAGGACTAGGAAAGGACCATGAGGCCAGTTGAGACACCCTGCTCCCGTGTTGGGACAGATGCTGAATTTGGTTCTTTCCTGTTCAAGAATTGTAGAAATGGGGGCCCTAATGAATATTCAATGACTAGCTACAATACAGTGTGTGCCCACATGCCTGCAAATGCCCCATGTGCTATTGAGGATGTCTGGAAGCAATAGGCAAGGTACAAAAAAGAGCTGGCAGGGTCCTCTTAAGTAACCACTCTGCCTCTATGGACTTCTTTTTCACATTCCTTTCTCTGCCTGGAATGCCCTTTTTACCCTTGATCTCAGTCTCACTGCAGAAACTCTTCTGTATTTCTTTTAGGCTCTAAAGGTAAAGGCAACCTCCGCAGGAAGTCATTTATGCTTCTGTCAGAGAGATGCAGTCAAGGTCCCTCTTGAACACAGTGGACTTCTCTGCTGGCGTTCACTGCATTCTCGTTCATGGTACAGCCCCTGCCCAGAAGCTTCCTCCAGGGTCCAGGCTTATTTATCCAACTGTCTGCTCCAGAGCTCAGGATATCTCCCTCCAGAGTAGAATGGTTAGGAACCCTAGAGAGAGCAAATCTAGCTCCATCATGTCTAACTTGGTGATCTTGAGCAAATTACTTACTTCCTCATGCAGTTTCTCATCTGTAAAGGGGAGGTAATAGTATCCCCAATTTGGATCAGACCCCTTGTTAATACTCTCTCATATATGTCTTCTCTCTTAGAATACAAGCTCCATTGAAGCAGAGACCACCATCAAGCATTACTTGATGCTTTATTTCAAATTTCTAGAAGTTGTTTGAATGAGGGAAGGAAGGAAAGAAGGAAGGGAGGGAGGGAGGAAGGAAAAGAAGGAAGGAAGGAAGATGTATGAATGAATTATATTACTTGCAATATTTTCTACCAGATGGTTAGTCTCTTGAGGGAAGATTGTATCTTTCTTATCTTTATATCCCTTACAGTGCCTAACATGGAATAGGTGTTGAACATGAAGCAGAATTTAATTGAAGGGCCCTCTCTGTGGAGGGGCAAGTACACTCTGGGGAGCAGTGAGAATTCTCCCCATAAATCCTATGTTCCCTCGAGGTAGACCACTTGTCTTTCTGCTGTTTTCATCTCAGTTTCTCCACCTGCAAAAGCAGAGTAATTGGCCCGTGACATGCAAACTCTACATCACTAAACCTCAGGCTGTCAGCTCACTGGCATGAACACACAGCCAACATTGGGGCTTGGGCTTTCCTTGCTTATGCAATGGAGTTGTAGGCTCAGCCACACATAAGGGTTTTATAAGAGATATTTGTGTTGACTTGCACTGAAGGCCATTGCTTCAAGTAAACCCACCTCAGACATACTGAATCTCAGAATCTGGACTTAGACTACATGGATTTTAAAATTGGGGTTCTTTTAAAAATTTTATATCTGCCATATCCAAACATTTGGAAGTTGTTATTTATCATTCTCTTATATAACTGCATAAAACACTGAACCTACGACCTGCAAAAAGTCTAAAAAGTCATATATACACAAAGCTATAAATATATGGTTGTAGATACATTTTCATTGAAATATACTGTATATTAAACATGATGCTATATACACCAAGTAGTATAAATACAAACATAAACATGAAACAGACCCAACTCTCAATGACCTCACTGATAAGCAGAAGAAATGGTATCATAATAGTAATTCATATCTATTAGAGTATCCTTGGGTGCAAATAACAGAAAATGCTAATTCATACTGGCTTTAGTAATTCAGAAATGTAGCAGCAAGTCCAAGGATGGGGTAGGTTTTAGAATTGGGTGAGTGTGTGGCTGACAGTATCATCAAGAATCCAGGTCTTTTCCATTTCTCTGCTCTGTGTCTTCAGTGTTGCCTTCTTCTTCAGTTTAGGAAATTACTTCATTCCTATGTGCCAGTTCCATATATAACATCTGAAATGACAATTTTCAGAGGCAAAATGAGGTTATCTCTTCTGTTTTCTCCTTTGTAAACCCCCTCTCCCATCATTGTTCAGACCTGAGTCACATTCTCATCTTTACCCCAACCACTGGTGAAATGGGCATGGGACCACGGTGAGGATTTATTCCAAAGTATTATTGTGGTCAGTGTTCCCAGAAACATGTGGAAGAGGTAGACACCAAAACATAATTGAGGTTCTGGAACTCGGGGCAAAGGGAAAGTAGATGGTAGGAGGGCAGCTAACATCTGCTAGAATATTTAACGCCAACTTGGCATTTGATGCTATGCAACACCTTTTCATACCCATTATCACTTGAATATAAACTCCATGAGCTCAGAGATCTTTTGTACCTTTTGTTCTAGGATGTATCACAAACACAGAGAAAATTCCTTGCACATAGTAAATACTCAAGAAATATGTGTTGAAGTCCGGACTTCAAGCTCTATTACAAAGCTGTCATCATCAAGACAGTATGGTACTGGCACAAAAACAGACACACAGATCAATGGAACAGAATAGAGAGCCCAGAAATGGACCCTCAACTCTATGGTCAACTCATCTTCGACAAAGCAGGAAAGAATGTCCAATGGAAAAAAGACAGTCTCTTCAACAAATGGTGTTGGGAACATTGGACAGCCACATGCAGAAGAATGAAACTGGACCATTTCCTTACACCACACACAAAAATAGACTCAAAATGGTTGAAAGACCTAAATGTGAGACAGGAGTCCATCAAAATCCTAAAGGAGAACACAGGCAGCAACCTCTTCGACCTCAGCCGCAGCAACTTCTTCCTAGAAACATCGCCAAAGGCAAGGGAAGCAAGGGCAAAAATGAACTATTGGGACTTCCTCAAGATAAAAAGCTTTTGCACAGTAAAAGAAACAGTCAACAAAACCAAAAGACAACCGACAGAATGGGAGAAGATATTTGCAAATGACATATCAGATAAAGGGCTAGTATCCAAAATCTATAAAGAACTTATGAAACTCAACACCCAAAGAACAAATGATCCAATCAAGAAATTGGCAGAAGACATGAACAGACATTTTTCCAAAGAAGACATCCAAATGGCCAACAGACACATGAAAAAGCGCTCAACATTGCTTGGCATCAGGGAAATCCAAATCAAAACCTCAATGAGATATCACCTCACACCAGTCAGAATGGCTAAAATTAACAAGCCAGGAAATGACAGATGTTGGCGGGGATGTGGAGAAAGGGGAACCCTCCTACACTGTTGGTGGGAATGCAAGCTGGTGCAGCCACTCTGGAAAACAGTATGGAGGTTCCTCAAAAAGTTGAAAATAGAGCTACCATATGATCCAGCAATTGCACTACTGGGTATTTACCCCAAAGATACAAACGTGATCCAAAGGGGCACGTGCACCCCCATGTTTATAGCAGCAATGTCCACAATAGCCAAACTGTGGAAAGAGCCAAGATGTCCATTGACAGATGAATGGATAAAGAAGATGTGGTATATATATATACAATGGAATATTATGCAGCCATCAAAAGGAATGAAATCTTGCCATTTGCAATGACGTGGATAGAACTGGTGGGTATTATGCTGAGCAAAGTAAGTCAGAGACAGACATGTATCATATGACCTCACTGATATGAGGAATTCTTAATCTCAAGAAACAAACTGAGGGTTGCTGGAGTGGTGGGGGGTGGGAGGGATGAGGTGGCTGGGTGATAGACATTGGGGAGGGTATGTGCTATGGTGAGTGCTGTGAATTGTGTAAGACTGTTGAATCACAGACCTGTACCTCTGAAACAAATAATACATTATATTTTTAAAAAGAAGAAGAAGAAGATAGCAGGAAGGAAAGAATGAAGGGGGGGAAATTGGAGGGGGAGATGAACCATGAGAGACGATGGACTCTGAGAAACAAACTGAGGGTTCTAGAGAGGAGGGGGGGTGGGAGGATGGGTTAGCCTGACAACGAGTATTAAAGACGGCATGTACTGCATGGAGCACTGGGTGTTATACACAAACAATGAATCATGGAACACTACATCAAAAAGTAATGATGTAATGTATGCTGATTAACATAACATAATAAAAAAAATCTAAAAAAACCCCAAATAAATAAAAAAAAGAACCAAAAAAAAAAAAAAAGAAATATGTGTTGAATGAATGAAATATTAACCGCATTATTTCACCCTCATGGAAACGAAGTTGAGAGTGGTTATGTGGATCATCCAGTCAGCTAGCTATGGAATTTCAAAAGAAAGATTTAAATTCGTATTTGCTAGACTTCATATCCAGTGTTTATTTGAATCACTTTGGCTTAGTTGCATTATTTATTAGAAAGGTATGGATAAAGTGTTCTGTCATCTTCTGGCATAGGTATTGATTCTTACTGGGATACTTAGAAGACTTCATGGAGAAGGTACATATAATTTCTACATGGAGTTCTCAATACACACATTCATCCATATAGTAACAAGTAACTCTTTCTTGCTGGGATCAAGTCCAAAATTCCAAATTTTCATGCAATAATTATAAGTACATAATGTATATGAGCATAAGAAAAACATTTTTCTTATTTTTTAAAAAAAGTCTTTGCACTATTTTCAGCTGCTGTATTTAATAACAACCCACTGGATTTTTTTTATCAGTTTCTACTTTGATATGTCAACATTTGCCTTAAGTTGTAATGTGAGATTGGCTTCATAATCTGGAGTGGTGTGCCTGGGCCATTTCATTCACCAGTATAATCATTCAACAGCTATTTATTGAGTACATCATGGGCTATGTAATGTTCTAAATGTGGAGGACATGCAGGGAAAAACACTGGCCAAGCGTCCACTTGTACATTCTGCCAGGTGGTGGCAGGAGCTATGAAGAAGCTCAAAACAGTGGAAAGGGACAGAAACCCAGGATGTTGGGGAAGAAAGGATGCTCTTTTATACACAAAGTTAGAGATAGCCTCTCAGCTAAGGTGATATGTGAGCAGACTTGCATGAAGTCAGGGCAAAGAATATTCCAGAATGAAAGAACAGAAAGCACAAAATTACTGAGACAGGGAAATGCTTGATGTATTTGAGGAACAGTGAAGAAGTCAGTGAAGCCAAAACAGGAGGAAGTAGAATGATGGCAGGAGGTGAGGTCAGGGGTCCCCAGAGCACGCTTATGAAGTCTGAGACTCAGCTTTTTCATCTTAAAATATTGTGATCATACCTACCTCATTTTGCTGTGAGAACTAAGCAAAACAATACATACAACGCAATTAAAACAGTATCTGGCACATGGTAGGTGTTTGTTAAAGCACACCATTGTTATTACCATCACCATTACTGCTATTATTCACTGGTATTTGCTCAGCTGGCAGACACTCTCACCAAGTTCGGTTCTTCCCAGGCTAACTATTCAAAACTGGAAAGAGTCTTCCCAGAAACAAACCATTTGCACTTGCAGAAACAGCAATGATGTCCCTTAGTGAAAGTCTGGCAGCCACAAGAAGCAGCTGAGAAGCTGGCATCCCTCCATGTGAATGAGCAGAGGACAGCCCACCTGAGCCAGGTGGAAGGGAAGAAGAACAAAGCACCCTCTTTGACAGCCCTGGGGCACTGCTGCCTGGGGTTCCACACCTAATAAGCTCTTTCAGGGCCCTCTCTCAGCATCCCAGGAGCAGACTGTTTTCCCTGTGTGTTCTCTGAGGAGCCAAATATGACTCATCTAACTGCACACCTGGGCCTGTGGTTTGGGCCATGGCAGAGGGCAAAGGAGGGGGAGCTACAATAAGGCCCAGGGTGCATGCGGAAGACCGTAGTGTAGGAGACCCCAAGGCTACCTGACCGCAAAATTTTCTTGTGTCCCTACCCTGCCATCAGTAAGGATGAAGGGGGCCCATTTGTCTTTCTTAAACTGCATCCAAAGAGTCTCACCTTGTGGGGGGAAATGACTGTACCTGGGGGACTTGGGGTATCAGGCAGGAGGGAAGGGTGGATGGGGTGGGCAGGAAAGATAAAGAGGGGTGCCAAAGGGTTGCTGTTTGACAACACATCAAGGCAACATGGAGACAAAGGCATCTCATTCTGCTTCCGGGTCCCAGGCCCTTTCTTTCTGACTGGAACAGGGCAGAGTGACATAATGTATGCCTGTTGCGCAGGACAGTTGACCCCCGCATGCCTCAGGCAGTCTTTCATTAAAGCCGTACAGTGCATCAGACCCCCATGTCAGTCCCCTGGACTCTCCCCAGCCAGGACTCCTGCTCAGCCCTCCCCTAGTGCCAAGCCAATCCTGACTTCTGGTGGTTTCCTTATAATGCATTTTAACAACTATCTGAGGCCTCTTGTGACAGGCTGACACAGGGCTAGGCAGCAGGACGCAAAGGTACAGAAAACTGCGCCCCTGTGTTCACACACCTCAGACTCCAGCCTCACTCCCCATGGCTGCACCAGCTCCCCCTCCTACAAACACCTGCCCCCCTCCCACCAGTTTAACAGACTCCTTATGAAGCTTTGAGTTCAGCCTCAGCGCTACCACTTACCAGCTAAGTTACCTCAGGCAGGAAACGTGTTCTCCTAGAAACTGTTTTCTCATCTGCAAAACAGGAATAATCCCTTCTGTCCCACCCACCACAGCTTGGTTGTTGTGAATCCTAGAGACAACAACCACAGAAGACTTTCAAGAAATTAAACATTATATAGAACCCAGACATCAGAAAGTGTTTAAAATTCCTTAGCTGGTAGGAATAGCAAGGATGGGAGGCTTCAGACACAATGGGATGCCCCCACCAAGTCATCAAAGGTGGGGTTCTAGAAGCCCAGAGGGTCTTTCTCAGCTTTATTCCAAAATGTTGGTTAAATTCCTTGGCCACTGAGAAGGGACTAAAAGACCATCCAGAACCAAAGTGAGTAGCACCAAACACCCGCACAACTTCCTTCCCATCTCTCCTCAAGTGACTTGTTTTTACTGGAACCTGGTTTCCTCTTCCTGTCTGGGAAACTCTGTTGACAAAGACTAACTCTATAAGGAAAGCAAAAAAGAAAGCTCTTTCCACCAGCCAGCCTTGGAATTTCACCAGGTTATCCTCCTAAACCTGAACCAAAATAGTCCATGACTCATCATGTGTACTTGGGGGGCCAGTGGGGAGGAGGGTTTCCCCATTTATCTTCCCAGGAGAACACATCCTGCATGTTTGCCAGTAAAAAAGGAACCTGTAGGGATGCCTCTGTAGGAAAACAAATTAGGAAAAAATTCATTTGGGGAAAACTCCATCTCCACCACAGTTGTTTACAATATCTAAGCTCCCTGCAGGCTGTCCTCAACCATCTTCTTGTCTTGCATTTCAGTGCACTCCCTGCTGCATCTGCTCATGCGACTCATTTTTTTTTCACAAATTTTCTTTCACTGCTTACCACTCCACCCCCAAGGCGACAAATTCCTGGTTGTGTGACCCCAGACACAGGGTCTTCAAGTTTTAATTTCCTGACCTGTACTGTGGCTAATAATGGTAGTAATAGCCTACGATGACAGAGCTCTTTGTATCCGCCACCCCACAAAGAAGTTATAAGGAGGAGCTCCTACCGCCTTCATTTCACAGATGGTGATGACACTCAATCAGATATGTAATGCACCCAAGGTAACACGCCAGGGGCAGAACCAGAACCAAAATACAGGTAGTCTGGCCCATGGTTTTAACCAATATTCTACACTCACCAACCCAATTCATCAGCATGTTTTGAAGGTTAAAAGATAACTGGAAAATGGTAAGCAGTGAATAAATATTGTTATATTATTGGGTGAAAATGTGTATCAAAGCACCTGTTATGGTGCCTGATTCATAATGGGCCTTCAACTTATATTAGTTCCCTTCCCTTCATACATCTTCTTGAAGCAACCGCCCTGACCATGAACTTCGCTCAGGCAGCCCAGAATGTGCTGTTTGAAGGTTATTCCTGAGACAGTTATAGCACTCAATAAATTTTTTTCCTTGAAATAGAGTCTTCTGAGTAACTGAATCATTGACAGGAGATCTGCCACTTTCTAGATGGTGCTTTAGCTCAAAGGTACTCAGCCATGGACACAAGTACCATCAGTGCAACACAGAGTTTTTGTGACAGTTTTTAAGAAACCCTGATTCTTGGTAAGAAAGCAGGGTTGTCATTTTCCATGATGGAACTCCCAACAGTAATATTCTTGTCTTTACCCATTGTCCTCTCCTTTATCACTTTATCAAAGATAAAGAAAAGCATTATATAATGATAAAGGGGCCAATTCTCTAAGAAGAAATAACAGTCCTGAATGTGTATGCGCCTAACAACAGAAGGCAAAAATTGATACAACTGCAAAGAGAAATAGAAGAATCCACTATTATAGTTGAAGTCTTCAACACCTTTCTATCAGAAATAGATCCAGCAGGCAGAAATCAATAAAGATAGAGTTGAACTCAACAGTGCCAACAGTTAATCCTCAAGCTCACATGGAATATTCACCAAAATAGACCACACTCTGGACCATAAAACACATCTTAACAAAGGTAGTGGAATAGAAATAATACAGTGTCTGCTCTCAGACCCCAGTGGAATTAAACTAGAAATCAGTAACCAAAATATAGCTGGAAAAATTCCAAAATACTTGGAGATTAAACAATACACTTCTAAGTAACACATGAGGGTCCCAGCTCTTGAGCTAAGTGAGAGGCATGCTGTGCAGCTGGCCAGGATGTTACAGGCTATTGGAGCTGTGGATGAGAAAGAGGAGCGGGCAGAGGAGCACTGTCCTGAATTCGTCCCCACTGAGATGAAGGAAAGAGAGGAAGAGGAAATGTCCAGTCCTAGTGCTAAGATCCCAGTCACAATTATCACTGGGTATTTAGGTGCTAGGAAGACAATACTTTTGAACTATATCTTGACAGAGCAACATAGTAAAAGAGGAGCAGTTATTTTAAACAAATTTGGGGAAGGAAATACAGTGGAGAAATCCCTAGATGTCAGCCAAAGTGGAGCACTCTACCAAGAAAGATTGAAACTTATAAACGTTTGCCTCTGCTGTTCAGTAAAGGACAGTGGCCTTGGAGCTAATGAGAATTTGATGCAGAAGAAGGGAAAATTTGATGATATACCATTAGATACCAGTGGATTAGCAGATCCTGGTGCTGTAGCTTCTCTGTTTTGCGTTGATGCTGAATTAGGGATTGATATTTATCTTGCCGGGATCATAACTCTTATGGATTCAAAATATGGATTAAAACATTTAGCAGAAGAAAAACCTGTTGGCCTTATCCATGAGGCTTCTAGGCAAGCTGCTCTGGCAGATATCATCATCATTAATAAAACAGACTGGGTTTCACAAGAGGATTTAAGCAAATTAAGAACGACCATTAGATCAATAAATGACTGGGAAAATTTTTAAAAACACAAAGATCAAGTGAGCTGATCTCTCTAATGTACTAGATCTTCATGCCTTTGACAGTCTCTCTGGAATACGTTTGCAGAAAAAGCTCCAACACTTACCAACCATGCACCCTCACTCTGCTTAGAGCATTATCACAGTCACACATTTAAGTACCAGGAAACATGAAGGAAGAAAGTCTAAATGTATTATTCAGAATCTTCTGTGGGAGAAGAATGTGAGCAACAAGGACAATGACTACATGGGGCTGGTTTTGATCAAAGACAAACCAAAACCAGTGATCGTCCAAGGTGTCCATGAGCTCTGTGACCTGGAGGAGACCAGTGAGCTGGAAAGAAGATGCTGAGACAACAAATCGATCAGTTCTTATTGATGGGAATTTGGACGAGGACATCCTTCAATAACTACTTATAGCTACTGTGACTGAAACAGAAAAGTGGTGGACAACACATTTCAAAGAAGATCAAGTTTGCCCATAACACCAGAAACATTTCTTATCAAAAGGATTGGGTGATACTGGGTGTATTTCAAGCATCTATTCTTTGCATTCCTTCTGTTATGAATTCCAGTATACTTTAAAATAATGCTTATTTTGTGGAATACATAAAATATAGTAAATAAGTACTGGAAAACACGTGACATTCATACAATAAAATATAATGTCCTCTGGAAAATAAATAAATACATAAATAACACATAGGTCAAAGAAGAAATCTCAAGAGAATTTAAAAATATTTTGAACAAATAAAAATACAACTTATCAAAATTTGTGAGATGCAGAGAAAACAGTGCTTAGGAAAATATTTATAGTACCACATACCTGTATGAGAAAAGAAAAAAGATCTGAAAATCAAGTATCTAAGCTACCATCTCAGGAAAACTAGAAAAAGAAGAAAAAGAAAGAGCAGATCCAAACTATGCAGTTTTCAAATCAGAATTCCATCCATGTTGGCCTCCAAGAGCTCCAACCTCAACTCAAGGAGGCTCCTGGGCTCTGTTTCAGTTCCTCCTCCTGTCATGGAACCTTTCTCCAGGCAGTAATCTGGGGCAAGCATTGATTTCTCTTCTCTCAGGAATCACTGTCCTGAGTAGCCAGCTGCCCTGTGTCACATACTGTGACAATTTCACACTTTTGTTTGGTATTTAGTTGTTCAACAAGGGAAGGTAAATCCAGTACCCATTAGTGCATTGTGACCAGAGGCAGAAGTCCTATCATTGCTATTTCAAAGCCCCTTCCCACTTTCTTTGTCACACAATTAGCAGTTGGGTTGGCCTCACTGCAAACAGGCTAATTTCTGTGTGAGCATCACAACTATGCACCACACAGGGACCCAAGTGTTTTGCCTGCTTGGTTTCTCATGTATCATCAACAATTCACAGTTCACATGTGTGTGGACACGTGTGCCATGGGGGCATCTGCAGGCAATGCACTGGTAGTAAGATAACCGAATCAACAGGAGGTTACAAAATAGTTTCAGGTTCTGGCCCCGTGTGATCACAGCATATATATTTAGCCCTAGCTTCTATTACATCAGTGGTTCCATGAGTATGTGTGTGTGTGTGTGTCTGTGTGTGAGCACGGGTGCACACATGTGCATACTGGGGCTTGGAAGTGGGTGGTAGCAAATCAATGCAAAAATTTCTACATAGCCGACCATTTTATAACCTACCTTGTGATGTGTGCCAAATAACTTGAAATATATTATGACTTTTAATGCTCACAATTACCCTGAAAAATAAATGTGATTCTTAGGCTCATTTTACAGAACTTGAGTTCAATGGTAGGCTCCTCAAGGTCATGCAGTGAATTTGGGATGAAGCCAAATTTTGAACACATAGCCATCTCTCTTCAAAGCCTTGTGTACTTAATCACTATGCTCTTCTGGGCTTTTAATTTTTCACTTCCTGTGCTGCCTAGAAAGATGGTCAACACATGGCTGGGCCTCAATAAACACTTTTTCATTTGCTGAATCTTAAGGTATATTACTTTCAAAACTGTTTTTAACGTACTTGTCGTGTCCTCTGTAATTACCTCAAGCAGAGTGCCTAGCACACATTAAATGTTTAATAAATAATTTTTGTTTTAATAAGCAATATTATATCTAAATAGGACATAGTGCTAGAGTGTGACAACTCACATTTAATGATGGGTGGCATTTGGTATCCCTATTTACAAGCATTATTTGTCTATTTTCATATAATTTGCTGTTTTGATTTTATAAAGAAAGATAAAGCATAGCTAGCAGAAAAGAATAACTTCCTCTGACCAACTCTTTGTTTTTAACCATAAAAGTCTAATTACTCAGCTCAAGAGGCACTAACTTCAATATTACCTATTTCCTTCTTGCACAGATAAATTGTATCACAATTTGGAGAGAACAAACATCCTCCTGAGTGTAGACAAATCTAGAGCAAGGAGCAAGAAGGGAAGTGAAACTTGTTCTTGCTTCTCTGGTGTCCATTTACTTTTATCCTACCAAAAGCATTTGGATTGTTTTATGGAGAAGTAGTCCTGCCCCACTCTCAATCTGATCCTGGAGGTTCACCCCATCCTCTCTCACCATTACCTCCAAGCTCCAGGAGCGGGCATATGACCTCCCCTGACCTTCTGATCTACCACCCAGCTGTATGGCACAGTGAATGGTTTTGTACCTGATTTGTCCCAGTCTATATTTTATCAGCGTTAGGCCAATGTGACTTAATTCTGGGACCGCCAGTAAAAAGTACGGGGCAAAGAAAAGTTTTTCCTTTTCTGGACTGGAACCTTGAAAGACAGAAGCCCGGAGCTGCTGAGAGCCATTATGTCACACCAACACAGAGCTGGCCCAAGAGGGTCATAGAAAAAAACTATAATTTCTAATGATAACATGTAGGCCTACAGAACCAGCCTCTCTTGAGCCAAAATCTACTCAAAGTCATACAGGTAGCCTAACAAATTCCCGTTTGGCTCAAGCCAGTTTGAGTTTCTGTCATTTATAACCCAGGAGTCCTAAGGAGGAAATAAAAAACCTACTGTGCCTCCCTTGCCTGGGAATATCATTTCACTTCATTGTCACAAAATCCTTAGGCAGTATGTATCAGTCTTCTCCATTTGATAAATAGGAAAACTAAGATCCAGAGAAGTTAAGAAACTAGGCACACATGAATAGGAAGTACTTGAATTTGGATTTACTCCTACCTTTCCCTGGCTCTAAAACCTAGGTCCTTCCCACTACTGAATACAGCAGGAGCAAACTTCTGTGATAAATCACCCTTTTCTAGCTGGGTGTGTGGAAAGCACACTAAATAAGAGAGACAGATTCCTGGCTTTTTTTTTTTTTTTTCTTTCTTTTTGGCCTGGCTCACCATACCTTTCATATGACCTTGAGCACTTTTCCTTTCTAAATCTCAGGGGCTTTTTTGTTTTTGTTTTTGTTTTTTGGTCTACAAAACCATGGGGTTTGGATTAGATACTAATGAGCCAAGTTCTTTCCAGCCCTAAAAATGTAAAATGTCAATTCTTGACTATTTTCCTGGAATTCCCAAGTTAGGTACTTGAAGAACCAGACATTGAAGCAAGCCAATAGGCAAAGGTTCCCTCCATGAACCTTCATTCCTAATTTGGTCAAATGGATGAGGTATGTGTAATTAAAACTGCAGAAATAACAAGCTTCCGGCCAAGTTCTAGCCTCACTTAACCATACTCTTGGGGGTTGATCTTGGGGCGGGGGAGCGGATGTTGAACCCAGGGTGGAATTTGGCCCGATATGTGGATTCTTATAATTTCCAAATGATGTCAGTGCACTTATTTGAGAGACTGAGAAAGTGCTGAGTTTAGTCTATTCGACTCCATAAAGAAAAACTGAAAACCGCTGGGCTAGGGCCAGTGTCGACCAATGTTATCAAACCAAAACACTTTTGGCAGGGCAAAGTCATTCGGGGACGATAGTACCCAATTCATGTCGATTTATGGTTGTGGTCTTTCTTTCTGATTAATAGTTTGTTCTAAGATAGGGAATACCAGCCCTGTACTTGTCAACTGGCTCACAGAAAGTGGATCTGCTAAAAAGTTTCATCATCTGTTGATCCCAGAACCACTGAGGTTATAGAATTTTCAACAGCAGCTAAGAGAGCCCAGAGTTAAGTGCCCATTCAGAAGAGTCAGCAAGCTATGGAAAAAAACCTGTCTATTTAATGCAACTCAAAATAGAGTTTTGATTCTAGTCACACAAATAATGGCTTTGCATTCTTCTTTCTTTTTGACTTTGAATTGGCCTCTCTCAGGGGTTCAAGGCAGAGTTTTGATGCTACTAAGATGGTAAATGTTCAGGGGACCCTAGGATTCCAGCATTCTACTTTATTACCCATCCCCTACCCCAGGCAGTTCCTTAAGACGATAAAGTATAGTAGGTGAGAGGAGAGTGGGGATGACAAGGTATGTGCAATTAAAGGTGGGTGCCCAGGTTCAAATCTTGCTCACTCACTAGTGAGAAAAACTTGGGCAATTTTTTCATCTGGAGAAAAAAAAGGAATAAAAATAGTACCTGCTCACAGGGTTATTATGAAAACAAAATGAGTTACTTTATGCAAAACACTCACTGTTTAGCACATAGTATGCACTCAGTAAATGTTAGCTATTAATCCTGAAGATGCTATACACATAGAAAACAAAACCAAATGTATACAAGGAAAAAAAATTTTTTTTTATTGGGACAATTACCTGGTGTATCCGATGTGGTGCTCTGGTTAAGACTAAGGGAAGCTTGCAAATTAGTCTAATTGCCTACAAAGACCCTACCTCCCAACTACAACTCTTGGGTATTATCCCCTTCTGGGTGGGCCATACCATCCAGGGGTCCAGTTTTCATGACAACATTTAAGAAAGCATGCAAATAAAGCAACAGACTATAAAGCAGTCAGACATTGAGGGATCTTGGCTTAGCTTAGTGATGTCCCATCAAAGCAGCTGCAAAAAGTAGAAAAGAGGATAAGAAATGCAACTACTTGACATTTTAAAATATAATGATCATGTCCATTAGTAAACATAGCCTAGTCTATGTCCTGGAATCTGGCTAACCAGATAAGTGACTCCCCCTCATCTAGAGAATGGGAGAGGGGTGGGAGAGGAATGGGACTAAGATATCCTTCCCCTACCTCCAGTCCTCCTGTTTCAGTGATTCTCAAAATGTGGAGGGTGAATCATCCACATCAGACACATTTGGGATGTTTGCAAAAATGCAGATTCCTGGACTCTAGGCAGACATACTGTGACGGTGAATATTATCCATCAACTTGACTGAGCCATGGAATGCACACATATCTGGGTAAGCATTATTTCTGAGTGTGTCTGTGAAGGTGTTTCTAGAAGAGATTAACATTTGAATCAGTGGACTGAGTAAAGCAGTTTGCCCTCCTCAGTGTGTGTGGGCATCATCCAATCCATTGAGGAAATGAATAGAACAAAAAAGCAGAAGAAGGGGGGGATTCTCTTTTGCTGTCTGACTGGAGCATCTCTCTGAGCTGGGACATCAATTTCCTCCAAGCCTCAGACTAGGACTTACACAGTTGGCACTCCTGGTTCTCAGGCCATTGGACTCAGACTGAAACCATACCATGGGTTTCCTGGCTCTCCAGCTTGTAGATAGTGATGGTGGAGCTTCTTGGCCTCCATAATCATGTGAGCCAATTCCTCATAATATAGTTGTATCTATATCTATATCTGCATCTGCCAATAAATCTCTCTCTCCCTCTCTAGATGATAGATGATAGATAGATAGATAGATAGATAGATAGATAATAGATGGATGATAGATAGATAGATAGATAGATAGATGATAGATAGATAGATAGATAGATAGATAGATAGATAGATAGATAGAGGATATATAACGCATTGTTTCTGTTTCTCCGAAGAATGCTGACTAGTACACATAGTGAAGCGGGATCTTTTAGGGTGAGGCTCAAATATCTGTATTTTACAAGTTCGTCAAGTGAACTGAAGTTTACTACATTTACTAATTCACTACAGTCATCAAAGAGAGGAGGTGGTATTGTAAAGTGCTTTTAAGTAGTCATATTTGGGCACCTTCCAAGAGGGAGGAGCTATCAGGACCAGTGGAAATCACACTGGGCCAGCTGGTGCGGGCTCTGGAATCTATCGTGGGCTCAGCCATTCAAGTCTGGACACATCATGGGCTTTGCCTGCATCTCTCTTTCCTCACTTATCAATGAAGAAAAGCTCTCCCTTGCTTTCTTCATAGGGTTCCTGTGAACCTCAAATGAGCTGATGTGTGAAAAAGCCTGTAAAACTTATATAACACAAGAATTATTTATTCCTCCGAACTCAGAAATACCCACCCTTCCCCACTTTTCCTGCAGTTATGGGGAATCAGAGGTTTGTATTTTTCCCCTCAACAGGCTCTCCACAAAGATCATATTCACCAGATAATTGCAGGCTTCATTTTATTCAGCTTGTGGATTCCATCACAGGATGGATGCCCATAACTAATGGGAAAGTACCCCACCATTTCAGTCCAAAACTTAAAAATATCTATCTTCTCTCATTAATATCATTAAATAGTTCCTGTATTTTAACTCTACCGACCTAGCTCTTGAACTCTAGGCCTGAATCTCTAGCTGTGGCTTGAATATCTCCCCCTGAATATGCTTTTGTATAACCCCAGAACCTCTGTGTGTCCCAGACTGAACTTCTCCATTTCTGTCCTGAACAGATTCCTCCTGTTGACTTTCTCATTCCTATTCATCCTCCCAGCTCCTCCAACTGAAGAACCCAGAGTCAACTTGGACCCCTCCACATCACTCTCCATCTGGAAACAGTGTCTCATTCACAGATTCTTTCTTCTCTAAGCCCACCACCACTACCTTCCTTCTGGCCCCCATCTATCACCACATTGGCTCAGGCTCATGGCTGTGCAGTAGTAAAAATGTTGTAAAGTCAAGTCTAGAAAGTCGGCTCAGAGTTGAGTCATTCTTAAATAAGTGAGCATAACAAGAAGACAAAAGACATCAGTTATGTTGACGCATATGGCCTTGCTAGTTGACAAGACCCAGGAGAGGATTTTGGAGGTCTTCGCCCTATGCAGCCTCTGCTTTGGAACACACTTAGGGAAGTTCTAGCTGAAACGGAGAGCAACATCTCTCCTGGGAACCCTGAGATACACTGAGGGATTTCATTTATTTATCTCACCATCGTTGTATCTTTTCCTGAAAATAAACAACATTCCATGGAGATCTTTGGGGTTATATTTTTGTCGCACAACAACCCCCAAGGATGAAGGACAGGAAGCTGAAAGGACCTGGTCCACAGTGGAATCCCTGAGCCAATGTGATGGACCTGGCCTGCCTCCCCCTGGACTTCTGGTTGTGTAGGATGAATAACTCCTAGTTATTCACAGGTCAACTTTTCTCTTGCCTGCAACTAAATGCAATATTAGTCGACTAAGAGTGAAAAGATGTATCTGGAACATGAGCCAAAATCTGTCTGACTCCAGCACCTGTTCTCTTAACCGCTACTTTATAATGTGGCTTATCTGAGGCAAGAGCTGTGCAAAGACATCAGATGCCCTAACATGGCCAGAGCTAACAACTGATATCCCACACCTGGACAGCCACTCAAAGAGGCACCATCCCCAGCCAGCCATGTCCAACTTTAGTGCAACTTTCAGCACACTAGGAGCTAATTTAGTCATATCTTAGGGATGGAGTTGGAGTAAGATGCTGATTTGGTTTTCACAAGTTGCCAGGGGCTACTGCTTTCCTTTGACGTTTCCCCAGGCTTTCCAACGTGCATCTCTGCCTCAGGAAATGTTATGAAACCAGGACCTCAATAATGGAAGGCACAGCCTCCATCGACATTTGAACCAGATGGTCCTTCCACTCCGGGTGACGGAAAGGAATCCTCTTTGCCTCGTGTCCTAGGAAACAAGAGGCCCTCATCTAAATTGATCTGTATCTGTATCCTGTGGCCTGGCATCAAACTAGAAACATGGGTGAAAATAAAAACATAAGGTAGGCAGTTTTAGACTAATCAGAACCTTGCTTCCAGAGCATGCCTACGGGGTCCAAATGAAAGAAAATATCACAGTAGAGCAAAACGGGGCTGAGAGGAGCTGGAAGGAGAGAGCAGCCAGCTGACTAACAGCAAAAGAATGCATCATCAGCTTTTATCAGGTTTGACATGGCATCCGTCCTCTGCAGCAGGTCCCATCCTCCAGTGTTTACATTTGTCACATCTCCTTTCCTTCCAAACAAAAGATGCTTGACAGTCTGAATGGATCATTTGTAAGGTGCCATGGCTCCTCAGCCATCCATGCATATACATTTTTGGATGGGGAGAGGGCAAGTGGAGGGCAGTGGCTACATTTTGGGGACAATGAGGCTATGTTACCCCTAAAACATGCCCAGTGCAGAAAGAACCGGGAGCCACAATCTCCATCATGCAAAATTTGATTAACGGCTCTCTCACCCACTGCAGAGGTCAGTGCGCACCAGAGCCCAAGAGGGCAAGAATGAGGCACAAAACATCTCTGCAGGAAAAATTAGTGATTTTTGACTTTCGGCCCAGACTAATAAACTTCTTCATGTTTGCAAAATCCTCCTTTCAGTTTTGGTTGTCCTGGCCTCATCTACTGCATGAAAAATCAGTTCACATTTCTTCCCTCAGATGTTTACAGCAGTTAGAGGTTTGCCTCCATTTTTGTAACAGAAAGAAGATGGGGTGTGGGAGGGTGTGCAGCATGAACAGGGAGGAGGCTCCACTGAACCTTGCATTCTTGATCAGAATTTTGGCAACAATCTCTGGGCCTGATTAGGTATATTTCACTTTTGCAAATAACCTCAAACTGTTGACCAGCTACTTGTTTGTTTTTAATCAGCCTCACCATGGGAACACCAAACTTCCATTGCTCAACCAATCAGCATATTTATTGGAGTTATTGTTCCGAGCAGACACAAGACCTGACTGAGACAGGACCCAGGCCCTAAAGGGATGACAGTAGAGATAGAAAAGTGAATGTAGATTTATGTATCAGTGCATGTGTGAATTTTTCTTGGAAATAACTCTTTTACTTGCACCCAAAGGATCTGAGATGCAATAAAATGTTATAAGAGAGAGTATTGCCTAATAAGCTCTGTAGAGAACTGGGATGCTTGAGTGAAGGGTTGAATCTCAATGAACCTTGATTTCCTTATCTGTGAAATGGAAAAGACAAGGTGGGCTTGGTATGAAGATAAAATAAAATAATGTATGTACAAAATAATTTAGTGTGGTGCCTGGCACATAGTAGGTCATTAATACATGTTAGCTATCACAAGAGGGAGGCAGAGAAGAAGAAAAGAAAGAATTGGTGAAGGGGATTTTTCTAGACGGTATCACACCTTATAAGTCCCAGGTGCTCTGGGGCTAGGGAAGTCAAGGAAGGCTGCCTGGAGGAAGTGAGACAGGATTTGGCCTTGAAGACCAAAAAGGATTCAAACTGAGAGAATTGATGAGTGTCGGGTCCAAGCTAGGGTGGGGTAAAAGTAAGGGAAAGGAGTACAGAAATCGGGTTAAGGGTAAGTAAGGTTTAGTCTTACTGTTAGAGACCCGGGCTGAGGAAACAGTAGTATTCAAGCACAGAGAATCAGTAAAACCCAGTCCAGTAAAAGGTGGCAAAGAGAAGTGGCTAGGACAGATGGCCTACATTGCCTGAAAGTGAGTGATGAGTGAGACAGAGAGAGTCTTGGATCAAAACAAGTAGTTTCTCCAGAGTGTTGTTAGAGCAGGCTGCCCCAGCCCACTTGCCCTTCCATGCAGGTTCATACAAGCTCACTGTGGTCAGTGACCGTGCTCACCAACAACAAAGGCAGTACTGCTTCCCTGTCAGTCGTCCCAGCAATCAGCCCTACATGGAGTCACTGCCCACTAAACACAGTCTCTTGGAACCATGGAAGGGGAAAAGTCACTCCCCAGCAACTGCCCCTCCCATTCTGCATCTATCAGCCTTCCGTTCTCCTCCACAAGGCCATGTTCTCCACTGCTCTGTGTGATATTTTCATGCAGAGAAGAGAGGAGAGGACAAGGGTGGGCCTTCTCTTCTAAATCTTTTACTGCCCCTTCTAAAACCACTTTTGAGATGGAGGTTGCTGTAGTCAAAGGAATAAAGAAATGAGAATTTTTCAAATCCAAGTTCTGCTATCTCTATAGGTATGACTTAACCGTTAAGTCTTTAAACCTCTCTCTGCCATGTTTTCCTCATGTGTGAATCTGAGTGTGAATGCCGACTTTACCAGGCTGCAGTGAACTTCAGATAGTTACCATTTCTGGTACTTTTCATCCATTCCTCAAGATCTGTGTGTCTGTTTCTTTTTCTTTCTGGGACTCCTTTTCCTTCATACTGAATAACTTCATTTTGCATTTCTTGTAATGCAGGTCTGGTGGGAATGACTTGGCTTAGCTTATTTTTATCTCAAAATGTCTTCATTCTACCTACATTATTGAAGGATATATTTGCTGGATATAGAATTCAAGACTGACAGATTTTTTTTTCTTTTAGTGCTTTAAAAATGTTCTTGCACTGGCTTTTGGCATCCATGGTTTCTGATGACATGTCTACAGTCAGATGAAATGTTTTCTCACCTATGTAATGTGCCTTTTTTTTGCTAATTTTAAGATTTCTTTTTTATCTTTTCTTTTTCACTGTTTGACTATGATGTACCCAGATGCAATTTCCATTGATTTTATCCTATTTCATTGTGCTGAGCTCCTTCCCAGAATGTTCTTTGTTACTTTCATTGTTGTGTCCTTAGTGCCTAGAAAGAGCCTGGCTCTGCCCTGTGAGGCTCAGAGAGGTGCACTTTTCCCAAGTCGTGCAGCCATTGGGTTTAAGGAGTCAGAATTTGGAACCACTTCTCTTTGACTCCCTGCTTGTGTTTCTACCCTACAGCAAGGCAGGCCAAACTCACATTGCATTTCTCATATTAGTTATGTGCTTTCTCTACAGCTGGCATTTCCCAGTTGGGAAGTTTGGGTCATTCTCTCCGTTGGTCTATTTCCCTTGGAAACAACACCTGACTTTAAAGTACTTAATTTGCATCAAATTAATAGTAACCTTAAAATGAGATGAGCTCTCTCTTCTCTACATGAAAATATTAGATTCTGTAAAAGGGACCTAGCATGAGAGAAACTGTAGTCTAATAGAAGTTTACTTTGAAAACCAGCAGATGAAAAAGTTTTAAAACCATGTTAAAGTTTATTTCTTCAGTTACCAAGAGGAAAACAAACATATATGGAGCCATTTTTATTTATAGCAGAATGCACTTAATAAATACCAATTTATACATCATGATTTTCAAGATAAATCAAAGGAATCCCACCCCTCAGATCTTTCACATGGGAGTATCAGGTACAAAGAAGTACCAAACACATGAAATAGGTAATTGAAACACACTTGTGGAATATTATATTCCTAAATATCTGCACGTTTTTCAAATGTACTCATATGCATTTTTTCATTTGATCCTCTGACATCTTTGTGAGGAGTATGTGATATCTATTATTATTATTAAACCTACATTTTACATTTAAAGCTTCGGGGAGTTATAACTAATAAGTAGAAGAGCTAAGATTCTGATTTGGATCTTTTAAACCTAAACCTTATTTGCTTAGGGTTCACCAGGCTGCTTGAAGCAGTTATACACAGATCAGGTAAAATATTTGCTCCAGCTAAGACTAGAGTGAGTAATTTGAGTATCAGATGGGTCAGTGCTAGTGAATGTTCATATTTACATGAGGTAAGATGGAATAGATTGGGAACACATGTGAATGTGAAGTGTGCACATGACATATACACATATGTACACATTCATATATATGTTTTTATATATGGACACATAAATACATTAATATATGTGTGTGTAATATACTTGGGGACATGCATATATATATATATAGCTGGGGAATCTTAAAGTATGATAATATCATAAGCTGAATGAAGAAGAGATGAGTTGAACTTTGGGAGAAGAATCAAGATTGAAAAGAGGAAAATTAGAAGAAATGAGAAATGGTCCCTGCTGCCAGTCAGTCCATTTGACAGGAATAGAAAAGGTTTAGCACTCCAGACACCATTGTCTCCGCACCCATGGCAACCTGTCTCATTGATCTTGGCACTCTTTCCCACTGAGCTTGGATACAACCACAGTCCTCCTCAAAACTGCACTCCAAGCAGCCACTGCCAATAGATCAGAGATAGCACCTGAAAAGCCTTCCCAGCCCCACCATAGGAAATCCTCACCAACTCCATTCTCACAGTATTTTTTAACTGAGCACAGTAAAGTTTGAGGACCTCCCCTTTAAGTTCTTTCATTCAATGAATCTTTGAGCCGCCAATATGATTTGTCTTAAAGCTAGTTCCTCTTTCTTCAGATCTTAACTTAGATTTCACATCCCCCAAGAAGCTTCCTCATGACCCCATTTACAATATAGTAGCCCTCCCAGTTCTTTATCTTGACAGCCCAAATGGGCTTCTTCACAGCATTTATTTTTTGCTTACTGTGTGTCCTGTCTCCCTCGCTGGACTGAAACAGAGGACATGTCTGCTGAGCTCTCCCTTGTATCTCTAGCACACTGCCTGTGATTCAATGATTCAGTGAGTGTATCAGCAAATGAATAAATGAATGAACACTTCATGCCTGACCTCAGTTTGCTCAGAGTCTAGGGTGAAAGTCTTTCATGTGAACAAACAATGCTATCAACACCGTCAACAAACCCAACAGCACCTAAGCAAAGTGCTAGGAGAGAACAGAGAGAGGGCAACTGGAAGACTTCCCAGAGAGATGATTCTTGAAGGCTGGGTAGAGATCAACAAAGCAAAGATGCAAGAAAGGATATTGAAGTTCAAAGGCAAATTTAAAATGATAGCACTGAGGATGAATCTGAGCTTGAGTGAGGCTGAAACAAAAGGAGGTGTCATTAGGGTGGGAATGCATAAGTGGCCAGTGAGGAGACCATGGAGGCCAGAGGAAGCTACATCAACAACAGCCCCCAACTAATTGCTTCTTCGGGGGCCTCTGGCCCAGCTAACACAGCTCTGCCTCTCGGAATGCTTCCCTAGGAATCCTGTTCATTTTTATAATGAACGTGCTTCTCTTCGGTAGACAGTTTAAGCCCAGAAATGGAATAAGATTATCTTTGTGTTTATTTTAGTCTCACTTTAAGGATTTTATCTCTAGTAAACCCACCATCACGGGTCACCATAGCAGGACACGATAGGAAGAGCCACTTTCAAAAAAACAAAACAAAACAAAACAAAACAAAAGGCAATTATTTTTCCCAAACCCATTAAACTGTCATGAAGTTATTCCTTATTTACAAATGCAGATTCATTGCCCCAAGAGAGGACGGCAGAGATGAAATCCTGAGGTACACGATAGTTTTGGTGTCTGGACTTCAGGGAAAATTTTTTAGGGTTTTATGAAGAATTAGCTTTCATACTAAACTTTATTAAATTCTATCCCTGAATTCCTTCCCCTTTGGAAACGACCTCTCAGCCATTAAGCCTGGAGAACAGCCCACGTCGGATGAATTCCAAATGAAATGTAGTGGAGGGTCTGGAATCCTCTGAGCACAGACAACAGAAGTCTCATTAAATGTGTATAGACGCTCGCAACAAAGCCCACCTCACTTAAAGCCCGAGAATGGAGAGACTGCGGATGAAGCCTGGCCAGGGGTCTCACGGGCACACACACAAAGAAGGCTGCAAGGAGAAAGCAAACACCACTCTCCCTCATGAGATTTTCTTTTCCCAACTGCAAAGGGAAAATCACTTGGAAATGCCAATTAGCCTCAATTCTTTTTGTCCATTTTAATTTTCTTTCCCTTGCCAAATCAAGATCTGTGACTGTTTAATCTCAACTCAAACTCTGGTCAATATGAAGGGGACAAAGATGGTTTAAAAAAAAAAAAAAAGCTGAGAGAAACCCTAGCCTGGGACCCAAGTATTTAATTTACCTTGATGTAATAAGTACATTGGTAATATCTTGAAAAAGAGAAGATTATGTTTTTGGGCAAAAAGAGAAAATCCCCTCACTTTCACCCCCTATGCCCCTTCCAGGAAACAAAAATAATTAATTCTCAGCTGCCATCAATATAGAATATATATTTGGGGGCTATTCCTTTTTTTTTTTTTTTTTTTGGTCATATTTTCAACAGCAGTTTTTCCTTAAAATATAACCAATATTACACAGCTAGTAGGCAAACCACTTACTCTCTTTGCAGACCCAACAAGCTTGGACCACATAGATTCTGTGAAGTTTGATTCTAGCACAAAAGAACAACCTAGAAAGTGTACAGAGGGACAGAACTACATGGTTGAGAGCTCCTTGGAGGCAGATTAGCAAGAAAATATTCTTTAGCTAAATCAGTACTGAGCCTTTTGTTGATGCTTAGTAAATAGTACCAATTAGGTTGTGTCTTCAAAGCTCACACCTTGATGTTTCTAGAATTGCAATGTGTCTTACAATTAAAATGTTTATTTAATATAGTAGTGTTTCTTTTGTTCTTGTAAGCTATTATTAAGTTGAAAGTGAATTTTATAATGACACTTGAATATTCAAGAAATTATTATTATTAATTATCACTATTATTATCAGGTAAAGTGAAGAAATGACACAGGAAGACAATGGGAAAAGACTCTGCCTGGTGGATTAGTAAATGAACAATTAAGTGGCCAGATCATGAAGGATCTTAAGTACAATGCTGAGTTTGTAAATTTATGGTCTGCAATGTTTAATGTGGCTTGAGCAATGGAAACCTTTATATACCTAGAGACAGTTATAATAGCGACATGGAGGGAAGAGAAAAGGGACGAGAAGATGGAGAAATGAGGTGTTAGAGAAAGGGAGAAAAAGGCAACTGAAGATGTCCTGAGGAGAGCTAAGGGAACTTGAGCTAGAGTAATATCAATGTCCAGATGGAGACAAAGCGCAAGATTTGAGTGATATTTGGAATGTAGAACTGTCACAATTTGGTGACCCACTTCCTTGGTTTCTCATGGATGGGAAATCAGACATGGATGTTGAGTTTCCTCAGTCTGCATGAAGTTTACAATGGAAAGCTCCAACTAGGCCTCCAGGCTAAGGATCTAGTACAACCTTTGGAAGCTCTGTGTTCCGCAATGCATACTAAATCTCTCAACCACTTAGCCTGAGATCCCTAGAGTACAACAGGTATTTCAACACATGAAGCATCCCTGAAGACAAAGAAAAATGGTTGCTCATGCTGCAGAGACAAGTTTTAAAGGTAGCACCACTTGTGTTGGAGGGAAGAGATGCACAGAATGATACCCAGAGAATGTCACCTCCACCCAAACCTCACCAAGGACAATATCACATCTGAAGTTGAAGAGGGTTCTTAGCTCTTAAGAAATTGATTATGGAGATCTAAACTAAGTAGGAAAATTCATCACTCTGTAGATTATCATGGCTTTCAAGTAAAATTCAGATTTTTTAATCCCATATACAACTCATCATTCTTCCTCCACAGCTTTATGCACCTATCTGTATAATTATTAATAACAACTACCACTTACTGAGCATTTGCTATGTGCCAGGCATTTTGCTAAGCACATTACATTATCTCATTTAATCCTGACTAATTTTATGTGATTTATCATCATCATCCTCATTTACAGATGAGAATGCTGAGGGTCCCAGAGATCAACTTGTCTGAAGTCAAGATATTTGTAAGCAGCAGATCTGAGAATCAAACTCAAGTCTAGCCTACAATACAACCACGTACCTCCTCTAGGACCAACACCCTCACAGAATACAACTAAAATCTCTGGAAAATTTAAAAACAAATATTTGAAAGCAATACAGAATAATTAAAAGCAAAAAAAAAATATTGTAGGAGAGGGTAATTGACATTGAGGACAGGCTAAAATTCTAGTAAGAGGTACCTGGGTGGCTCAGTCAGTTAAGCGTCTGACTCCTGATCTCTGCTAAGGTCTTGATCTCACAGTCGTGAGTTCAAGCCCCACATTGGGCTCCACACTGTGTGTGGAGCCTGCTTAGAAAAATTAAATTAAATTAAACTTAATTTAATTTAATTCCAATAGAAAGCCCAGTCTTACTGGGTTGAAGAACCAAAGAACAGACTTTAAAGCAATTCCAGACACTGAAAAGTATGGGGGATAATCCCAGGAAGGAGAAAGCCAGAAAGAGAGAGCCCTAATTTCTATGTATAAACTATGTCCAAATCTCTGGCTAAGCCCTAAATCGTGAATACATGAAGCAAACTCCAAGCAGATCAGTAAAGAATAAAAGATTCAGTTGACATTAAAGCTTCCACCCACCATAGAGGAACCAGTGTTTGCAGCTGGAATGCAGCCCAGTTAGGTGCCCACTAGGAAAACAACAACACTAAAATCCACTTTTTGGAGGAATATACCCAGACCCAAATTCTCTACAACATAACATTCACAGAGTCCAGGACACAATCCAAAACTGATCAATATACAAAGAAACAGGAAAACATGATGTATTTTTAAGAGAAAAGGCAATCAATGAAGACCACCCTGAGATGACCCAGATATTGGAATTAGCAGACAAGGCTTTTAAAGCAGCTACTTAACTATATTTAAGAATATGAAGAAAAATATATCATAATGGATAAGAAGGTAGTAAACTCAGTACAGAAGCAGAAAACGTAACCAAAGAAAATTCTAAAACTGAAAAATAAATAGATGAAATAAAAAATTCCCTGGATATGAAGCAGTGGACAACGATATATAAAAATAGATCAATGGCAATAATTCCAGTATAAAGAACAAAAAGAAAAAGAATTGTTTAAAAAGGTGAGAGAAAGGATCTCAGGGTTCTGTAGACAATATCAAAAGGTCTTACAGGAATATAGTGAAGTCAGAAGAAGAGCAAGAGAATAGGCAGGAAAAAAAGATTTAAGAGATAATGAATAAAAATTTCCCAAATTTGTGAAAGACATGAACTACAGAGTCAGGAATCTCAGTGAACACCAAGCAAGATAAATACAAAGAAACACATGCCTAGGAACATCATAGTGAGACTGATGAGACCAAATATAAAGAGAAAACCTTGAAAGCAGCCAAAGAAAAATGGCACATTACTGTAATTAGCTGAGCACTAACTTTTCACTAAAAGCCAGAAGACAGTGAAATAAAGTCATTTAAGTATTCAAAGTAAACTACTCTCAACCAGATTTCTATATCTACCAAAAATAAACTTCAACAATGAGGACTAAATAAAGACATTTTCAGATACAAGAAAATTCATTGTCAGGAGACTTACAATGCAAAAACAAACAAACAAACAAAAAACTACAGGAAGTCCTTCAGCCTGAAAGGAAATGACACCAAATGATCTTCAGGGAAGAATGAATAGAATCAGAGGGGTAAATATGTGGGTCAATACAAAGGGCTATTTTTCTGTCTTAATTTGTTTAGGACATACAATTGTTTAAAGCAAAAAGCAATATTGTATTATGGGGTTCATAACATATGTATATATAATACATGAGGAGTATAGCATGAAGGATGGGAGAGTTATGAAATGTAACAATATTAATTCCAGTAGAAAGCCCAGTCTTACTGGGTTGAAACAGATGTTTCTAGAACATCTGTTTAGAACATCTAGAACATCTAAAACATCTGTTTTTAGAACCAAAGAACATCTGTTCTTTAGAACCAAAGAATATCTGATTTTAACAGTTCTAACTGTTAAAAGTTAGGGATGTGCAGTTGTAATTCCTATAGAAATCACTAAAAAATGCAAAGAAATACAGTTAAATAGCCAATAGATAAAATGTCATTCTAAAAAAACATTCAGTTAATCCAGTAGAAAGCAGGAAAAGAAGAACATAGGAACAAAAACCAAAAGTCACAAATGGAGAACAACTAGTAATATTGCAGTACCAAATTCAACCATTTCAAAAATTAAATTAAATATATATTTTTTTAATTTAATTTAATTTTATTATGTTATGTTAGTCACCATACAAATCAAAAATTAAATTAAATATTAACAAACTAAAGACTCCAATTAAAGGTCAGAGATTGCTAGAACAAATTTAAAATGCAAGACCCAGCCATAATGCAAGACCCAGCAGTCTACAAGAGATAAGCTTAAATACGAAGCCACAGATAGAATGAAGTAGAAGGACCGGAAAATATTTGCCATGCAAATAGTAAGCATAAGAAGGCTGGAATGGCAGTACTATTATATAAAGTTGACCTCAAAACAGAGGAGATGATAGAGTTGAAGAGGAGCATTTGATAATGTTGAAATCCTCAATTTTTCAGGATGACATGAAAATCATCAATGTGTATATGCCTCATAACAGAGTTTCAAACTACATAAAGCAAAAATTGATAGGAGCAAAGGGATACACAACTCCACAATCAGAGTTAGAGATTTTAACATGTCCTTTCCAGAAACTGATAGAACTAGACAAAAAAAAATAGGCAAAGATATAGAAGATATGAACAACACTACCAGCCAACTTAACCTAATTGATAATTTATAGAACACAACACCAGCAACAGTAGAATGCATATGCTTCTTAAGTGCATGTGGTATGTTCAGCAAGACAGGTCACAGATGAGGCCATAAACAGGTCTCAATACATGCAAAATGACTGAAATAATGCAGAGTAGGTTTTCTAATGACAATGAAATAAAACTGGAGAGCAAAAACAATAAGATATACAGAAAAATTCCAAATACTTGGAAATTAACTAATACACTTCCAAATAACCCATGAGTTAAAGAACAAATCATATGATGTGGGAAGTGAGACATATCCAGATTCGATAGATGTGGCCCAGAGAAAGATTTATAGATGTAAATGCTTATATTACAAAAGAAAAACAAAGAGTATTAGTTTGTTAGGATTGCTATAACAAAGTCCACAGACTGGGTGGTTTAAACAGGAGAAATTTCTTTTTGAAGAAATGATTCTAGGGGCTGGAAATCCAAGATTAAACTGTCGGCAGGTTTGGTTTCTTCTGGGGCCTCTCTCCTTAGTGTATAGATGGCATTTTACCTCTTTTTTTCACACAATCTTTCCTCTGCATCCGTGTCCTCCTTTCCTCTTCTTACAAGGACACTGGTCAAATTGGATTAGAGCCCACCCTAGTTACCCCTTTAACCTTATTCACCCATCTCCAAATACAGCCCCATGCTGAAGTACTAGGGGTTAGGACTCCAACATATGCATAAAGGGGAGACAATTCAGCCCAGGATGAAAGGTCAGAAATCAATGACCCAATGTTCCAACATAAGAAACTAAAGAGTAAAATAAAAGAAGAAGAAGAAGAAGAAGAAGAAGAAGAAGAAGAAGAAGAAACTTAGAATAAAGGAAAGAATAAAGATTTTTTAAAATCCATTTTTTTAAAAACACAAACAATAGAGAAAATTAACATGGCCAAAAGTTGAGTTCTTGACAAGGATTTCAAATGTTGATAAATTCCTAGCAAGACTGTCCAGGACAAAAAAGAAAGAGAACACCAAGTATTAATATCAGAAATGCAAGAAAAAGATTAGCATTAGAGGTCTTACAGATGTAAAAATGATAATAATGGAATTTTATGAGCATAATTGCACCAAAAAATTTTACAACTTAAATGAAATGGACAAATTTCTTTAAAAATATGACTGGAAACTGACACAAGAAGAAACAGAAAATCTGCAGAGTCACAGACCTATTGAATAAATTAAACTCATTATCAGAGAACTCCTAACAAATGGAACTCCAGTCCACGGTTTCAATGATGCAATACATCAAACATTTAAGGGAAAAAACCACTATCTGAACTTTTTCATAAAATTGAGGAAGAATGCATACTTCTTAAGTTGTTTCATGAGATCAGCATAACTCTAAAGCAATACCTGACAAAGACATTACAAAAGAAAAATTTACAGACCCATATTCCTCATGAGCACAGATGTAAAATTCTTAATCAAATATTCTCAAATTGAACCCAGCAATGTACAGGAAAAAGATAATACATTACACCCAAGTTGAATGTATCCTAGAAATGTCAAGTTTTAACATTCAAAAAGTAATCAATGCAACTCAACATATTAAAAGAATAAAGGAGAAAAAAACCACATATGATGTTATAATAGATTTGAAGCATGTCATACAAAAGGTATACGCATACAAAAGGATACTGCTCAGTGATAACATGGAATGAAGTACAAATGCAAGCAATAATATGGATAAATCTCAAAAACATTGAAAGAAACCTTACACAAAAGAGGATAAAACATAAAAATCCATTTCTAAAAATTCTAGAACAGGCAAAACTAATCCATGGTGGAGAAAGATCAGACTAGAACAGGCAAAACTATCTATGGTATAGAAAGATTAGAACAATGGTTGCTTCTGAAGGTGCAGGAGCAGGAAATGGTTGGGAATAGTCAAGAGGGAATTTTCTAGGGTGATGGTAATGTTTTATTGAGACACATTCACCAAAACTCACTGAATGGTACACATAAGATTTATGCATCTCATTGTATGTAAATTTTATCTCAAATGGAAAATTCTCAAAAGAATCACAAATACGAAACTCTAGTTAATGGCATGAATGCAAAGGATTTAGGGGAGACTGTACTGATATGTGCTACTTACCAGGAAATGCATTTAAAAATGGATCAGTGGATAGACAGTTAGGTAAATGGTAAAACAACTGAACTGTCAATTCTAAAATTTAGTGATATATGTTCACTGTAAAATAACTTCAACTTTTGAGTGTGTTTGATACTTTTTATAATAAAACAGTGGGGGGAAAATAAGAGATCAGCATGCATAGAGAGAAAAAAGGCCTCAAGTCTGTTCAACTCCAAAATCCAATCTCTCAACTCTTACATGTTTATTTCTTCCTTATGAATTCAACTAACTGAGCTACTCTCATTCCCCCATCAATCCCACATTTTCTTAGCTCTTTGCCTTTGTGCAAGGTATTTTTCCCACCTATAAAACTCCTCCTTACTAATTTTTCATGAGCAAACCCTATGAAATAAGCAGCAAATCCATTCTCTTCCACTACGCAATTCCCTCTCTTACATTGTCCAAGAACCCCAGAGACTTTTACAGTCCAAAGGTGTTAACCTGGTTTCCCACCCAAGGGGACAGAAGGAACAAGGAACCAATCAGCCACTATGTTGTCATTGAAGACTGACCCTGAAGACCCAACACCCGGCAGCTACGGCAGCTCACTATGCTCACAGCTGTTCTTGGACTACAATGATCCTGGCCACTCAGGGTTCAGTTCTGAAATGCTTATTTACATGATGGGAGCTCAGATCCTCAGCTTTTCAGACGTATTTGAAGTCTAAGCCCTCCCAGAGGCACTGAGTCAGGATGGCCTATGATGTCTGCCAGCTCTTGGACCCAGAACTGCTCTCTCTTTTCCCTCTGGGGTCAAGCAGCTTTTCTTTACACCTTCAAAACACTCTTTTCTCCAAATTGTGGGGCTGTATATCACCCTTCTATGTGAGTAATAATAATAATCATGACACGCTACAACTACTACTACTACTAATAACAATAATAATAATAGTTCTTGGTGACTTAAAAGTGGTGTATTCTTCCAAGAGAAACTTTCCAAGTGGGTGTGAGATTTCCATACCCACTGCAGCAGGAAGAATTGGGTGGGGAGAGAACGGAGGTGTGCGGGAGGTACCACTTCCAATGCTTCCAAGAGCAATATTATGACACCTATCACATTGAGAAATAATCTTTAAAGCACAAGTTTTAGTTTTTGATGGAGAATTCCACTACTTGTATGTATGAGTATTTTCAAATATATGTTGACGCCATGGTGATTAATAAAATACAAATTAATTTAAAGACATTGCTAATTCATAGTGACCTCTGTCATTTCCTACATATCAGTCCATGAGTATCAAATGTCCAACAACTCTTGTACATGTGAGTGGAGGTGGGGGTGGGGGATAATCATGCAAATTTTAGGATACTAAGATAGTGTTTATACTCAAAACAAAGTGTGCCATTCATCTAATACTCTTCCCCTTATTTTATCTAATACCTTTATTCATCCCCTTGTTATTTTTTGAGCCTCTCCCCTGTGCCACGCAATGTACTTAGGTGCCACAACTACTGTTATGAGAAATATAGACATTTTCCCTGATTTCAAGAAGGCCAAAACCTAGCTAGCATGCCATGAATTAAGCCATCACCATCTGAGTGGTAAGCACCACTTTAAGGAAATACCGAGTACTAAGGGAGGAATTATCAGGGCAACCTAACTAACCAGAGGAAGATCCAGCAAGATTTCATAAAGAGAACTACATTTAAGCTCAGGCTTGAAGGATATGCAGGCATTAGCCAAGCAAAGAAGGAAAGGAAAGAATATTCTGGAGTAGAGCAGGTAACGACTTGGATAACGGCTAGAGGCAAGAGGATGAAGGGAGAGTTGAAAGAGCTGAAAGATGCTCTACAAGGCTGGGCTATAGTGTGCTATTCTGGGGGCAAGGGGGAGATGAAGTTGGAGAGGCAGGCAGCGGCCCAAAATTAAGGGACTTTAGGACATGTTAAATTTGAGAAACCTGAGCACCAAAGCATACCAAGAAAGTTGCTCAAGGGAACAGAGAGGATTAGGCACAGAGCCAGTCTAGACTGCAGCCTCTCCAGGTTTTAAACTAAAACCTGCCTATTGACTCCCCTAAGATAGGACTGAGGGCAGCTGTTTTCGAAGAATGAGGATGACATGCTGGGGACCTGAGCCCAAGCCTGTGTCACTGACTAAGTACAAACAGTAGGTGAGAATGCGTTGGTCCTTATCACCCACCTGGGACTGTGGGGGCTAATTAATCATAGTGACAGCTCCCTGGATGCAGTCAAAAGGATTATTTTTTTCCTGAATGCTGCTAGTTTAACCTGCCCAAGGCAAGACTTCACTTCACGACACCAAGACGAAGCCTTGTTGAAAATGATGAATGCCTTTTGGAAAAGAATAACATTTTGATAAAGGCCCTTCCAACCAGCCTCCAGGTTAGAACAGAGTGGTTTTCCTTGAGTGTTTTTACAGTCATTTTACAAGAAAGCCAGCTTTATCTCTGGTCTCCAAATCAACTAACCTAGAGAGGCCTTTTACGATTAAAAATCAAATAAATAACTTGCCGTTGTATCTGTCTTTTCGTGAGTAATTACAGCACAAGCTGCCACTTAGACCCCAACTTTCTGCCAAAGCCCTGTGTGGATCTCATTATTCTAACTTCTGACTCCCAGCAGCTCCTGGAAGATCACAATTTGGGTTTAAGCTGCAAACAGGGCCTCTCCTTTGCCCAGAAAATAGATATTAGAAGAGTTTGGGGGCTTTTTGCTGCACAGTGTGACTTTATCCCTGTTTTTTGGCATTAAATTTAGCCTTTTTCTCCTTCTTATAATCCTCCAGAGGATTATAGAAGAAGAACAGAGACAGAGGGAAGGAGGGAGACAGGCAGAAAAGTGACTTCCAGAAAGCACTGGGAAGCCTACTGATGAGAAGGAGAAAAATGTCCCTTTTTTGTTGCATCCGTGTGGAGGTGCCTCCTACCCCAGATCCAAGAGCTTCTGGTGACACCCCTCCCTATAGCCTGAATTCCACTTACTGGGTTGGGGGAAAAAAGGGGCTAGGAAGAAACCCATCTTGGGCATGTCCCAAGAAAGTCAATGCCGGCAGATGGCAATACCCATCTCTGACCCAAAATGGAAGGTCAAGACTAAGAAAGGAGCCTACTTAGAAGCAGAGACTGTTAGCTTTTGTTTGCCTACGTGGGAGAATCAACAAGACATGTATACACTCAGAAGTACGTGCGTGTGTGTGTCACACACACACAAAGGTGTAACTGTTGCACCTGAAATACAGCCACTAGCTAATACATACTATGATTAACTAATGATTGATTGAGCCTGCCTTTAACTGTTCTGCCTCCTTTGTCACTTCTATTTACAATTTACTTATATCATAGAATATCACTACTAGTTACTATTAGCATACCTAGATCCTTTAAAAAAAAAAAGCTTTGGGCAAAAAGGCTTTGAAAGCCAAGAGGGAAACAGGCCTTATGAAGGTATGTATTCTTTATCCCAATAATTCTACTTTTTTTTTTTTTTCTTTTAGAGAGACAGAGCACATACATGTGAGCAGGGGAGGAGGGGCAGAGGGAGAGAGAATCTTCAGCAGGCTCTGTGCCCAATGCGGAGCCCGATGCTGGGCTTGATTTCACCACTTTGAGATCATGACCTGAGCCGAAATCAAGAGTTGGACATTTAACCAACTGAGCCACCCAGGTGCCCCCCAGTAATTCTACTTTATACTAAGAATTTATACTAAGGCTATATCTGAACATACCAAAGATTTATCTATAGGAGCACTGGTACAGACCAGATGTTTGTGTCCTCCCAAAATTCATATGTTGAAACACTAATCCCTTTGGCAATGGTGTTTGTAGGTGGGGTCTTTGGGAGATAATTAGGTTATAAGGGTAGGGTTCTCATGATGGGATTAATGCCCTTATAAAAAATACCCAAGAGAGCTCCCTTGTCCCTTCCACCAGGTGAGGACACAAGGAGAAGTTAGCAGTTGGCAATCCAGTAGAAGCTCTCACTAGAACCCAACCAAGCTGGCACCTTGATCTTGGACTCCAGCCTCCAGACCTATAAGAAATACACTTCTGTTGTTAATAAGCCACCCAGTTTATTGTATTCTCTGACAGGAGCCTGAATGGACTAAGACAAGTATTAATTGTCAAGTAATTTATTTATTTATTTTTTTTTTTTTAAGATTTTTTATTTATTTATTTGAGAGAGAGAGAATGAGAGAGAGCAAGCACATGAGAGGGGGGAGGGTCAGAGGGAGAAGCAGACTCCCCGCCGAGCAGGGAGCCCAATGCGGGACTCGATCCAGGGACTCCAGGATCATGACCTGAGCCGAAAGCAGTCGCTTAACCAACTGAGCCACCCAGGCGCCCTGTCAAGTAATTTATAATAGAAATAACCAACAATATGGGATTAGTGAAATCATGGTACATCATAAAAAATCAAATCCTCTTAAGCTATTAAAAATTACATTGTTGGAAAATATTGATTCACTTAAGCAGACAAGAAATATTTATTTGGCACAAATGATGTATGAAATATGATATGCAAAGTGGAAGAAAAACAGCAATTTATATAGTTGAGGTCATAATATGCTTGCATTTTCTTAAAAATTCATAAATATGTGTATAAAAATGTCTGAAAGACAGACACCAAAATGTTAGCCAATGTTAGACAGATGGGAGGGGGAGTTAAAGGTCATGGTAATGTTTTTATTTATAATGAACATATATAAATTATGTAATCAGAAAAAAAGTAATTTTTTTCAATTCAAGCCAATTTTTTTGTTTATCCATATACAAAACATCTGATTTTTGCCATATGAATACCACTAATATTAACAATAACTTTTAGTTAAATAATAAGTGATTGGGTTTTGAAGTTTCCATCAACCCCAAGCAAAAGCTAACAACTAATATTCCAAGTACTGGTGGCCATAGGCCAGGTGATGAATTTTAGCTCTGAATGTCACATAACCACCAGGCCTTCCCAAAAGTCTCTATTGGCAAGGCAAATAGAGCTCAGTCAAGGTCAAATGCAAGCATAGGGAACTCTTCCTTTTCTCTGGGCAGCAACCCCATATCATGGCAACCCAAACTTAGGGGTTCTACATGTAGTCACCAGCTTCCCAGAAGGCCCTGCTCCAGATGATTCAGGTCAATAGTTTCTGAGGCAGAATCTCACCAGGTATGAAAAGTACCGGGTAATGGTCTTAGCTAACCTTAGGGACATTATGATCCCTCTTCTACATGGATGGCACCTCAGTTACCAAGAAAGAAGTCAGAGTCATGACCCCATGATCTTTTTCCTTCAATAGGTTCTCTGAGGAAAGGTGGGAAGAGCATGGATCATTTATCCAGGGAAGAGAAGAGAGATAGGAGTTCTAATCAGGTACCCCACATGCTCTTAAGGTGTAAAGGGATTACGCAGCATCAGATCTGAGGTTCCAGCCTTCCTCAGACACTCCTTTGACATTATATACATTTGAAGCTCTCACCCAGCCTGGAGGGTGGAGATGAGAGATGACTGTTTGAATCTCTTGGGAAAACAAACAAACAAAAAACTCAAAATGCCACTAAAGTGTATTAATAGTATAGTGCAGTGAGTATAAGCGGGACCCTGAGGTTGAAAAGACATGAGTTTGAATTTAAGCTCTTCTACTTACTGTATGACCTTGGGTAAATTATTCAACCTCAGTTTACTCATCTGCAAAAGGGGGACATGGATGTATCTCACAGGGCTGTTGTTGGAATTAATATTGAGATGGTGTAATACTTGCCCCGGGTCAGAAATGCCTTGTAGTGAAAGTTCTGGGAAAAGTAGATCTTATTCACCTCAGCTCTTAGCACCTTCCTCTCAAGGTCAAGCTCAGCTAACAACTTCAGGGCTCCTACTGCTATTTCTCCACCATGTAACTCTCCGCACACTTGTTTCCTCCCCTAAAATAGGCTCCTCCAGATCACCAGTGAACCTCAAACTCTCAGTCTTCTTTCCTCTTGAGTCACTGCTGCTCATCTACCTACTTCTTAAGTCACCATCTTTGTGGAGCTCCCCCACACTGACCTTTCTCCTGACTTTTGAACCTCTTCTTGGTCTCTTTCATCTTCAGTGCATGGAGCTCACAGCCTTAGGCATGAGGGAACTGGGGATTCAAATCCTGTGCTGGCCCTTCACCTATATTAATTCACTTAGAAAATATTGAGGCCCTGGGGCACCTGGGTGGCTCAGTCAGTTAGGCATCCAACTCTTGGTTTCAGCTCAGGTCATGATCTCATGGGTCATGGGATCAAGCTCTGCTGCAGGCTCCCTACTCAGCAGGGAGTCTGCTTGAGATTCTCTCCCTCTGCCCCTCCCCCCACTCACTCTCTCTCTCTAATTAATTAATTAAAATAAAATGAATCTTAAAAAAAGAAAGAAAATATTGAGGCCCTACTGTGTGTTTGAATGCTGTTCTAAGTGGTAGGTATTCCACAATTAAACAAAACAGAGGGAAAAAAACAATCCCTGCCTTTCATTGGAGTTTTAGCAGAACAAACAGATTGCAAACAATAAATAATTGAAATAATTCAATACATCAGATGGCGAGAAATGCTCTCTTCCCTGAAACAGAAGGGAAAGGGGATGGGGTCATGAAGGCAGGAGAGAGTTGTAATTCTAAAAAGGATGATCAGAGGAGGTCTCTTGGAAAAGATGAAATTTAAGCAACATCCTTTGGCACATTTCTTAAACTTTAAGGGGCTCGGTTTCCCATTTACAAAATAAAGAAATAGTGATTCTTCCTGGTAAGTTGTGAGCATTAAATGGGATAACATGTCATCAACAGCATGACACTTGGCACTAGAAGTGTCCCAGCAAATGTTAGCCCCTTTCAGTCTCTTCCCCCTTTCAGTCCCTAAACATAAGTGTTTTTCAAAGGATTGGGCAAGGCCCATCCTTCTTTGATAACTTTATCCCCTCCCACAGCTTTAGCTCTTTTCTCTCTGCAAATGGCCCCCAAACTGCCACGTCCAAGACCTTCCTCTTGTGATTACCTGGGTGGTGGCACATCTACCACCAGCTTATAACTGCATGTTGACTTCTTGCTGTTTCCCACTGGGATCCAATTCCTTACTGGCAGAGGTGATATGTTTCATCTCTATAAGCCATGGAACCATCTCAGAGCTGCCACTCAAGAAAGGTCTATTAAATAAACAGACGAGTGACATATCCCCTATACTTCAGTTGAATATCGCCAATTTACCATTTAATAATTTCCATCCAAATGTCCTAACAGCACCATGTATAAACATGTATATAGGCACTTTCGTGTATCTTAAGATATTACAGATGTTACACATGCTGTTCTATGACCTACATCTCTTGCCACTTAGCACTACATTTCATTATTTCTGAAACATCATCAATGCTAAGACATGCCATTATTTTATGGATCACTAAGAAATAACAATGCTGCCTATTAACTATGATGTAATACATATCACTTAGAATTACTTTATAATTTACTGAAAGGGCTCAGAGAGACTTAGATTGTTACACATTATCTTTGCATACATATAAAAAGGAAAATAGTTATTCCTAAAACTTCTCATTTGGAGTTCAACTTGTCTATGTTACTTTTTGTCTCAGTTATCAATGTCAGTGCTTTTCCAAACATTTTCATGCTCTGTGGCATCAAAAACATTGGTAGTGTTGCATTTCTTACAAGAATCCAAGACATATTGATTCTTATAAGAATCCAAGACACATTATAGCTGGTTCTTCAACCAGCTATACAATTATATAGACCTAGCCTATTTTTTGTTTTCCTTTGATTCATCACATCCACCCATTTAGTTGCAAGGGGTTAAAAGAATGCTCCAGTATTATTACCATGATTTTCTTCCAACCCAACCACTAACACCCATTCTGCCAGTTCTAACACTGGCACTTTTGAGATTTGCCTGCACACAGGCAATGAAAAGCTGCATTTTGGCTACAGCCAGGCCTCCGGCAATTATAAGATACTGTCAACCGTCAGAGGCATCCCAATGACAAAGATGTCAAATTTGTTAAATAGGCATCTCAGAAATCTAGGAAATGTGTTATATCATAAATATTTGCCATGCCATTTAATCCCACAGGATTGGCTTAATGACTAATACATAACTAGCTCTGATAAACAGCCAACATACATTGAAATCGAGGGATTCCTGTGTGCCAGACTTTGTCCGACTCACTCCATATAGACTGTTACCTAATTCTCACACTACAGAGCATATGATGTTATTATTCTTTTTTTTTTTTAAAGATTTTATTTATTTATTTGACAGAGAGAGACACAGCGAGAGAGGGGACACAAGCCGAGGGAGTGGGAGAGGGAGAAGCAGGCCTCCCACTGAGCAGGGAGCCCGATGCGGGGCTGGATCCCAGGACCCTGGGATCATGACCTGAGCCGAAGGCAGACGCTTAACGCTGAGCCCCCCAGGCGCCCCCGATGTTATTATTCTCTTAATGAGATGAAGAAATCGAGACACAGTCAGGTTTGCTATTTGCTAATGAATAGCAAAACCAGAAAGCAAATCCAGGTGTTCTGAATCCAAAGTGCACAGACTCGACCTATACTAGTCACCATTCTATAACAGGGTATGGGATGGGACGCATAATCTAGTAAATCAATATCATTGAATGGATATTGATGTTTTCATTGCATAGAATGAAGCAATGGTCATTCTCACAGATAAACGTTTGTCAATATCTGCTGGCTATTTCCTCAGGGTAATTTCCCAGATAGGTAACTGCTGGGTCTAAGATACAAAAACCTGTAAAGGTTTTGATATTTAAGGCCACGGTGTCCTTCAAACAGATTGTCCCAACTATACTTTCACCAGCAGTGTGTGCTAGGGCCCAGTTCCTCATAACCCTAAATGTTAGGAATTATTGTGGGTTTTTTTTTTAATCTGTACCAATTTGAGGAGAAGCAAATGAATACTCACTCCAGTTGTTAATCTGCCTTTCTTTGATTTTCTAGTAAGGTTGAAAGTGTTTTCATATGACTATCAGCCACGTGTGGTTCTTTTGTGAATGACAGATCTCCTCTTTAAGACTACAGAAGCTACCCCCAAATTCAGGGATGCTTAGATTCTCAATAGCTGAGCCCAAGCATCCAGTCCTCCGGTGGTACCTCCTGGCTTTGCTCAGGCTCTAGATCAGTGGTTCTCAGCCTTGGCTACACATTACAACAACCCAGGGAGCTTTAAAAATATTGAAGCCTGAGCCTTACCCCCAGAGTTATTTATTTAACTGGTGTAGAGGCAGGGTAGGCAGCAGGATTTTTTTTTAAGCTCCCCAGGTCATTTTAATGTGCAGGGAGGCTGAGAACCCTGGCTTCAGAGAGAGACCCTGCTAATGGCATACTAATGAGCATCCGGAGATGCAGGAAAATTACCTTCCATTAGCATCTGTTCCTAGTGTGAAGAGCAGGAAGATGAGGATGCATATGAAAGACAGAGGTGAGGAAGGAAACAGATAAATTCATCTCCAGTGTCATCTCATTTGTTTCACATATTGACTCTATAAATATTTGAGCATCAACTATGATAATAATGGTGCATATTTACTGAACATTTACTATAGGTCAGGCTCTCTTCTAAACCCTTTACACATATTCCCTCCAATAACCCTAGGAGGCAAGTACTCCCTTTATTCCCATTACAACTGAGGTACAGAGAGGTTAAGTCATTTGCTTATAGTCACACAGCAGTTAAGTGGTAGAGGTAGGATTTGCACATAGACAGGCTAGATCTGGAGTTCCCCGTCATAACACTGCATACCAGACACTGTGGAAGAGGTTGGTATGTCATAGTAAACGAAACAGGTAACAGTTCCTGCTTTCACATAGCTCAAAGCTTACCAGAGGACTATGAATATAAATGAACAAATGCACAAGATCTGAAGGAAAAGTACAAGGTGCTATAAAAGAATATAACCACATATTCATGTTCATAGCAGCATTATTCACAATAGCCAGAAGATGGAAGCAACCTGAGAGTCCATCCATGACTGAGTGGATAAAGCAAAGTGGTCTACACACACAGTGGAACATCATTCAGCCTTAAAAAGGAAGGAAACTCTGATAAATGCTGCAACATGGATGAACCTTGAAGACATTATGCTAATTAAAATAACCCAGTCACATAAGGACCACCACTGTATGACTCAATTTACATGAGAATAGAGTTGTCAAATTCTTAGAGACAGAAAGTATAGTTGTGGTCGTCAGGGGCTGGGGGGAGATGGGAATGGTGAGTTATTGTTTAGTGAGTGTAGAGTCTCCATTTTAGAAGATAAAAAATTTCTGGAGATGGATGATGGCGAGGGCTGCACAACAGTGTGAATTTTGCCTGGGTGGCTCTTGATTTTGGCTCAGGTCATGATCTCACTATCTCAGGACTGAGCCCTGCATCAGGCTCCACATTCAGCAGACAGTCTACTTGAGACTCTTTCCCTCTCCCTCTGCTCCTCCCCACCCCTTTCTAAAAAAAAAAAAAAAAAAAGGTTAAGATGGTGAATTTTATGTTAGGCATCTGATAGATAGATAAATAAATTTCTAAAAGAATGTAACCATGGGTCCCAAATTAGATTGGAGAGGAAGTCCAGGAAGGTCTATTTCAGGAAATGACATTCAAATTGAGACTTGGGAATCAGAAGGATCTGCTAGGTGAAGAGTAGAGAAAAGCTATCCTGAATGGAAGAATGGCATATGAAAGGGCCCTGAAGCAGTAATTATGTGGCAGGGGAAGCCTAGTGAGTGAGAACCACCTGGTGCAGGGTAAGGCCGTGCAGGGCTTCACGGATCTAGACAAGGAGTTTGGAATTTATTATAAATGCTTTGGGAAGCCACAGGTGAATAATGAACAGGGCAATGAAAAGATTTGCTTTATGTTTTATAAAGCTCCATCCATCTGCCCTAGAAGAGTGGTTTGGAAGAGGGCAAGTTCAAAAGCAATCACCACAATGTGCGTGAGTGTAGATGCTGAGAAAATTGAAGTTCAGAGAGGTTAAGTAACTTACCCAAGGTCACACAGCACACAACTCTCAGAACTCAGGTCTCTGACTCCAGTGCCTGTATTCCTTACACTTTGTAGATGGATGGATGGATGGATGGAGGGAAGGAAGGAAGGAAGGAAAGAGAAGAGAAATTAGAATACACAGGAAAGAAGATACCTCATAGTTCAGACCCTCTGGGGACAGAAAAGCACTATTCCTCCATAGATGTTTCATATTTATGGATCTGAAACCAAATAATTTGACTATAAAAAGGAGTGGAGAAGGGAGAAAGGCACACAGAGAAATGGAAAGGTGGGAAATGAGAAAGGAAAAAGGAGAGAAAGGAGCTTCCCAGGGATCCTGCCTCACCAACTCCCACGTCTAGGCTCTCAGAGCCACCCGCCCAGCCCTCCTATGCTCACGGAGTGGAGCATGGAGCAGCAGGTTAAGTTCCAAGGGCCAGAAGGCTCCCAAGTAGCGCCTGAGGCTTCGCGTATGTTGGAGCAGACATACTGGGTAGGGTTCTGAGGCTCACTGGCAGCTTCCCTGTGGAGAACACCAGGGCAAGCTTCTAAAACTTTGAGCCCTCAGGGTGTTGGAGCCTCATTAATTGCTTGGAAGACATGATTGGGAATAACAAAAAGGATTAATGAGCCCATCTTTTGAAAAGTAAGAAAAATCCCTGGCAGGGCTGAGTCCCCTCTCTCAAGATTAGGTCATGTACCAACGAACACAAAGCAAAAGCCCAGTTTACTGCAACCCACCAAACAGAAACCTTCGATTCCTGGGCCCCTGTGCTGTCCTCCACATAAAGCAGAAAAAGCAAAGCCTTCAAAAATAATAATAATAATTCGTGTTAGAGATTTATCCAAAGACCCTATTTGGGTGAATGTACAACAGCAAATCTGAGAGGATTACAGCTGAAAGAGACCTCAGAAGTGTTTTTTGTACAACCCCTCATCTTAGAGGCAGGGAAAGGAAGTGACTCACCTAGGCCACATGATCTTACTGGCTGACCATCCAGTGCTCCTTCTAGTACATTCTATGCCACTCTGCTCCACGTCTGCATTGGACCCACAACTCTGTGAAACAGTGAAAACTCTGACCCACACCCATGCAGCTCCACACTGCGTAAAATATTATCTCTGTTGATTTTGTCAGCCCTCTCAAGAGGTGGAGGGGCTGATAGGTCAGGACTGTGTCCTCGTTTGTCTTGGCAAGTGTTCTGAATGCAGAGCCTAACATGTAGCAGGACCTCGAGAATGGAGGTTGAATTAACAAAACTATCTGTCCTTTGTCCATTGCTGATTAAATGCTGGAGCTGAGGACTTGACCTCCGTCTGCTGTCTCCACATCATCTGTGAGGTCAGCCCTGTTACCACCCTCCATTCACAGAAGGAGAAACTGAGGCTTGAGACAATTCGGTGACCTGCAGGGGTCCCAGCTCTCCTTACAAGTGCCAATCCAAGATTTAAGTCCAGAAAGTTGGACTCCAGAATCTACTTTCCTAACACTATACAATTTCTCTCTCCTTCTCTGTCTCTGGCAAATGAACAAATGTTCATTTGGCAAATGAGAACCAGAAGGCTGAGGCACTTGCCTGAGGGTGCACAGCAAGTCAGGCATAAAGTGAGGTCTCTAAGCCAGTCCTTCAGCTGCAAGTCCAGTGTCCCTCCCTCCATCCCTAGCAGTCTGCGCAACCTTAGCTTCTCAGGGAAGGAATCGGCTGAATTACACACCGTACAGCGGCTAGAGTAGGAACATTGAAGGATCCGCTTCTGGAACGGAGGTGGTGGATGCACCTCAAAGACCCCAGCTTTGGAAGGCGGACATGACTGATGGAGTTCTGGATGCCTGGCATACAAGGCTGGCTGACTTTGAGGTTAATCTTGCTGTGCTTCAGTTACTTCCTCAGGACCAAGGGGACGGTTATTACCTCTCTCAAGAATTCTGGTATGACCTGCTGGCTGTGATTTATTAGGATAGATAATACTCCAAATACACACATACCCTATTATCTGAGACTCAGTATAGCATGGTGTTTATCATGGACCACCACTTCCGAGCCGGATGACTTACATCTTTCTACCTTAGGTTTCCTTATCTATAAACAGAGATAACAATAGAGCCTACCTCCTGGTGCTGTTGTGAAAGCTAAATGAGCCGCTCCACGGGAAACATTGAGGGCAGCGCCTGGCACACACGCTCCATGCGCGTTAGCTCCCGGATACGTTCCATTCAGGTAGACAGAAGCTGTAGTTTATCTCTGTAAAGATCTCGAGTTTCACGGCTTTCGTTTTACATATACCTAAGGAAGGAACGAGAAGCTCGTTGGAAGGGAGGAAGGGGAAACGAGACCAGAGAGGTGCGCGGAGAAACCGGAAGACAGCTTTCCCAGCGCAGGCCCGCTTGTCTGGCTGATGGGGATGTAGACACAGGGCATGCGCGGAGTTGCTTTGCGAAGCCCCGCCGCAAAGTGAGGCACAGAGCTGGGGAGGAGGTTTTTTAGGGAGAAGGACTCTGCAAAAATACCTCAGCTCCCTCCTGGGAGCAGCCGGAAGTGGGGCTGACACAGGCAATTGTGGCGGGCGTTCTAGAATTTTCCCAGTCGCTGAGCAGGCGCTGGCCTATGAAAAGCAGAGAAGGCGCAGAGAGGAGGTCACATAGTGACCCTGGGGCTTTGAGGTCTGTCCCACCATCAGGCAGGGGAGGGATATTGAGGTGGTAGACATTTGGACTTCAGTTGAGGATACTGAGCTAATGTACGGATTTATCAGTGTGCCTGTCACAGCGCAGGTGCCCCATAAAAAATAGGAAGGCCCAGAAAATTTTCCATGAGGAGGGCTGAAAGTATTTTGATTAATTCTGAATCATGAAAAAATTTTTAATCAGGGTCATGTCCTCTGGGTAACTGAGGCTGCGCTGTGAATATGAGAGATTTTCATTCATTTGGGGAGAAACCAAGGAAGGTATAACATTTCTTTTCTGTAGCCCAAGTGGACACACCGAACATTTTTAAGCATGAGAAAAGTTGGAATCAGCAAAGGGCATTTTGACAGCACTGAAATTTATGTCTGGCTGGGAGGAGATAGTACCCCACACTTTTTAAACAGTTTTGGTCAGAGGAAAAAAATGTAAAATTGGTCTCTAGTTAATGAGGCCTGATCTTCCTTTTATGGTGCTCTAGTATGCAATTAAGGTTAGCTTCATGTAAACTGCCAGCACGCTCAGACTTTTAACAGCCTTATGTATGTCAGGAAGGAAAATAAATAGTCCCCTGTTTGTGCTTTGTGCGGGGGAATTATTGAGATAAACAGCTTGGGCCTGACAGGTGTGACTTCTTGCGGCTTAACGTGATGGATTTGCCAATGGCAGCTGTAGCTGATAGCACCAAACTGTTGATGGAAATAAAACATGATGGAGATTCTGACAGTTACATAAGTGCAAGAGCCAGGCAGAGTCTGACTTTTGATTGCAAGGCACTCAGCCCTTCGGTGTTTGGGGGTGTGGGAGGAATGGGAACACAGAGATGGGAGAGACTCATCTACGGAGTAGGTGGAATCCTAGAGCTCCTGAGGAAGAGAGAGATGGGGACCCACGGGGGTCTAGAAAGTTCTAGTGACTACCCATCTGTTAGGAGTGGACCCCAGGTCTCCCGCCCGTGCTATTTCCACTGTTCTAAACTGCTTTCTAAGAACCCTGCAGAATCGTGAGCAGGTGGACTCTGTCGTGAAACCTGCGTTTGGCCCCATGTTGGCCACCACCTCCTTGCCTCTGGTTACCCCCTCCTTGCCTCTGGTTACCCCCTCCTTGCCTCTGGTTACCCCCTCCTGTAATCTCTGCTCTAATCCCCATTCTTCACCACAACTGGAATTTCCCAAAATGCAGATCTGAGCATGTCTCACACCTTCTCCCCCGCTTAAAACCCTTTGATAACTCCCCTCTGCTCTCAGGATAAATTTGTCACAGTTGCTTATAAGGATCATCACAAACCTGACCTATGCCTTCTCCAGCTTCACGATCCCCATATCCCACCCACCCAATCCCTAACTCCAGTCATTCTGAATCATCTGGTCTTTCCGCAGATATAGGATTGCCAGATAAAATACGTGATGCTGGGTTAAATGTAAATTTCACAAAGACAATGACTGACTTTTAGTATAAGTATATCCCAGGCATATTTGGGACATTCTTATCCTAAAGTATTATTCGTTGTTTATCTGACATGCAAATTTAACTGGAAAGTCTCCCTTTTTATTTGCTAAATCTGACATAAATCTGGCAGCCCTACTCCGGTTGGATCCTGATTTTCCTTACCTCTGGGCCGTTTAAAAATGTACCATCCTGGGGCACCTGGGTGGCTCAGTCAGCAAGTATCCAACTCTTGATTTCGGCTCAGATCTTGATCTTGTGAGTTCAGGCCCCACGTTGGGCTCCATGCTGGGTGTGGAGCCTATTAAAAAAAAAAAAAAAAATGTATCACTGTTTAGCTATGACACCAAACCTTTTCCCTTACACTGTTTGGCTGATTCACGGAGTTAAGGACACCAAGTCTTCATGTTCACCTTCATATTGTACCATTTTTGCTGGGTTGTGGTTACCAAGTTAGTAACTTTATTTCTAAGCCCCCTGCATCCAGGGGGGTCCTGTGACTAGATCTTACCTCTGAAATGTGAGAATAAACATGTATGTCACTTCTGGGCCAGAGTGAGTAAGAAGCAGGTGTATCTTTTCCTCCCCATTTTCTCCCCTGACAACTGCAAGTAAAGGAGTCCAAGTCCTAGGAGATGGTGGAACTGCCAGATAGAAGGAGTCTGGATCCCTGAATCACAGTGAGGAAGTTCACCCACAGACCAATCACATTGGCAGTTGCATGGATGAGAAGCAAACTTTTATTGTGCTGTCACTGAAGTGTAGGGGTTTGTTTGTTACAGCAGCTAAAATTATCTTAGCTTATCTGCCCATTCTTTGGGTCTTGGCATTGATATCTCTTCCTCATAGACAATCCCTCAAACTGGGTTAGTGGCCCCTCTTATGTGCTCCCATAGCATACCATCCATTCTTACTTTGTCGGTAACACCTACCATGCGGTATTGTAAGAGACTCTTTACTTGTCCGTATATATTTCCTACTGGACAAAATGTTTCTTGGAGGTAGGGACGATAATTGTCTCGGCCACAGTTACATCTGCAAAGCATAGCATTGTCAAATGAATAACTAAATAGTGTCTCTTCTATTGTATTTGGTCTGTTTCCTGATTTTTAAAAATAAGGTGGCGGACAAGTGATTTCTAAGATTCCTCACGAACATGTAGTTCAGGAATTATGAATATAACTGAAGTGGAAATCTGCAGGTTTTGCCTTCCCAGAACCCTATTTTCTACTGGGGAATGGTACTCCTTCCACTCCCATGGCTCTGATGGGCTGGGAATCATTGCACTTCGTGGCAAGACATATTGGAACACAGAAGCTATTTTTTCTACTGGGGCTCCTGTGGTGGAAGGATGTGCATGGGGACCTCTTAGGAGCAATCTGCTCCATTATTAGAGAGAGTGTGTCTACAAAATGAAACTAACACACAAAGGAAATTGGAGCAAGAATGAAGAAAAAAATAGAGCCCTGATATCATTTTCTAAGTTCCTGAATCTAGCTGTGCCTGAAGCCAACAACCTCTGGACTTCCTTCCCACTTATATGAGCCAATAAACACTGATTTTGGCTTAAACCAAATCTTAGATTTTGTCACTTACTTCCAGAAAAGTATTGACTAATATAAAAATAGTTTTTGTGGGTTTAAAGTACAATAAAACCAGAATCATACACTCTTTTGCATAAAGTAGGTATAAGATATATAAAATAAACTTTACTGAATTGATTAGAATGAGCTAACAATAGACGAAATGAGTGTCTTCATATTTAAGACAAAACATAAAGCATGTGCCTACACGATGATCTATAAAAGTGAACAAACTTAGAAAAACTTTTTTAAGGGGTGCCTGGGTGGTGCAGTCGGTTAAGACTCTTGATTTTGGCTCAGGGTCAGGACCCCAAGGTCATGAGATCGAGCCCCACATCAGCCTCAGCACTCAGCAAGGAGTCTGCTTAAGACTCCCTTTCCCTCTGCCTCCCCCTCAAATAAATAAATCTTTAAAAAAAAAAAAAAAGAACTTTTAAAATTCAGCTTCATTCTATAAGAACAAACCTAAAAAATAGTTAAATCATGTAATTTTAAAGATTTGGGGAGCTTTTGTCAGTAGGCACTTATTCTTTCCTTATTTTCACACAGTAGTGGAGGAGGATCATTTTTAAACAAACTTTCTGATGACTCGCTGTAGGGAAACCACATTGAGGCAGCTGCCAGCTTAAAATAATGCCTCAGCAACCAACCACTCCCTGTCCCCAGCACCGCCAACTGACCAAGGAATAGAAATACCTTACCAAGCCAGGGTAATCACCTTCTGTCTACCTGGAACTTAAAGCTTAAACAGAGACACAGACAGAATCAGGACACTGGGTTACATGAAGAGCCCATCCAAGAGAGAAGGAACATAAATACTGCTTCCATATTTCAGAGGATGTGCTTGTTTCCGTTTTTCTGATTCTTGATTGTCTATTTATTCCGCCACTCCTGTGAGCTTCTCAACATCTGTTTCCAGAATGTTTTTCTTCGATTAGACGGCATCGGGTTTTTTACTGACAAAGAAACTTCACTGATTCACATGGAGTGAGACGGGAGTACATTTTAAAGTGGATACCAGATAGCATTGCTCCTGGGGTCCATCAACCGTGCCCTCCCCCCAGCATCCCACTCCTGACTGAAGCACTCCTCTGCCTTCGGCCATGTTGAGGGGCAGCCCCCCTCCCACCATCACCAACATCCTGAAACTCAAACCCCCAACTCGCCTCAGACATGGAAAACTTTCCAGAGTTGCAACTTGTTACATCATTCCACACAGTTATGCAGAATAGTTTAGCTATTTTGTTGAGCTTCTCTCTGTCTCAAATTTGTCTGCTCCAGAGTAGGATTTTAACTTGGCCTTTGTATACTCCAAAATTTTGTGTTTTTCACAAAATAAAAGACCCGCCTTACTCCAGAGATGAATTCTGCTTCTACCCTTACAGGGAAAATAACTGGTGGCAGCTTTAAAATATCAGTTTGTTCTTGCTTCTAGCCTTAAAGATTCAGAGGTACTAGAAGTCAGACTCCCAGTAGCCCGTTCGCATAGAAAACCCGGTTTGCATTCCTGTCTTGGAACACCAAATAGCATCAAGACATGCACACCTGGGTTTCTTGCTTTCTTATTTTCTTTCAAGGTTGTTTCCCTCCCTTGAGAATCTGGTGCCTCCTTTGACACATCCAGAGTCCTCTACAGGTCACATGACACCAAGCATCATCCTGATCTTTTCCTCCTCTCCAAACTCTATCAGTAACTCAAAGCCAAAGAGAATAATCGAAGAGAAATGCTTCTCTCTGTCTCTAGATCCCTTCCAGGCATCTGGCGCTCCTCACACAGCTGAGGTGGACAGGCCGCGTGGCGACAGGCAAATAGGAAACAGGCCTCCATTCGGGTGGTCTGCTGCTTGGTGTCCATTGTAGGCCAACGAGCAATAACAGCTGTCCGGCAAGGAGGCTGACACATTCCCAGGGTACGGCAATGACAAAGCTGCCAGCACACCACGATGTCTTCCCACAACATCACCCAACTGGCTGCCAACAGGGAGGAGGGACCATCTTTCTTCACTGAGTAGGTCACATTGAGTTGGCCAACAAAAACCATCCGAAGGCCGCATCCACACTTGGACAGTCATCCTGGCTGAAGAGCCAATCCATCTGTAAATGGGGAATCTCACTCAAGCATCCTGGGGTTTAGAAAAGAAAAGGAACCAATGAGTGGTTGACTGATTGCCAGAATGTGCCCCAGAGCTGCAGTGGGGAAAAAGTTGGGGCAACAGCTCCTCTGCTCCACCAAATATTTGAAAGCACTTCATATTTTGAGCCACTTTCCTGACTGTAAATTGAATGGTTGGACTGGATCTTGGAATCACAGAATATTGGAGAATGACTGGTGAGTTAACCCAGTCTTTCGTATTGCAGACGCTCAAGTAAACTGAGGCTGATTCATATGTCCAACATATGGTTCTTGAGCCCTGCGACGTGCCAGGTGAAGTGATAGATGCTAGGGATAAAACAAAAGTATATGCAGCCTCTCCCTTCAAGGTGTTTCCAGTACATTGGGGAGGGGAAGAGATGTTGATTGAGTAATCATGCAAATAAATATTTAACACAAAGTGAAGAGTTCTGTGAAGAGGGACTCCCTGTACTAAGAACATATTTCTGGTGAACCTGACCTAGTCAGGGAAGCCCTATAGGGAAGTCCTTTCAGATCTAAGAACTGAAGGGAGGATAGGCTTTAATGAAATGAACAGGGGGTAGGATGTGGGGGGAGAAAGAGTCAGAGAGAAAGCATATGCAAAGACTTGAGGCAGGAGAGAGCAGGAGACTTACAGGATGTGACAGCAGCTAGGGTGTAGTGGGCCAGCACAGAGAAAGATCAGCAGACATGGAGCAAGATGAGACCCAAGAGGAGACAGAAGCCAGTCCAGGCAGGGCTGGGAGGCATTTGTGCGGTAGGCAAAACTCCAAGATGGTGCACAAGATACTTGTGCCCTGCAATCCCCTCCCTTTGAGCCAGGGTAGGCAAGACCTGTGACTACAATGGGATAGCACTCTATAATTATGTTACATTTAATACAAGGGGGTTTTGCAGATGTAACTAAGATTATTAATCAGTTGTCCTTGAGTCAATCAAAAGGGAGATGATCCCGGGAAGGCCTGATGTAATCAGGTGAGCTCTTAAAAGGGACAAGCAGCTGCAGCAGACACTCTCCTGCCAACCTTCCAGAAAGCAACTGGCCTTGTTGTGAGGGCTCCCTGTGGCCCGGTCCTGAGGGCAGCCTCTAGGAGCTAAGAGTAACCCTCAGACAACAACCAGCAAGAAAATGGGGGCCTCTGTCCTATAACCTCAAGCAAATGAATTCTGTCAACTACCTGCATGAGTTTGGAGGAAGATCCTGAGGTTCAGGTGAGGCCACAGACCCAGCCAACCCCTTGATTTCTGCCTTGTGAAACCCTGAATGGTGAACCCAGTAACCCTATGCTCAGACTTCTCACAGTAGAAACTGTGAGACAATAAACAGGGGATAGGCCCCTAAGTTAGTGGTAATTTTTTGTGTTTCAGTAGAAATTAATTCAGCTCTTTAAGATTTTGCTATTTACTTTAGAGCATTAGGATGTCATTGAAGAATTTTAAGGAGGGTGCAGAAGGGGATAACATAACCACATTGGATTTCTGAAGATCCCTTGGGCCACTGTATGAAGAATGAATTGGAACGGCAAGAGCTCAGTAAGGAGGCAGCAGGTGAAGGTGGTTCTCTAGTGGGGATTGTGTTGGCCATGGGGGCAGGCAGATAGAAAAGATAGCCAGACAGTAACAGAAGAAAACCCTCAGACTCTTATCTTTACAGATTTATACTGAAATCTTTGCTTCAAAATAATCCAGAGGGTGAGTGGGAGTAGAGATGAAACAAAATTTGCCATTTTAATAATTTTTCAAGCTGAGTAATGGGTATATCAGGTTTACTATATAATAATCTCTATTTTGTGTCTATAGAAAATATATCGAATTTAAGTTAAAATGTATACACAGTGAAACACACAAATCTTAGGCGCACAGTTGGAGGAATTTTGACACAAGCATAGACTTACATGACCCACACCCCCCCTCACCTCAGAAAGTTCCCTCCACCTCCACCCAGCTAATCTCAACCCTCTATCCAGAGGCAACTCTCCTGTTCTGACGTCTATCGTCATAGGTGAGGGTTGCCTATTTGAGAGCTCATATGAACAAAATCACATGACATGTTCTCTTCTGTATTTTGTGAGATTCACCTCTGTGCTGTTGTGTCCTATTAGCGGTTGATTCTCTATTATTACTTTTTATTCCATTGTGGGAATATATTAGTTTGTTTAATTTTTCTACTGATGGACGGACACATGGGTTATTTCCTTATTTCAGCAATTATGAATAAAGCTGCTATGGAATATGCTTGCACAAGCTTTAGTTTCTCTTGGGTGGGTTTTCTGGTAAATGTGTGTTTAATTTTATAATAAACCACCACACAGGTTTCCAAAGTGGAGGTAACTTTTTACTCTCTCACCAGCAAAGTAGGAGTTCCAATTGCTTCTTCTAGAGTACCAGGAGAACACAGAGAAGGGAAGAGAGGGTTTCCCCTTGTGGTGGCCCCACTGTCACAGCCAGAGAGCTCCTGATGACAGGGTGACGTGAGCGTGTGAGGGCTTGTCAGAAGAGTGAGGAGAGTGTTGCTTTGCAGCAGGCACTAGAAAACATGGAACCAGATTACTGGGGACCGTGCAGAGACCCATCAGTGGTTGTTCACTCTGAATTCACAGTGGTTCCACGCTGCCTTGTTATGGCATTTTTCTTTCCAGAAGTACACATGGTCACTTGAATTTTGGCACAAAGATACTAAATGTTTGGATTCATCCAGGGTCTGGGTGAGATATGTAGGTGAGATGAAAAGCACAGGGACAGAAGAGTGATGGAAATGATGAGCCAAGGAACATTTGCTGACTGAGTGCTTTGTAAGGGGTCACCTTGAGATTGTAGGTGCAAGACGCCAGCAATAATGGGGGGCTAAACAAGAGGGACGTTTATTTCTGACTCACATAAAAGAAGTTGGCAGTATCTGCAGATCTCGTGTCCTTGGTGTGTGTCATGATGAAAAGGAACACACGTAAGTAGACACTTTTCTGGAGGGCAGAATTGACCTCAACGGAATAAAGGTCATATGTGAAAAGCTACAGCTACCATCAGACTCAATGGTGAAAAGCTGCAAGGTTTTCCTTTAAGATCAAAAACAAAACAAAGATGCCCACGCTTGCCACTTCTATTCAGCATAGGCCTGGTAGTCCTAACCAGAGCAGTTAGGAAAAAATAAGTAAGTAAAAGTCATCTAAATCAGAAAGGAAGAAGCAAAATTATCTCTTTTTGTAGATGATACAATTTTATATGTAGAAAATCCTAAAGACTCCACACTAAAAATGGTTATCACTAATAAACCAATTTAGTAAAGTTGCAGGATACAAAATCAGCACACCAAAGTTAATTGTGTTTCTATACGCTAACAACAAACTATTCAAATAGGAAATTAAGAAAACGATCCCATTTATGAAAGCATAAAAAAGAATAAAAGTCGTGAGAATAAACTTGACTAAAGACGTAAAGATGCACTGAAAACTATAAGACATTGATGAGAGAAACTAAAGAAGACACAACTAAATGAAAGACATCCTGTGTTCATGGATTAAGAGACTTAACATTGTTAAAGTGTTCATACTACCCAAAGTGCTCTACAGATAAAATGTAATCCCCCTTATGCATCAAAATTTAAAAGTATTTTCGATACAAAATTCCCCATTTTGGAACTTATCCTATGGAGATAATCACACAAAGATGTATGATCACCATAGAATGTTTTAGAATGGGGAGAAATTACAATCTAAATGTCCATAACAATAGTACAATGGAATATAACATAGTCATTAACATGTTTATGAAGTTCGACATTAACATATTGAAATGTTCACAGCAAATTAATGATAAAGTAACAATTACAGAATATAGTGTACAGTACGTTCCCTCTTATGTAAATTTAATATCTCTGTATAGGAACATTGGCACATCCACCCAATTCCTGAAATTCTGGGATTTGTGATGTCTTCCTTATAATTTTCCATGATTTCTGTACTTTTTTGGTAAGGAGAAAGAACTTGTTTTGGAATCAAGCAAAAAAATACAGTGGCTTCATTTTGGAGCAAGCATGCGAGTGAGTGAACAAGAGGAATGACCCACGCAAGGTGCATAACTGGAATGTGATTCTCAGCAAGAATAGCCCTGTAAAGTAATGGTGCATGAGCCTTGTCATGCATGCTAAGAGGAGACTACTGTTGAGATTGGCCAGATCTTGAATCATCTACCTTTCCTCCAGCTCCATTCACCTCTGCCCTAGTTCAGCCTCAAATTCCTCATTTGTGGAACAGTAGTTTTCTTTAGTAACTTGCCTGTAATCACAGAGGTTAACAGGTGGAAAACACCCGAACTTGAACCAGGGTAACAAACCCGGAGGCTATGTATAACCACTCCCGTAAACAGCCCTGACTCTGCCCAGGAGAGCTGACCAACCTCACTCTGGCTCCCTCCCTCAAACTCTTACGGATTTCTATCACAGCCCCTGAAGATTTTGCTGCAATCCTATCTTGATTATCAGCCATTAGCTTTACATTTATGCTGTCACATGTGGCTATTTACATTGAAATTAATCAAAATTAAATAACATTTAAAAATTCAATACTCCAGTTGCACCTGCCACTTTCCCAGCACTCCGAGGCCATGCATAGCTAGTGGCTACTGTATTGGGAAATGCAAACAGAATATTTCCATCATCACAGAAAGTTCTGAACTCTGAGAGGCCAGGAATGGTGCCCAGGTCACCACTGTGTTCTTAGCAGAAAGGTTTCTAAGACCCAGAAAGCCCTTACTGAGTGAGTGAGGGATTCATGATGTAATCCATCAGAGCCAAGCAAACTGATGCTAGGTGGGAAAGGCATTTAGCAGGAGCTAACTTTTCAGCCAAGTCCCAAAGGTAATTATGTAAATGGGTGGGTCAAGAGGAGGGTAGAGCATTCCGGATGAGGAAAAGACTGATTTAGTGAGAAATGTGAAAGGGAATTGGCACCATTAAGCTATTGTTCTCAAGTTATTTTCTCGCTGCCAATTAAAAATCATCTTAGGCGATGTTTTCTTATCAGACTTCCTCCCTGATTTGGTATTATTGTAAGGTCTGCTCTGACTAATTGGGCTCTTGGCAGTTCAACAGCCAGGCAATTTTTTAAATCTTTTCATTTTATTTTGTTTCATTATTAATTTTTGATTGGAGGTGAAATCATACACTCCAGAGAACTGCAAGAAGTTTTCCAAGAGAGACTTTCAACCCAGATGCCCACTAGTTATGTGTGCGTATACTCATTATCAAGATGGGTGTATCCTAAGTGGCCCTGAGGTGTAGGGAGTGACAGCTGAATTCTGTAGAGGATCTTTGTTCAAATCCTCAGGCAAGAGATTCCCAGCCAGTTACTGCTTAGAGGCATAGAAACAGAGTTGATCCCAAACTAATTTTAAGAATCTTTTTTTTTTTTTTTAAGTTTAATGTTAACCCGGACTACATGGAGTTGAAACAGTTCTACCTCTTACTAGCTATGTGACATTTCTGAGCCTGTTTCCTCTTCTGTAAAATGGGGATAATATTAGTGTTAGGCATATTAAATAAGTTACTGTATGTAAAGTGTGTAGTACAGTTCCAGGTACATAATAAGCAATACATAGGAGTTTATTTAACACAAAAGCAATAAAATAACTAGAATGTACATGTTATGACATATCTCCAAATGATCTGTAATTGATTGATGTTGTTAAGAATGAGAGTAGTAACCTTAATCATAATTATTACATTAACTATCATGTGTTAAGTTCCTAGTAAACAACTAATCTTTACAAAAACCTGGAAATCCATCACCCCACCCCCTAATTCCCTATTACCCTGATTCAAACTACCATCATCCATGCTTGGACTAATTCAGTAGCCAATTATTTGGTCCCCTAGTGTCCTCTCTGGCCTCCCGTATGGTACCAGAGGTATTTTTTAAGTGGTAAATCAGATCCCATCACCTCCCTATCTAAAACCCACCAGTGGCTACCTATCTAATAAGGTGGCAGATTCAAATTTATCATCGATAAGAATTTGTTTAAATATGCACTACATCCAAATTACCCTGTGTTTTATACTGTCATTGCCGTCTCAGCGGGGTGAGGAAACAGATTCAGAGAGGGTAAGCAACCTACCAAAGGCTGCCCAGCACATTCATAGCAGAAGTGACATTTGAACTCCAAGTCCACAGCTCTTGCTCTTAATCAGAGTGACAGACTGTGGATTGTGATCGCCAAACTACAGAGTGTTAGGAGGTCCTAACACAAGTACCCTCAACCCAATCCCAGACTGGGAGTCAAGGAAGGGCCAGTGTTAATCTCGTGATTGCCTTGTCTTTTGAAAATACTTTTCACAGAGAGGAGAAAAAATATGGGGTGTTCTCTTCAGTCAAAATTCCAAGACTCTGTCCCTTAGAGTTCTTTGCAGGCCCCCAGCCCTGTCTGAGCTTGACATTCCTACTGACCTGCCTTTGTGATCCTCCAGAATGTTCTTAGGCTTGACATGAAGGAAATGCCTGCACCATGTCTAACATCTAACATATCTAAAATTTTGTGTCCAGTAACTCAGCAGGAGGAGCTCTGAGATATGGATGCATCACTGATCTGTGTTCATATTGTCCTTGTAGACAGACCAACTTGGAATTAAACTATTCCAACCTCCATATATGGTTTCTGCCATTTTGGTGTCCACTGAACATTGATCAGTAACCAACTTCTCAGGTTGATACTATGTATTCTTCATTCCTGAATATTACCAATAACTTCATTCCATTATGCATGGTTATATATGTATATAATTTTCTATTTAATTATCTGGAGATTCATGAGTAATTTTATGTATTGTGTATATCATATGTTTTCATGTCTGTGGCCGGAATTTCAGTTACTAGCTATGCTGGCAACTCCCAGATTTATATCTCATTTCCAGACATTGCTTTTAAGTTCCAGACCCATATATCCAGCAGCCCACTCAACATCCCTACTTTCATGTCTCACAGACACACTACTCAGCAAGTTCAAAACTAAATTCCTGATCTTCCTTCTGGAGCCTGCTCACCCTCCCATGCTCCTTATCTCAGTAAATGGCAGTCACCATCCAACCAGGTGTTCAAGCCAAAAACCTGGAAGTTATCCTTGACACCACCTCTCTCCTTACCTATCAGATCCATTCATCCCAAGTGCTGACAACTTTACTTCTTAAAGTCATTCATTCATGAACCCTCTTGCTTCTTTAACAATTGCTTGTTCTCCAGCACTGTATGAAAAATGGATATGATGGTGAACAAGATAGATATGGTCCTTCCTTCTTAGAGCTCATAGTCATAAACCACCACAGCACATTTTATTGAATGAATGAATAATATGTATACATGAAGGTAGTTTTATACAGGGTAAGGACTCTACATAATTTCACCATTAGGCAATTGCATATTTTGTACTAGATCTTGTCAAGGGACCACCTATAGAGAGGTAGAGTGTAGTGGCTAAGGGCATGGACTTGAAAATCAGACAGAATCATTTGGTCAATCAGTTGATAAATACTTATTACACACCTGTAATTGTAGTCTGCTCTGACTACTCTAACAACATACCATAGACAGGGTGTCTTAAACAATAGGCATTTATTTCTCACAGTGGACAGTCCCAGATCAAGGTGTCAGCTGATTCATCTCCTGGTAAGAGACCACTTTCCGGTTTGCAGATGGCTACCTTCTTGCTGTGTCCTCACATGGTGAAGAAAGAGAGCCCTGGAGTTTCTTTTGTATAAGCACTGATCCCATCATGGATGTCCCATCCTAAGGACCTCATCTAAACCTAATTACCTCCCAAAGGCCCCACCTCCCAAATGCCATCACACTGGGGGTTAGGGCTTCAACATACGAATTTGGGGGAGGATATAAACATTCAGTCTATAATATATACTATGTGCTAAACAGTGTTCTGGGCATTGGGAATTCAGCTAAGAACAAGCAAAGTCCCTACACTCTCAGCATTGTGGAACACTTCGCCGTGTTCGAGATTCTCCCCCACCTTAATAGCAGGAAGAAATTTCTTCCCCCTGTAGAAGCCATATATTCATTTTCTTGAACTCCTTTGTGGCTAAGTTGCAGGCATGTAACCTGGGCTCGGACTATAGGAAGCCTCTGTAAACTATTTGATGCAGGGCAAGTGGCACCAGGAAGAATTTGTTTAAACAAGAGTAGTGGCAGCTACATCTAGCTTCTGGAAGCTACAGTGGGAGATGTTCTAGCATGGGCAACCTATTGGTGACATTAGCAGTATAAGCTGATGAACTAATTCAGTGGCATGATTTAGGACATTGTTTCATGCCTGGTTTGTCAGGGCCACTCAATATCTTTTATGAAATTACTTCCTTGTTTAAACTAACCAATATTGGGTTCTGTTGTTTCCAAGTAAGAATCCAAAGCAATAAATATGCCTGAGTTAAATCTCAAACCCTGAAGATATTGGCTGAGGGTCTCTGGGCAAATTATTTAACTTCTTGCAGTTTCAGTTCCTTCATCTACAAAATGAAAACCATTCAGTGCAATAGTTCATGAGCTTGTTGAGAAGGTTCATTGTGGTTTTCATTGGGGCTTTCCAGCTTTGATATCTCAGTGTGCTCTTATGGAATAATCATCATTCTAAGAGCTCAGGAAATCAGCTTCCATTTCTCCCCTCCCCCCACCTTGTATCCTTCCATTTCTTTCCTGAAGAGAAACCTCCTTCCTGAGCTTCCAGTCAATTCATCCAACTTCAGGAATGAGAACCAGGCCTCCTGGAAAGAAGACCGAACTCAGAATCAGACAAACCTGGGTGTAAATCCTGGCTCTGCCACTTACCAGCTATATGGCTTCAGGGTAATCACTCAACATTTCATCTTCCTGAGCTTTGGACGTCTTAACTGCAGAATAAGATTTTTCATGCTCTTGCATACATCACCACACTCCAGACAAATAGCCCACATTATAGATGCTATTTTTTGCCAATGGTTTATCAGATAGTAAAGTGAAATTTCATACCATCTGCTCCTTTGATATAGCATTTAACAGTTTGCTTTGTATTTACATTATTATATTTGATCTTCACAACAAACTTGAAAGAGGTATGAGGATAGTTGTTTTAATTCCCATTTCATAGAAGAAACCAAGGGTCAAAGAAGTTGAGTCCAAGTTGGTATTTTTTTTGCTATACCCAAGTTGTAGGGGTAAGGAGCACATTTCAATTATACATTTTGTTTATTGGACCAAAAGTTGTGACAATAAATTAAAGCTACCTAGTTTTCAGGCATGCTAAAAATTAATCTTTAGAACACCTTCCTACTTTTGGAGGAACTCCCTACTATGTGATCCCATGATGAAAGCCAAAGGGGACTCTCCCTTTTATCTGGTCCCTGGAACCAGGCACATGACTAGGACCAGCCAATGGGATGTTCCAACTCAAGCATGTGAATATTGAGCAGGCAATCCAATGACAGAGAGACAGAGGGTTTTTATCCGTGGCATCAAGGCTCAGTGCTGGAAGTCTCAGTGTCTACTAGTGGCAGTGTAGTGGTACCATGCCAACAAGGGACTTCAGCTATGGCCTAACCTCCGTGGAATACACACACATTTTTTAAACTTGGTTCTCTGGTCTTCCATAAATATTGGAAGCCTCAATATCTTTTCACTACATGCATTTTCTGTGACATATCTGTCACTTGCATCTAATAATCCTGAGTGATACCCATAGGGAAACATCCACGTGACATGCTGAGACCTTCTAACACACTCAGCCTCAGAGCAGGATTTATGTATGGGTAGAATGGTCCCGCTTGGGCTCCATCCAAGCTCCAAAGTCTGGAAGGACAAAGGAGCTTTGAGTCACCTGCAGGGCAGGCCCATAACAGAGGCCACAGGGACATGGGTCAGCCAGGCTCCTGTGTCCTGTGGACTTCTGTCCACACCATAAATTTCATGGCCACATATAGGCAACCTCAATACACAATTCATTACAAACCAGGGCCAGTGTAGTAAGGGAATGGCTGAGAGGATACTGTGAGAGTGTCCTTACAGAATTATTTTAATGAGAAGCTACCGCTGAGAGAAAACAGGCCTGGACTTAGAGCAGAAGAAAGGTAATTCTTTAGAAAGCCTAATGAAGACTGCTTCAGAAGAACTTCCTTATGCGGAGCAAATGCCGAAGGATTTCTGTAATTTCAGAGTCTTCACATAAGTTCTGCTATTTATCAAGAGGAAGATTAGCCTTCAGTGGAATCTTCCCAAAATATCAAACCTATCTACCCTGTGTCTTGCAGGCACATTTTCATGCATTGAATTCCTCGCCTTCCAAAACTGTTCTGTAGGATCACTATTATCATCCTTGTGTTGTTTGTTTTGCAGATGAGGAAACAAAGTCAAAGAGGTTAAGAGGCGCGCGAGGCTTACACAGCCATTAGGTGGCAGAGCTAGGAGTAGAGCCCAGGGCTGCCTGGCTCCAAAGCCACATTCTTTCCACTAACCCATGGTACTGTTTTGCTTTTCAAGGTGATTGTCAAGATCCCTTGCCAAAAAGTGCTAGCAACTAATGTCCCTGACAGTGGAATGGACAGGAAGTCACTCCGTGGCCTGGGTGACATGTGGGAGTAACTGCCCAAGAGATAGGTTTGTGGGGCAGGGCGGGGCTGTCAGAGAGGTGGCGTGATTTCTGACTTTCTGACTTGGTTGTTTTTCTCAGGAAGTCCTGGTGGGGTTATTAATTCAGGAAGAGTGTGGAAGAGAGAGGTTGGGAGGTGGAGAGGAGAGAGAGAGAGAGAGAGAGACTTTGCCCTCATTCATATCCTCACTCCTGCTTTGAATGGCATCCAAATCCAAATCAGCAGCTCCTCTCTGGAAGCAGCTGGTGCCCCTTCAACAAGCCCCTCACAGCACTGACCCTCCCCCCACCTCAGAGGCTCTGTGTCAGTCAGGCTTTGTCCTGACAGATCCCCTTTATCATTCTTGTTTTTCCATTGGACAATAACCTCTTTGGAGCTATATTAGGCAGCACAGCTAGATGTAATTTGGGGTAGGAAGTAGAAAATGGAATACCTTTTAAGCTTTGAACAGAATGTCCATGGTAGTGACGCAATTAACATATGATTTGCTTCATTTCTGAGGGCAAAGTCTACCCTGCCCACCAGCAGCCCAGGGAGAACACCATAGGAGCAGAGTTTTATGGGAAGGGCAGCCTCTCAAAGGGGGAGCAGAGCTGTTCTGACAAAGGACTCGTCTCCCCTGAGGGGACAGACCCCCCATTACCCTGACTATATATAGCTGGCTATGACAAGAGCATGGGAATGTTCAGGGGCACAAGTTCTCCTGACACTAGATGTTCAAGGCAATGAGGGTGATTTCCCTGCCCATACCTGGCCTTCTTGGCCTGCCTCTCCTTACTCCCTGGGGAGACAGAATGAGTTACTTGGTTGGCGAACAAGAGCAAATGTCTATATTTCTTGAATGGATGGTGCTAATCTAGCAAAGATCCCCAGGAGAGGGATTTTGACTTTTCTTCTCTATCCTTCCCTACCTAGAAAAGGTTGTTTTGCAGACACCAATTTGCTCTCAGGTCAGTTGCTCTGAAGTCCAGTCTTGGGTTAAGGAGTTGAGAAGCCCACTTGGGCTCTCATTGAAAGTACTGACTCCAGTCATAAAAGTGACAAATTGGTCCCATCTGCCTCACATCTTTTCTTGCTTTTGAATCCGAGGAGAAGAAAAGATATTGATTGTGCCCCCTCAAAACCCTAGCTATCACAACTAATAGCTATTATTATTAATATCATTTTCTTGTTTCTGAGGCAGATTTATTAATGATAAAAACTTAGGATTTCCATCTCCATTGGTTTAGTCAGAGATGTCCCAATACCACTGCAAGCAGCCTCAAGATCAGCACCTGTCTCCTCACTCCATCCCCTCTGCACTTCTCACCCCCAAATACTTCATCTATCACTCCACACCCACATACCTTCCTGTCTTCTAGGTGTGTAAACTCCTCTCTCAGAAACGGGGTACCTAGGTCACTTACAATACAAAAGAGGCTGTCATAAATAATGTTGAAGTCCTCATTGTCCTGCTGTCTTGGGCCAGGGCCTTGTTAGGTCAGCTTTGCAGAAGCCTGCCAAGCATCTAGGAGGAAGGGTCTTACCTACAAGCCTGCTCAGTCCCTGAAGTGATTGCACACATTCCTACCCAATGACATAAAGGAATTGGACAACAAAATGGTGTCACAGTGTATATGGAAATAAGTGTGTGTACGCACATAAAAGTGTATGCTTGTCTGCACAAGCCCAGGCGTCTGCATCTGTCTGTGCCCAGATCTTTGACAAGCCCAGTGTGCCTCATTTGCCAACTAAGAACCAACTACCAGCAATCTGTGAATTAGCAAGGAACTGGAGAAAGGAAGCAAAGCCACCGAACGTCCAATGTCAGTCTTGGTCAGCAATCTGCTGATGGGATTGAGGATGTGTTTACATAACACTTCAGCTAACATTAAGGAAGAAGTGATTGTACAAAAACAAGGAGTGCTGATGGAAATTATGGGGGAACCTAAAGTCTCCCAATGCCACCCCGGCCTTGGCCCTGGGGGACACCTTCCCAGGCAATTACATGCTGTCATTCTTGAAGATTACCTGTATAAATGGGACTGCACCATTCTTGCTCATTTATTTGGTGTGTCTCTGTCTGTGCTCCCCCACGTCTCTCAACTCCTACCATGTCATCCTGAGTCATTCTTGTAAAAGTTAGGGACTAGTGCGATGTTCAAGGGCAGGGAGTCACCTTGTACCCCAGCACCCAGCTGAGCCTGGCCCAGGAGAGGTGCTCAGGAAGTATTTGCCATCTAGAGTGTGTGCATCCTCTCCTGGTCAACAGCACATCATCTCAGACTCTGCTCAGTGGCTCCACATTGAGTCATCTGATATATAGCTCCTGTCGAAAGCCTGGCTGAACTATTGAGGGTCCAGACAGAAAAAATATTTACCAAAGCTTCTCCAAAGTTTCTATCACAACAAAGAGGAGAGGAGGTGAAGTTGCATCCCATTTGGGAGTTTTCAGACATAACCTAAAATGCAGTCCCTACCCCACTATCCCACAGGAACACTACTTGAAGAGCTGACATATTTCACCCTTGGCTTTGTTGAGAGCCAGTAAAACAACCAACAACATGTGGAATGTCTCCATACTAAAAGAAATTATTGCTGTTGTGAACATCATCCATTACAATGTCTAGTGTCCTTTTTCTTTTGCTTAAGGCAAAGTCATGAAGAGATGAAGTGAAACCACATGGTGTGACATGGAAGGGAGACTCTGTGTGCATAGCCTAGCAGAAGCCAAGGAGGTGCCTGTTGGTGGCAGAGGTTGCTCTAGCAGCCAGGGAGAATTTCAAATAAACAGGCCATGACAATACATCATCAGAAAGGGATAGGTGGCTCAGAGCATGTAAGAGGACCACGGACCCATACGAAGGAAGGAGTGCTTCCTGGAGAAAGTGACAGCTAAGAAAACAATGTGAAGATTGCATAGGAGTTGGTTGAAAAGGGAGTGGGGTTGGGGCAAAGGTACCTGACAGAGGGAAGAGCGTGAGAAAAGACAAGAAAGAGGGTGGCCCACTTGGGAAAAAGAAAAACAGTTCACTGTGTCTGGAATAGGCAAGGTGAAAGATGATACTGAAAGTATAAACAGGGATTCTTAGAATGGTCAGAAATATTTAGAAAGTTTTTTTTTCCCCCGAGGGCAAAGGGATGACATTGAAGATTTTCAGTAGGGGAGTTTCTTAACCAGATAGACATATCCCTGGCAGCAATATGGACCATGATAGGAGGGCCAGAGGGGTGTGGGGAGACCTAGGAAGATACACTTGCTGTGCTGGAAGCCAGGTTATAGTGGCCTGGGCTAGGAAGGCAGCAGAGGGGATGCAGAGAAACAGATGGACCTAAAAGATATTTTAGAGGTACAATTGCTAGGACTTGGTGAATAGCTGGATGAGGAACTAAGAGGGCAAAAAAGAATCAAGGTTGGCTTCCAGTTTGTGATACCAGGGACTAGAATCCCTGGGCTGTGATTTCTTGTGGCCAGTGCCACCGTGTGTGCTCAAGGACAGGACTCATGCCAGGCATGCTCTCCTGTGCTTCCTACACGTTAGACCAAGCCAAATCCATCTCATCAGCTCTGTTCCAACTTCAAATCTGCCATTGGATGGATAAATACAGGGACTTCTTTCACAGATCTATCTGGGTTTTGAGGGAGGAGGCAATAGGAGGCTTGCTTAGGCTTCCAGGTCTCAGTCTTATACCCAGCATAGCTCTCCAGAAAGCCCTGCAATAGCAGCAGGGATGAGGGCAGTAGACAGAGGAGGGGGCTATGGGGTGCTTGCCCAACTATTACTAGAGCTGTATTTTGTTTACATCCAGTGCTTGTCCCTGGGCAGTTCTGATCTCTAAGCCAAGACACACATGAAAGAACAATGAACTTCACACACCTACGCCTCACTCCAGACTCCCATCTTTAACCATTGTTGTAACACCAGCACTGGGACATGGGAAACCCATGAGGAGAAACGAGTAAGGAGGGGAACAAGGAAAAGGGAAAGGTAAATAAAAACATCCTTGAGGCACAGCAGCAAGGTCTCCTCTGATTTCTCCACCCAATCCTAAGAAGGGTCCCCACCGAGGGCCCTTTTAAGCAGAGTTCCTCTCCCAACCTCACAGTGAATGTTCTGACTCTAGTCTCCCATACGTGTGTCTCCACAGCAGAATTCTTGATGAACTCCCCCAGCCCAAGAGTGCCTTTCTTGGATCCAGTCCTAGCTCTTAAGTATATTGGCACTTAGTACAACCACTTAAAAACTAAGAAGGTGGAAACAGAAAGGGGGATGGAAAGAAAGGACTTGATGGCTATGCCCAGAGCACCAGTTATGTTGTCTCTCTGTGAGAAGAGCCCTTTGGAGTTGTATGGCAGCCCCACCTGGCAATCAAGAAACCCAGTCCTATTCCCAAATGGTTGACCTGTCTTACCCCATTCTCCCACCAAACCTCAGGCCTTGCCTCTGTGAGTCCCAGGCATGGGATTCCTTTCCCAGGTGCCATATATCGCTAATGCTCCATGCCTAAAACGCAACTCTCTTTCCCAAAGCTTGAATTCACAACACCTATTTGTAATGAGAGGAGAAGTCCAAAAGGAAAAACAAATGTCAATACTGAAGAGCCCAGGCTTGACAAAGGAGCCAGGGAAAAACAGCCCAGTGGCTGAAGAGAAGCTTTCCTGAGATGCGAAAGTGCTCTCTGGTCCCTACGGCTTGGTTGTAAACTCTTCCAGACCCAAGACTTGGATGCATAACCCCACCCCTCCCACAGTTTAATGAATGTGTCCTCTCCTGAGCCTGCCAGTCTCCTATTCAGCTCCCTCACTCTCCCCACCACCAGGGCTCCTTAAGGGCTGCGTTGTTGACATTTATCTCTGGGCCACTCAATGACATGATTATAGGACAAACAGAGGAAGCACATTTGTAATAAGTCCTAAACCAAAGAAGAGAAGTCATTAAAATAGTTGGGCTCATCCCAGAAAGCAGCAAAGAGAAGGAGATATTTGCTTGTTGGTTTAAACATCTTTAATTTGCTCCCCACTCCTTCTCCTTACAATGAGCTATTTGTGCCCCCTCCCCAAACTCATATGTTGAAGCCTAACCTCCAATGTGATGGTATTTGGGGGTGGGGGACTTTGAAAGGTGATTAGGTCATGAGGGTGAAGGAAGTCAGTAAGAGAGATGGTCTCTCCCTTAACCATATGAGGGCCTAATGGCAAGTCCTTCCTCACCAGACACCAAATCTACTGGCACCTTGATCTTGGACTTCCCAGATCTGGAACTGAGAAACAAATGTGTGTTGTTTAATACCCAGTCTATGGTACTTTTTTATAACGACCTGAACTAAGACACTCACCAGCTCAGCCTGCAGGCCTGTGAGCTGAGATTGCCTCCTCCTCCCAGACTCCTGTGACTTACCTTATGCAGCCTCTATCTTAAGGACTCCAAGGCAACAGAATTTTGAGGCAAAGTGCAAGGGAATTGAAAAATAAGACAATCTGAAAGGAAAGGCTGCAGTGAAGGTGCTACATAGCTTCCAGGTGCCAATTAACAGGGCTGCACACCAATAATTATCTCCCCAGTAGGACAGTCATTCTGAGAGAACAAGAACCCATTCACTGTCTCATTCCCAATAAAAACCCCAGTGCCCAGATCAGTATCCAGCACACAGGAGTTGCTCAAGAACTATTTGTCAAACAAACAAGTTAATGAATCTCTTTCAGTCTCTATGGTGAGCCTATGAGGGATTATCATACAGATTTGACAGATGAGAAAACTGAGACTTTAAGAAGTCAAATAACCCGTCCCAAGGATAAAGTTCCAGACTCTGCACAGATCTGACTTTATAGACACTTAGAGAAGGTGCAGATAGTTGTCAATATAATTCCAGGGACTAGACCAATCAAACAGAGAGCTTGCCTCCAAAATGCTTGGAAGAGCACTTTGAGCCTGCTTTGTCTATGTTATATTCTATTATATTATGATAGGATTATATTATATATTATATATATTATATTATGTATATTCTACATTATATTTATAGTAACATGAATCACTCCCTTCTTTACCATGCCATTACACATGAGATGTTGCACAATTATGACATTTATTACACTTTATTATAGGTATTTTCTAGCATCTTATTAGACTGTGAAATCCCTGAAGGCGTCTCCAGCACCTAATAAAGGCTTCACAAAGGTTTGTTGCAGAAATGGATGGATGGAGGAATGAATTTTGTGCGATACCCTGCATTTCAAAAATACTTTCATTTACATTATTTCATGTAATCTTCATGTAATTTGGTGAATTATTATTATTAACAAGTTTACAAATTCTACTTGGAGATGTAATGGTCTTTTGTGGAAAAATGCTTGGAGACACTTGAGGTAGGTGGAGGATCCTGAAGGGAGAGGTGTTGACCCCAGAAACAGAGAAGGGGAAGCATCTTGACTTTGGGCACGAGACAAGGGAATGAATGAAGAGAAGAGGAACTGGAGGAAAGAGTGGGAGGACCCACTGAGAGAGGAGGACTAGGTCTAGGGGAGGCAAAGAGCCAGTGAGACCCTTGTAATGGGGTGGGTGGCTAAAGGGCATCTTAGAGACAGTCTGAGGCCTGCTACCATTTTGAAGTTGATCAAATTTCTGCCATGGCTACCCCTCATCTCTTCCCTCCCTGACAAAATCAAAACCAAAATAAAAACAAAAGAAGAAATTTTGGTTGATTCTACTAATCTTACTGTTGCTGGGGGCTTTTTTGGAACTCTCAGAAGGGACCCGACTTTATGTTGGGTTGATGTGGCACAAAGCAGAGTCAGTGTATGAGGAAGCTGGAGCCCAGAATTCAGACAGTCAGGAGAATTTGGCGGGGCTGTGGAAGGAAAGGGGAGAGCTTTAAGCTGGCTTTTCTACTATCTTATTGGCAAGGTGGCCCCAGCTTCCATCTGGGCTTACTCTACGAAGAATCTGAGGCCCAGAGAAGTTAAGTGCCTTGCCTGAAGAATCTGAGGCCCAGAGAAGCTAAGTGCCTTGCCCAAGGTCACACAAGTAGCAGCTAGTAGAAATAGAATCTAATTAAATTCAAGGTACTTGACCTTAAATCTCTTGGTTCCCTTGTATCTTGATGCTACTGCACAAAGATAACTGTCACCCCTGACAAGGTGGAAGTTGGGGCTGTTCTACTTTTGGGGAGCTCATCTTTTGGATAGCAGGAGCCAAGGCACAGGACTGTCTCCCTGTCTCCCTCACCTTGATAGACACTGTTGCAGTTGGCCTGACTATTATGGCCAGACCCTGGAGGACAGCAGGAAAATTGAAAACCCACCACTCCCTCCTTCCCTTGGGACAAGAGGTATGCCTCTCCCAAGACCTCTAATGCTAGCTCTAACCTCACAGAAATGGGAAGAAATGAGTACAGGAGGGCTTGGCCCCTTGCCGGCCAGAGCATGGCCAGTGGAGCAAACTTGGCAAGCAGAGGCCCCCATTACATCTGTCAGAGGCCCTCACACACATGTGGGTTTTACAAGGAACAGGCCCCCGTGAGGGCAGGCTGGGTCAGTGTGGTAGAAATTATCCCCACCTATCTGCCTGCCTCTCAACACCCTGGCCCCACACCAGCCAAGGCACAAGACATGTTCCAGGAGAGATCAAGGTACTGCAAGCCCCACTTGCCTTCTGCCTGGCCCAGTCATTGCCACAATCACAAGCTGGCCGTCTAGATGGCAGGAGGCCTGAAAAGCTAAAACTTGGCCCAGATTCTGGCAGCATCCTCTGGATGCTCCTCTGGCTCCTGTTATGCACACAGTAGGTGCAGTGCTCAACATTTTCTTTGAAAGACTGTTGGGTGAATGAATCTACCCAGCTCCAACATGGAGTGATTTGAGGAATCCTCATTCCTCCCATTCACTCTTCTTTTTCCAACAGATGCATGAAATGCTACAAATCTTCATCAAAACTTAAATATCTCCTAACTGGAGAAACACTAAAAAAGGTTTTTTCAATCTGTTATTTATAGCTTGTAATAACTGACATTTAGTCTGTATTAGGCACCTACTGTGTTACAAGTACTTTATATACAACATCTCAAATCCTCACCCTAGCCTTACAAAGTGGGTATTATAAATGTAACCACCAGGGCTCAGAGGATGAAAGTCACACAGCTAATAAATTGGAAGAGAGGTATTTGAACCCATGGAGCTTCTGGTTCCAATGCCCATGTATGGTCCACCTTACTGCACAACCTCTAAGGGAGATTTTTATGTGGCTGAGAAGAGGAGAATCTGAATTTGCTATGAGCTTGCGGGGTGATGGGGACCACCACCGAGAAAGCAAAAAGATGAAGAGCTGCCCCCCAGAGGTTCTTAAGGTCATGGGCTTTCAAAGGATCTGTGAGCAGAGTTCAGGGAACCGTGCAGTTGGGGGACATTTTCATCTTTATTTCTACTAATTCTAATTTCTACTAAATGTATTCAGTTGGAATGTGGACCATACACCACAGGAGTATGAGCAGTTCCTGTGACTTTGCATGAAGTGAGATCACAGATTTTTCTTATCACTTTATAGGTGTCACTGCTTTTCAAAACATGATTTAGACTCATTGCCACTTTGAAATTACAGTAGTTATTAGATGATTGCTAATTCTTGTTATGTAATATGTTAATAAAGAGTGGTACTATGGAAAAAAGTTGGGAATTTTAAATATTCTTATTGCTGTATTTCAATATAATTGGCTCCTTTTATAATCCTATATGCTTTGTTTTATGCATTTAGGAGTCATATTCTATTCTGAGAGGCATCTACAAGCTTCAACAAATTTCCAAAGGATCAATGGCACAGAAAAAATAAATCCTTGCTTAGAAAGTCAAAGGTATGGTTTGCCAACTTTAAAATTATACATACTCCATCCCTCCAACCTATGTTTCATTAAATGCAGTCTTGGACCATCGATTAATTACCTGGGAGTTTTGTTAAAATGTAGATTTCCAGGACACACATCCAAAACACAAAAGCAGACTCTTGGGGTTGGAACCTAGTAGAGCTGCCCTGTGTGGTACCTCTGAATGGGTAGGGCCCTTGGGCTGCATGGCTTAGAGTGCGCTGGACCCCTTTGCCAGGTGGGAATAGCCTGCAGGCTCTGGTAATTTCTTTTTTTTTTTTTAATGCTATGTTAATCACCATACATTACATCATTAGTTTTTGATGTAGTGTTCCATGATTCATTGTTTGTGTATAACACCCAGTGCTCCATGCAGAACGTGCCCTCTTTAATACCCATCACCAGGCTAACCCATCCTCCCACTCCCCTCCCCTCTAGAACCCTCAGTTTGTTTTTCAGAGTCCCTAGTCTCTCATGGTTCGTCTCCCCCTCCAATTTCCCCCCCTTCATTCTTCCCCTCCTGCTCTTTTATTCCTCGGCTCTGGTAATTTCTAATACTCTCTAAAGTTTCTCATGAAGGGACTCGCGGGTGGCTCAGTCGGTTGGGCGTCTGCCTTTGGCTCAGGTCATGATCCCGGGGTCCTGGGATTGAGTCTTGCGTTGGGCTCCCTGCTCAGTGGGGAGCCTGCTTCTCCCTCTGCCTACAGCTCCCCCTGCTTGTGCTCTCTCTCTCTCTCTGTCTGTCTGTCTGACAAGTAAATAAATAAGATCTTTTTAAAAAAGAAAAAATAAAGTTTTTCATGAAAAAAGAAAAGCTTTTTAAAAATCACAATGGGGTTTTTTTTTAGGGCTTTTTTTTCACATTTTAGTGGCTATATTAGTTTCTTAGGCTGTAAAAATTTATCACCAACTGAAATGGCTTAAAACAACATAAATCTATTCTCTCACAGTTCTGGAATGCACAGGTTTAAAATCAAGGTGTCAGAAGGATGGGTTCCTTCTGGGGGTTCTGATGGAGAATTTGTCCCATGCTTATCTGCTAGCTTCTGGTGGTTGTTGGCAATCCTTGGTATTCCTGAGCTGGTAGATGTAATGCTCCACCTTCTGTCTCCATCATCATATGGCATTCTCCCCCATGGGTCTCTGTGTCTGTGTGTCAAAGTTTCTCTCTTCTTATAAGGACACTAATCATAATGGATTTAGGGTCCACCCTAAACCAATATGATCTCAACTTGATTACATCTCAGAAATCTTATTCCAAATAACATCACATTCACAGTTTCTGGGTGGACATGAATTTGGGGGTGGGGGCACTATTCAACCCAGTACAGGGTGAATTTTTTTTTTGAATACTTATGACTAATCTTCCTCCCATCCCCAGGAGAGAACTATTAATCTAAAAGAGTAGTTCTCAAAGCATAGTGTCCAGGACCAGCTTCACATGATAACTCATTAGAAATGCTAATTACCAGGCCTCCAGAATCAGCAACTTTGGGATGGGACCCAGTGATCTGTGTTTCAACAAGTCCCGCAGAAAACCCTGATGCCTGTTCAAGTTTGAGAACCTTAGCTCTACGAGCAGGGCAGAGAGTGCAATAGGGACGGTCTTCCCTTTGGGTTGAATCATCCATTCATTCCAGAAACACTTAGAAGACATTGAGCCAGCTGCTGGGGACACAGCCACGTTCAAATCACAGTCTCTATGCATGAGGAACTTACACGCTGATGGTGAGACCTGCACACAGGACTGGATAACTGATGAACCAGGTTGAACCATAACATAATGATCAGTAACAACTCGTGACTCACACAACTGACAATTTCACATGGTTCATCCTAAAAAGAAGCACAGGGTCTCCAGGGGTGCCATGGAAATCTCCCAGCAGACATGCTCACATGTCCTGACTGGAGAAATTATTCCTCAAAGGCCGATTGAACAATGAAGGGAGGAAGCGCTGATGCAGATGCTCTGAGGTGCACATGCTGGGAAGGGCTGGGGGGCTTCTGCCGGACGGGGCTTCCACAGGCCCTGCACAATCCAAGCAGGCCCTGGCTCCTATCTTCACTACGGGCCACTCCACTACAGTCACTTTGGTCTCAACTAAGTGAAGCTGCATCTAGATATAGGCACCAAGAAATCAAAACCCCCGAGTAGGTTCCAGCTAGGCTTCTGATGCCTCCTCTTAATCTGTGAGGACTGGGCTGACTTCTCCATCGTGCAGGTAGGTGCAGTGCCCAGGCCCACCATACCTTCAGGGACCCAGAAAAATTTTTTTATTCTTTAAAATTCAAAGAAAAAAATATATGAACTTTTCAGATTGAATAAGATTTTTAATTAGGTTCTTACATCAGAAAAAAAATGAAGTATTTAGGGCACTTAAAAATCCATTACATTGGGGGTGCCTGGGTGGCTCAGTCATTAAGCGTCTGCCTTCGGCTCAGGTCATGATCCCAGGGTCCTGGGATCAAGCCCCGCATCGGGCTCCCTGCTCAGCCAGGAGCCTGCTTCTCCCCCTCCCACTCCGCCTGCTTGTGTTCCCTCTCTAGCTGTCTCTCTCTCTCTCTGTCAAATAAATAAAATAAAAATCTTTAAAAAAAAAAAAAATCCATTACATTGTTTTCACGTGTTTTTATGGAGGAAGTTGCCAAAAAAAACCAAGAGTGCCTCAGACTCACAGAAGTCATAACGTGGCCCTGAGTGAGGAGACTTCCTATAGCGATGGTTAGAGGCCACGTCCCTTGGGTTGGCTGCTCAGATTTTGAAAATGCTAAGCAAAGGGCTGGAGACCTCATGAGGTCCCCTCCGCTAGAAATTTCCTAGGGTCTCCACCACCTAAACATTCCTGCCCAGCCTCTCCTGGGGGTCCCTGGGTTTCATCTTTCCCTATTGGAAATGGAGGAAGCAACCATCAAAGACGAAAAGTAAATATAGGAGCAAAGAGAAGGGGTCCAGAAACTCCAGAGGATCCTCAGACACAGGGCCAGCCTAACCCATCAGTTTCTCGTGCAGATTAAATGAGATATCAGTAATGCACAGTTTTTCAAGGTTCAAAAAAGAAGGCCAGAGGAAGGGTGCAGAGTATAAGCTGTAGCCATAGAACTGGGAAGAAAATAGGAGAAAAGGCAAGCCTACCCCTATGTGAGGGTCACCTGGCTTGGTAGAAGGCACTGGATTTGAGGAGGAGCATCGCAGGAGAGGGGGACAGGTGGGGAACACAGAAATGCAAAGGACAAAAGTGGGTCAGATGGGGAGAATGGGGAAGGCATCAGAGTCTCTGGCCTGTGCCCGGAAGGACCTCAGCCAGGCCTGCAGACCAGCGGCCACCATGTAAGTGAGCCTCCCACACTGAATGGACAGAGGAATCCCTCAGCTCTTTATGTCCATGTGGTGCCTGCACATCATCCATTGGTCGTCCAGAAGAAAGTCACCTGCCTGTGACCTGAGATTTACCTGAGCCCCGTCAAACTTTTCTTGAAGCATACTCCCATTTTTCTCAATGACCCAGGATACTTATAAACCCCACTGAAGCCAAGGGCAGGTGGGAGGAAAAGCCCCAGAAGCAAGCTTTAGGAAAAAGTGGGCAATGGGAAAACATATTCTTGTTAAGAAATAATAATAATAATAATAGCATGTGCCCAAAATGAGTACAGTCTCCTTCTCTATTACAGTTAAGATTTCAGTAAATCTGAAAGTGAGAAGACCAAATATTCAGTTTTCCTGGCGTGGTTTTGTCTCGTTGTCACTGCATCATACACTGCACCTGCCCAGGATGCATATATGTGTACACTATGGATATACGACAGGAAGGCCAGTTGGTCGACATCGCTAAAGGAAGCTTGGTTATCTCAGCTGCTCCTAAATCCTTGCCTTTTACAACCATTCAGTTAACCAAATGTGTTTGGATGTCTACTGACTTCCAGATACTGGCCCAGTTGCTGAGGAGACTGAGATCCCTGTCCTCAGGGATGGGGAGGCTATGGGCATCATCTCAGAGTTCATGGTTTTCTAGCAACAGCCATGCTTTGGGAGCCAACTCCAGGTGCAGGTGACGCTGTCCACTAAGTGCCTGACACATGTTATTGTCATAGGACACTTCATCCTCACAACATCACTGCCCTAAGGGGCTATATATCCCACCTTTAAAGGAGAAACTGATGGGCGCCTGGGTGGCTCAGTTGGTTAAGCGACTGCCTTCGGCTCAGGTCATGATCCTGGAGTCCCGGGATCGAGTCCCGCATCGGGCTCCCTGCTCAGCGGGGGGTCTGCTTCTCCCTCTGACCCTCTTCCCGCTCGTGCTCTCTGTCTCTCATTCTCTCTCTCTCAAATAAATAAATAAAATCTTTAAAAAAAAAAAAAAAAAAAGGAGAAACTGAGCCTCAGAGAGGCTCAAGATGGAGGAGCTGGAGTGATGACAAACTCACGGAGAAGTGGCTCTATCTTGTTCTCCTAGAGGAGACTCGAAGAACTGAAAGGTCATTTTTCTCCTTTTCTGAGCAAATAGCCAAAGAGAAAATCTAACACAATTTACCTTTGTTTGTTTGTTTTGCTTGAAGAAAGCCTGAAAGAGATGAGGTAATTTCACTGCCTGAGGGTAGGAAGACAGAGGGGAGGTGGCTGAACTTGAGATGTTTTGTGTCTCCCCTGAGGTGGGGGAAGGACAGTGGTTTCAGAGCCTCTGAGGGCAGAGATCTGCAGCACCAGATTGGGGGGGGGGGGGCGGTGACGGAGGGGTGTGCTAGGGAAAACATGAGGCTCCCTGATCAGGCTTGGGATGGAGGGAATTAGGAGACTCCCTTCAAAATGGCGCTTGCAGACCATGAGCAAGGATTTCTCCACAGTGGACCCATCACTAGGAACTTACCCTCAATCTTGCTGAATTACCTAATTCCAAAGGAAGAGAGGAAAAGAAAAAAACCCTCAACACCACCCTTCCAAAAAAGACATAACTAAGAACGGGTTTCCCAGCAGTCCTGGCAGGTGCAGAACCAAGCCAGACTTACTTGCTCTAGAAAAATAAAGAAAACGTGACCCTGCTCACACCCAAGTGTCTCAGAGCAAATCCACACAGGTCCCAGCTGGGGAGCGGCAGTGTTGGGAATTTAACGTGCCCCATCCTCCCCCAGAAGAGCAAGGGGCTTCCAGGGCCACCGCCCCAGTAGGGCATCTATTCCTTTCCCACTAAAAGCATCATTTCTGGCTCGGATTAGCGAAGGCACGATGCAGCTGGCCAAAGTGCAATAATTAACTCGACTGCGCCTGAAAGATGATAACAATAATTTATATTTCTCCACCACCCTCCATCCCCCTTCAAGCTTTCCAAATTTTATGGCCATGACTCACCTCCGCTACTGCTGTGGGGTAGCTCGGAGGGAGCGGACGCACTCGCAGCACACCGAATTTAGGCAGAACATGAAAGAAAAACACCCCGGCTAATTATAAGAGGATCGCTCCCTGTCACGCGCAGTCCAGCTGACTTCATGCCTGGGCGGCAGAAATGCGATAAAACTCCCAAGTTGGTCCTTATATTTTTCAGAGTCAGATTGCTCAGCCATGATCTCACAGTCCTGCGCCCCAGCCAGTGGCCCTGAGCCAGTCTTTGAAATATGACCTAAGAGGGGGCTGGTGACGGAGTGGTCATTGCTGGCACGGTTTTCCTATGAGGTCTCATCCTCGGGCTGCCCAGAAAGCCCTCCCCACCAGCAGCTGCTTGCTTGACCCAGTGGCCAGGCCACCTGACAGCCCCTGAGCGGCCCCAATAACTTCTCAGAGACAGTCCTCTCTTTCTCAACTGCTACAGCGATTCCCTCTGTACTAGCCATTTGGCACTTAGCCACACTTGCTCCTGGATTCCTGTTCAACCCCATTCAATCAGCCAATGTCTATTTGGAGGCACGAGAGCACCGTGGCTGAGATTGCAGTGTCTGGATTAAGATTACGAGTTTGTATTCTACATCTTGCCATTATTAGCTGCATGAACTCCGGCAAGTAATTTAACCTGAGCCTCATTTCCTCATTTGTCACCAGGAGGAAATCTCACATATCATGCGTGGAATGTGATACAAGGATTAGTGCCTGAAAGTAGTGAAGGCAACAAATTGTAGATGACACCCAACCACCACAATGTCTACCTTCCTAGTGGGGTGGACACCCATATAAGAATCCTTCCAATTTCAGAGAGATTGGCATGCGCTGGTCCAGGTGATCAATGGTTTCTGATGATTCCAAGCTTTGAGATCCTGGAATTGCTCTAGAAGCAAGTCTGGTGATTCTTAGCTCTCTGTGTGTGACCAAAACGTCTGATGAAAATAATTTTAGAAAAAAAGGAGCAGGTCCTGGCATCAGTTCATACTCTCAAAATATATTTTTTTTCTTTAAGAGTTAATATAGAAAGCTCTGCAACCCAGCTTCCCATGTTCTCCCTGTTCAGCCTGATGAGTTGTAAGAGTGCACGGGGGTGCCTGGTGTCAGAGACAAAGTGAGCACTGGACTTGGAGCCAGGAGCTCTGGTTCAAGTCCCAGCTCTGCCACTTTCTGGCTGTGTGACCTTCAGGAAGTCACTCACCCTCTCTGAGCCCCAGGTTCTTTATCTGTCTACAAGTTTATCAAAGTTCATCTTCCAGGGTGAAGATCAAATGCAAACACGGAAGAAAAAGCATATTATGTCATTCCAAGTACAAGAAACAAAATGGCCTGTAAGACCCACTCCTCTGCAAAGAAGTCACCCCCTACTTCTGTATATCTCAGTTTAAATCAACAATTGGTGCGTCAACATTGAATTAGAGACACCAAAAAGAAGGATTTTAGGGCTCTGCCCCCAAGAATCTCTCAGACAGGATAAGAAATTTATCCCCTTCAAGCACCTCACCAAAAAACGGCCCTGAACTAGCCAGAAACCACACTCCATGCCTTTCATGGATTCCAAACCCTCTCCACAATTCCTTTTTTTTTTAAGGATTTTATTTATTTATTTGACAGAGAGGGCACAAGTAGGCAGAGGGGCAGACAGAGAGAGAAGGAGAAGCAGGCTCCCCACTGAGCAGAGAGCCCGATGCGGGGCTCGATCCCAGGACCCCGAGATCATGACCCGAGCCGAAGGCAGACGCTTAACCGACTGGACCACCCAGGCATCCCTCCACAATTTCTGCAAGTTACTGACAGGTGAGCTTTTCGTGCTACTTTGGCCCACCCACTCCTGGGTCACCTGGGATGCCATGGATCCATGAGCGAGCACCTTCCCTGGTTCCACAAAAATGCCTCTTGCCTCTAGAATGTCATCTTTACTAAAGATCTGGAAAACCCCAGGGAGAGGAAACACTGTGTGGGGCAGGTAGTTTTCCACCACGTCCTTGTTTGCCCTTCTGCAATCCCCCTGTTACAACCAGTCATCTCCTTGTGTTATATCAAGTGCCCCACCCGCCTCAGCCCTCCTGGTTCAGCATCTGCTGCTGAAGACAAGGTACCGAGACACATTCTCAACAAACATGGGTCTTACCGCATAGGAATTCTCATGTCAGAATCTTAGCAGGCAATACCCAGAACCACTGGAGTATGGGTACACCAGCCTGGTAACAGGGATCTGGGTGGGAATAGGAATGGCACCCACTCCAGACTCCTTGGGACCCCTTAGCTTAAGAAAAGGAAATGTCTATGGAGAAGAGCCTGGATCTACTAAGGTTTGCAACTAGGTTTAGAGTCAGGGTCTCAGCAAATAATTCAGTGTTGCTTGGTCTCCTTTTGTTCTGTGAACATTTATTTCCATAGAGACTGATCCTGGAGGGCTTCAAGTACAAATGAACCCTGACCTGACACCATCCTAGTTTCATCTCCACGTGCGGCACCATCAGCAACACCTCATTTTGACATCCCGTCTCTGAGAGAGAATCCTAAAAAAGACAAAAGAACCACATGCTCCCCACTGTCCATGAAATCAGCGTTCCTAAGGCATGAGTAGAAGCAGTGCACACTTGACAGGCATTCCTCAGGAAGCACTTTCCAGAACAGCCTCTATGCATGGGGGCATGTGGAGACCTGACTACAATGAGAAAAGAAAAAAAAAAGCAAGCACCAAAATTTTTCATTTAGGGAGGTTAATTCTTAAATGGAAAATTCTTAACCTTTTGGCTAAACTACATAAATTGATTGCAAATGCTCCATTTAAAAAAAAAATCTGTCAAAAACCAGTACATATTTCTATCTCCAATATGCTGCTTCCACCCTGTCAGGTCACATTGGACCAAATAAGGAGAAAAAGAAATGCAACATCTTTGAAAAGAAAGCTGAGAAGGTGAAGGAGCCCTGAGGAAAAAAAAGGCTGAGGTAGGGGAGAAAACTGGGGAAAATTGGAAGTGACAGAAGTTTCCAGAGAAAGAGATGAAGATAACAGAAACCGGGACCAGGTCCGGCATGACCGTGAATGAGGTGGCCAGGCTGATGAGCAGGAAACAGATAACCGGGTCCTCTCCTGGAGGGAGGACACACCGATAGAGAGCTAGGGCTGCTCCAAGGATTCAAGATAAATCTCGAGGTGTGAAGGGCTAGCGGGAGAGAACGAGGTATGGGGGCTCTGTTTCTGGTAATACCCCATGGTGAGGGGGTGTCTGGAAATGTGGTGGCCAGATGCACAGAAGACCGCCAAATTTCCACCAGGAGAGGGGAAGCTGAATATCAGCCTCCGGGGGCCGGGCCTTTGCCTCGTCCGTGAGTGGGACTTCTACTCGGGCAGAGATGGGTTAGCCCACTCCCTTTGAGGAGGGGGGCTTTGTCCAACTGCTCTTCTGGCCAGTGGCATTTAGGCCACTGGCCATCTGGAACGCCAGTCGGAGCAGATCAGCTGGCAATCTAGAATAAAATCGAAGACCAAACCAAGGGGACATGGTGCTGGCCTAGTGGACAAGCAGACGCCCGGAGCTCTCTGCCCAGCACATCCTGACACCAGGCGCCTGGGGCAGCCGGACCAGCTCCACAGCTCACCTGCGGGGCCCTTTGGGGCCGGGCCTGGCAGGGCCGAACATCCAGATGAAGGGTTGTAGGGCCAGCCCCTGAGTTAGGGGAAAGATGGCCGGACCTACAGCGCTGCACAGATTGTTCCATACTAGCCAAGCTTCCCAACGAGTGTCCCTCAAATTTCATCTCATTCACTCATCCCTTCATTCCCTTCGTTCATTCCACACATAGAACAGCTAAAAACAGCTTCCTGTCGCAGGCTCCGGAGCCGGGGAAAGCTGGGCTTGTCCCGTAGTTCTCTGGGCTAGCTGTGTGCTTGGGACGGGCGCCACAACCTCTCTGTAGACTCTGTTCTGTCCTGTGTGCACGGAGACAATAGAAAGCGATCTCGATGAGTCGTCGTGAGGATGAGATGAGGTAGAGTGTTCTGCCCAAAGCCTGAGCAGGGTAAATGCTTCATAAACTGTAACTCTTGTCATTATCAGTATTATTATTTCTGTTAATTATTTCATTTGTGGAGGAGTGGAGGGTGGTTCTTCCTCACAGATGACGACTGCTTCCATGTGGGAAAGATCCCACTTCACTCCTGATTTCTCTCTGTCTCCTCATTCATGACCCCCAGGGGGGAAAGTGATATTTGTATTCTGGTGAGTTTGGAAAGAGAAATCAGGCACGGGCTGCCCCAGCTCCTTTCTTTTCTCCTTCTCTTGGGAGTGAGCATGTCTGCAGGGAGCGTGCTAGGCTCTGCTGCTCAGTACAAGACGTTTCTCAAGGGCCCGTTCAGAGCTGCAATAACTTGGGAAGGTAAGTCTTTTTAGGTTGAAGGCTCAGTAGCGAAAAATCTACCAGTCTACGTTTTCTATTTTATGAGTAACAAAGATGGTACTGCTGTTCGATTCCCCAGGTGCCAAGTCTTCTGTTTTACTTCTTCATCAGTTCATAACTGGTGAACAAGAGAGGTGCTAATGCTGGGGTGCCCCCCGATCCCAACAATTATAAATAATTATTTGCATACACATTGCTGAGATTCAACTACATCAGTTCGATGAAACAGTTCAAAGGAAGCGTTGAATTCAAATCCACAGATTTTTCTTCCCTTAAATCCCACCGGCATCCCCATCAACATTCCAGATACTCGGTGACCCTGTGATTTCCAACAGAAATTTACAGTTTCATTATATAAAAGACAAAAAGAGGGCTCCTTGCCCATTTACTCTTCTCAACCCATTCCCCCCCACCCCCCACCCAGAGCCAAGGTTAGCAGTTTTCATTACCATTTGCTTGCTTTTTGTTTAGATCATCCTTCCCTGCTGAATTCCAGATCCTTATCCAGACGCTGGTGCAGGAAAGGACTTCTTTTATGTGGTTTTTCTTTATGGGTTTCTAGGGCTGAGCTACCTTTGGTAAACTAAGAGCATCTTTGGCTCCCTGGTGATCACGAGGGTTTCGTTTGTGTAGGCTGACTCTTGTTTGGGAATGGTGATTGCAAGCAGAGAGATGCTGAGATTAGGGGGGCCAGAGCATTCCAGCTCAATAAATCAATCCCCTTTTAATTGTGTCCCTGTCAGTCAACATTCTTCCAGAGACTGGAGGGCAAGGAGCTTGTTAGCAGAGCAATTCCTCACTGCCCTTTGTGTGCTGATTTGATTGTCAATCAGATTAAAGCCACAGTTAGGAGAAGCTGTTGCAGGGGCTACTGTGCCTGGTTCTGTCACAAGAAAGAAGCCAAATGGAACATTGGTCTTCTTGGCTCCGACTGGGAGCTTCTGAAAATTTTCAAACTGGGTTTTAATCTCTGTACAGACAACTGAATTCTAACTCCAGTTGGTGAAACTACCCGCTCACGTATATTCTGAATGCCTTTATGTTAAAAATTATTAAATCATTGGCTGCATTTTCCAAGTAGCCTCCAAAGGTTATTAGACAATAAAGCTTCTGTTTGGCAATTATATTTATCTTTCCTCATGTGAGAGGTGTTCCTGCCTCTCTTGTTCTCCAGCAACATGCTATCAATAGGTTCACACCCACAAGATGAATGAAAAGCTTAACCTTATTATTATTATTAGCCAAATTATTCACAACAGCTAAAAATTTCAGGGTGCTAAACATTGTTTGGTCTTTTGCTTTGTTTTGTTTTGCTTCTCAGATTTTAATATGTGTGAGAATCACTTGAGGGTCTTGTGAAAATACAGATTCTGATTTAGGAAGTCTGGGGAGGACCCTGATGGTCTGCATTTTTAACAAGCTCCCAGATGATGCTAATGTCACTGGCCCATGGACTAGACATTGAGTATTAAGGATCTAGACTTAATTCATACACTCATCTGGAAAATGTTCAAAATCTTTAACACTATCTCCTTAGTCAGGGCTCTGTCATCTTTCAGACTTGGAAAAGATATTTAAACTTGATGATGAACACACTTTCCTTGTCCATATCTCAGGAGATGATGCCTAAAAGTACTTAGAACTGTTCCTAGCCCAGAGTATGCATTTAAATAAGTGGTACCATCTATCGGCATCAGCATCTATATGAGGACTGGGCAAACTCCAGCCTACAGCCAAATCTGTCCTACCACCAGTTTTTGGAAATAGTTTCATCAGAACACAGCCACACTCATGCATTTCCAGACTATCTATGGCGGCTTGTGCCCAACAACAGAAATTTTGAGAAGTTTCAACAGAGACTGTGTGGAACACAAAGCCCAACATATTTACTATGGGGCCCTCACAGGATAGATCAAGCTCTGATCTATCTCATTTACTCAACAATAAAAATCTACTGAGCACCTATTGCATACCAGGTAGCAGGCTGTGCTCTGGCAATAATAAAAGTTTCTTACCCTGAAAGATCTCCACATGGAATAAATATTTAATTAATCCCTATGATACCCCAGATACACACTTACCTCCAGTCCCTTATCTTTAAAATGGAGATCATGACAACAGCTCCTTCAGAGTGTTTGCTGTGTGATTTTACTGAGTTAATATATCCTAAATTCTTAGAACAATGCCCAGAACATGTTAAGGGTTCAATAAATATTAGACATTATTAACATCATCCTTACAGGTGTTTTTATTTACATCTTATGCCCATGAGAGGTTATTATCATTGCCATTTTATAGACAGCAGTTGGGATATTTGGTCTTATTAATCTAAAGCTCCCCTATGTAGTTGGACCATAAATACCCACCCATCATTGTGTCCCCATTCCTCTTCTGCAGTCTGGACAGGCCTTAAGTTAAAAATAATAATGATAATAAAAATATCACCAATCAGCTAATGATTACTGAGGGCTAATTATAGGCACCTTGTGGAGGGCATGACCACAGTCAATAACAAGCTACGAGGTAGGCAACTTCTGTTTTCCACACGTGTATGCACACACACACACACACACACACCTACAGGGGGCCTTCAAAAAGCATTGTCTCACAGTTAATAAGTGACAGAGCCAGGATTCGAACCTAGTTCTGTCTGACACCAGGACCCACAAAACAATCCTATACTGCGAATATCAGACAATTAGTGTGTTTGCAATAAACATTTGAGGTATTCTTGCAAATGGCATATAGCATTCCAATGCAAAGCATCAAACATCACACTCCATGAGTCAGCAAAAATTTCCCAGTCCTTTGGTTTGCCAGGAACAGATGAATCAATCACACAGTTCTTTTGACATATGCTCCCAGGAGAACAAACCAGAAAACTAAAGGTAGAAGATGGCCAAAGCTATTCTGTAGGCTATATGGCCCAAAGTGAGAAGCAAAGACTTTGGATTCTGATCCTGGTTGATGAACATAGCTTTACCTAAAGCCTGGGCCTTGCCCTTGTGAACACATACTTAATGGTAGCTGTGTGTGTCATATATAAGGTTATATGGTAACAAGCTTCAAAGTCAAAGAGAATGGGATTGAAACTTCAGGCAAGTTCTCTCTTGGGACCCGGTTCCTCTTCTGTACAATGAAGTCCATGGCAGTGCCAACTTTGTAGAGTCATTGTGAGGATTAATTAACATAAGGGATGTCACATGTGTGCTAAGGAAGGTATGACCATGTAAGCCCACAATAAGTGCCATTTATTATGATTTTCATGAGCCCAGCACAGCCTTAGCCCCTGATAGGCCAGCACCAAATGTTACCTCAATTCCCCTCTAATTTCCCTGATGGAAACCTGACTGGAGACATAGACAACAAGTTCTTCCCATCCTGAATCAAGCCTTTAAATCTTTTTAATGAATTTTTCCTTTAAGTTTGATTTTATGGCAAGAGAAAGTAGGTTTCCTCTATGGGCCAATAAATTAAAAATATGTTGTTGCATGTAACACAAATGTTTGACTCACCTCTTCCCCCATTGACTTACATTTTTATTTAAACATGCTTTACTTTTGTTGCTGGTTGATCTTTATTCCATCGGCAAATCTTTACTGAGCACCTACTCTGTGCCTAGCACTCTTCTCAGTGCTGCTGATGCAGACTCAAACAAAGCAGACAGCAAGCTACTCCCACAGAGTTGACATCCTTACAGAGAAAGACAGACAACAAATATGTGAACGAGTAAATAAATCACATAGGTTCTCCTTGTGGTTAGCACTCTCAGGTAAATAGAGCAGGTTTGTGCAAAAGCAGCTGGGGGAGGGAGTGGAGTGGGCTTTAGATTCTGTGGTCATGGAGACTCTGAATGATGGGGAGAAGCAGGGCATGCAAAGATAGGCCAGAGCAAAGACCATAGGGTGGGGAAGAACTTGGTCTGTTCCAGAAACACACAGGCGAGATGGGGGAGCAGAAGTGGGCTAGGATTGGGAGGCAGGGACACTGTCTCAGAGGACCACGGGGGCTATAGGAGGGAGTGCCGCTCTTGCTCCAAGTGTAATGAGAAGCCCCTGGAGGATTAAAAGTAGGAGAGGGGTATGCCTGATTTTGCTTTTAGAGCAATCACTTCGGTTATATGCAGAGAATGGGCTGGAAGGGGCCCACTGGAAGCAGGAAGACCACTGAGGAGGCTCCTGTAACTTCAGGGGAAGGAGATGGTGGTGTGGACAAGAGTGGGAGTCATGGCTACAGAGGAGCAGACAGATTCAGGATATATCTTACAAGTCAGTTTTTATTTTTTTAAACAAGAAGTTAATTTAAACAAGATACTTGACTTGAAGGGAAAACTATCTAGGATTCATTTCTTTTAGAGTAATTTATCCCTACTTAAAGACAGATCACCCTCCTTGTAATAGCTATGTACAAAAAAGTTATGAAATTGTCCTTGGTTTTACAATGATAAATGAAAAACATTAAAATTCTCCAATCAAACAAGGTATGCAAGGATTTTTATGTCATTTTTTTCTTTGTTAAGCAGTGAGAGCAAAACAACTTACTGGAATATAAAGATAAGAGCTGAATGAGCATGCCAAGAATGGAGAAAGGGGGTATTCTCACAGAACCAGCATTTTCCACCAGCCCATCTCCGTCTGATGTCAATCAAAACATACCCTCGGCCATCTAGTTTTTAAAAATGCAATATGTTTGTGCACATATACAGTTACTTTATGTCCAATGAAGGAATGGGAAAGGGGAAAACAGAATAGAGAAAACTGCCTAGTTTTATGCAATTAAAAAGAGAACAAGAGTCTTTCAGTGGCAAGAGGTCCTAATGTTTACACCAATTCGCCATTTGATCATGACTTTGATTTGGCCCATTACAAGGTCTGTTAGCTCTGATCTTGACCCGAGTCAAGAACATTAAAAAAAAAAACAAAAAAAAAAAACTGACTTTCAATGCTTAAGCATTGAAAAGCACTGAAGTGGCTTTCACTTCAAGCAGAAGTGGCCTACAATGAAAAGTACCTCTGAAGATATTTGTAGACACCAGTGCCCTCAAAATGCCCGGGTGCCACTAATGATGGGTGCTAATCAAGTCTCCTGGTTGTGTCTCTATCCTGGAAAGCCCCCCTCCCTATAGACAGCATGATGCAGTAGATAGAGCATGAGGGTGGCACCCAGAGGGGACTGTATTTTCACTTGAGAGTTCCTCAGTTGCCAGCTGCAGGATCGTGGTCCAGTTGCTTCATCTCATCAGCATCAGGTACCACTACCTATGGGCCCAGCCCTGGCATTTTTGATACCACACCTGTCCTTCAAATTCAGAGTGCTCTGGTTCTTGATTCCTCTGCATTCACTCTGACAGCCCTTCCTGTCTTCACTTCCTTCCTGACCAGTACACACCCCATGCTCCACCACTTCAACTCTCTTGGCAATTTCAATTTCCTTGCCCAGATAGGGTAGCTTTGTGTAGCAAAACCCCAGCCTTAGGGCAATCCCACTACTCACCTTTTCCACTGGGGCTCATTGATTCATTTACCCTTGCACTAAAATTTTGCTCAATGCCCAAAGTATTCAGTCATCATATAAAGTAAAAGTTTGTTCTGTTTTTGAAATCCATAATCATCTGCTCTTGAGGACCTCATGGCTGGGTGGGCAAGAGCCATAAAATGCTGAGTTCATTGAAAGAAGTAAGCACGGGACACGATGGATGCATGGAGATCCTAACCCAGTCTGGGGTAGAACAAGATTAGGAAAACCTGCTGGAGGAGATGTCTCAGATGAGTCAAAAAAATGGTGAAAAGAAGGTAGACAGATAAAGTGGATAGGGAGGCATTCCAGGCACAGGGGTCAGCCTAAGCAAATGAAGTGAGAACAGCATAGCAGGTGTGGGATGTGAAAAGCAAGTCCATGTTGCTGAAGCGTGAAGTTCATGGCATGGAGGAGTGATAATATTTTCCAAACAAAAACTCAGGATATATGGCCCCAATGAAGTGGAATGTTCCAAAGCAGGAATGTCTCAGAAAATAGCAGGGATGATGTCACCAATACACTGGGTAGTTAGGGCACAATTTACCGCCTCTTCAACATACTCCTGTCCCTACACGCCCTTCGACTCCTTACTCAAAACCACCAGAAAACAAAACTCACCATACAAGATTCTTAGAGACCCTCTCACATTTACCCTAGTATTATTTATAACTGTGAAAAATAAAAAATAATCTAACCATCCAATAGGAGAGTGGTTAAATCAATTGTGGTACATTCAAATATTCTATGCCACATATTAGACTGCATTTAACAGTGATAATATGAGAAAATCTTTACAACCTAAAGTTATTTTAAGTAAAGCAAGTATATTCAGAATGACTTCTATTTAAAAAAAAAATAAGTCTGCATGTATCTGGTAATGTAATATGCTATCATCATAGGACAAATAATAGAAATAGTTAGGCATCTCTTTTGTTTTTAGTCCTACTCCAGTGCATAGCCTGATTGATAGTTCCACAATGAAAGTCTTATCCATCCTGCCTAAAACCCTTCAAAGTCCAAATTCCTTTATCACAGAGCCCAAAGGCCAGTATCATCTGGCCCCTTTCCAGCCCCTGCCCCTACTTGCCATCCCTCACCTTCAGGCCTTTTCACATGCCATTCCTTCTCCTGAAATACCCTTCTCTACTTCTGCTCATCTTTCCATATGCAACTTAGACATTACTGACTGTAGTAGCCCTCCTGACCACCACCACATCCAATATCCTTCCTGTATCCTCCCATCACACCCTATGCTTTCCCCAGAGCACTTTTCACATTGTATTGTAGTTATTGGCTTACTCATTTCTATGCTCCACTGGAATGTAACCTCCATGGTGGCCAAAACCATGTCTGTCTTGTACATAGAAAAAAGGTCTGTATTAGTTATCTATTGTTGTGTATCTATTGTTACCCCAAAGTGTGGTGGCCTAAAACAACCTTTATCATCTCACACCGTTTCTGAGTGTCAGGAAACCAGGAGTATGTTAACTGTACAATTCTAGCTCAGAGTCTCTCATGAGGTTATAATCCAGATGTTGGTGTGGACTGCAGTCATCTGAAGGCTTGACCAGGGCTGGAGGATCCACTTCCAAGTGGTTCACTCACAAAGCTGTTGGCAGAAGGCCTCAGATTTTCCACATGCATGTCTTCATTAGGCCGCTTGAGTGTCTTCACGACATGGCAGCTAGCTTCTCCCAGGGAAAGCAAATTAAGAGAAAAGGCAGGGATGTAGCGGAGAATCCACATCTGCTTCAATCCACATTTTATATATAATAAAACACAGAGAAGTCAGGTAATGTGTCCAGGATCACACAGCTAGTTAGTGTCAGAGGCAAGATTTGAACCAGGCAGCTTGGCTCCAGAACTCTTGCTCTTAACCATTACACTATACTGGCTCGCTAGGCAAATTAGTACATATTTGCTGGATAAAAGAAACTATCTGCTAGGAGACATGTAATATATGTTTCCCTAAATTAGTTCATTTGGGTTCATTCCTACTGTGCTAGATACTTCAGGAGACATTTCAGTCATGCACACATCACCCCCAAGAAAAATCCCAAGATTCCAGGGCATCCATAGTTTGGAAAGAGAAGAGCAGCTAAAGTCCTTTGGCCTCAGAAAGCTGGCCTCATGATTCAGCTCCATAGAAAGGGCCAAGTTTCTCTGGGAAGATCATCTGAGCTAAGCTACCTCAGACCTTTTGGGCCAGCTACCCAGCATCACCACTGCTGACTAAAGCAGCCTGCTTGCCCCTCACCACCTCCACTCCAGGAGATGAGGCTGGGACCTGGGTGTATAGGGTGAGGCTGACAGCTGCAGTTTGGACCTGATGATTTCACCAGAGAACCATTCTGCAGCTGCCTTCCCCAGGCCATAAGAAATCTTGGAGGGAGACTGCCCAGCAGTGAAATCACCACCATGGCACCACACACAATGGCACCCTTGTAGGATGTAGCTTGTGATCTCATGGGTCCAGAAATGCTGAGCCAGAATCCCTGCCTCAGCCCAGCCCCACCCAGGTGCACCCAATACAGCCTACAATGCCTATGAGCTGGTATTAATATTCTCCTCTAAGTCCAAGCTTGGAATAAACTAAAAGAAACCAACAATCTTCCCTGTAAAAGAATTTTTCAATTCTCTCCTCAGGCTTAACAACACAAGAGAACTTGCATATTCGTCCACTGAGTTACTATTTGCCCTACTTTGAATATAGAAGTTATTCCAATATTGGAATTGGAAAATTCATATTCCAAAGCACCATACATACTAAAGGACAATATTTATCCCTTTATAAAACATTTTCGCCACCTTATACGGAGAGAATTTAGACACACGCAATGCAACAAGATGACATGAATCATGTCAGTGTAAAAGAAGAGGAATCAAGATTAGAACATTGAATGGAGCCAGGAATGAGGCAAATACAGAAAATGCATACTGTGGAGTCGTTTACACTTGGTATGGATGGTTGTACTTTGGCTCTGAGATCCCTAGCAACCAAGTGAAGAAGGAAACCTAATCAAATATACAAACCATGGTGTTCAAAACATTTTTTACCAGTATGTTTTGTTTCAATAGTTGTTTTTTTTTACAAATAATAGTGTTCATAAGATTAACACCAGCCAGTTATTCAAGAAAAACACAGCTACCAGAAAGAAATTTATTCCAAGATTTATCACAAAGAGAGTGTTAAATGAGGTAGTGAATAATATCCTTATAAAAATCTTCTGGTGCAGGCCAACAGTATTACTCTAAAAATCAGGGGTTGGCAAACTATAATCCATGAGCCAAACCTAGCCCTCAGCCTGTTTTTGTAAAATAAAGTTTTATTGGAACATAGCTATGCTCATTGGTTTATAGCTGCTTCTGCACCACAAAGGCAGAGTTTAACAGTTGCAACAGACTTTACAAAGCCAACACACCTTAAGGTGACTCCTCCTTCCAATGAGTTATAACCTTGTATAATACCTTCTCCTCGAATCTGAGTAGAACCTATGATTTGTTTTTGACCAGTAGACTACAGCAAAGGTGGTGGGATATCACTCCTTTGATTGCTTTACTTTAAGACTATTTTAGCAGACTGGAGAGACTCTCCTACCAGCCTTGAAGAGGCAAGTTGTGATAGTGTGAGCTGCCTATGAAGAGGGCCATATGGCAGGGAAGTACAGGTGGTCTTGGGACCTGAGGCCTCAGTCCTATGATTGCAAGGAACTTAATTCTGCCAACAACCATGTGAACTAGGGTGTGGCTTCTTCCCAAGTTGTGATTCCAGATGAGGATGCAGCCCAGCCAGCCTCTTGACTACAGCTTTATGAGACCCTAGCAGAGGATCCAGCTAAGCCATGCCCAGACCCTGCTCAACTGGTGAGATGGTAAACGTGTGTTGTTTAAAGCTGCTAAGTTTGTGATAAATGGTTCCTTAGCATAGAAAATTAATATACCATATAGTTCACACAACCCGAAATATGTACCTTCTGGCCCTTTACAGAAACATTTTTGCTAATCCTTTCACTAAAGCACAATTCAGGGGGAAAAAATCATTTTATGAGCAGTGTATGGGGTTTTCACAACACATATTGAGAGAAGTGATAGGAATGTTTAGAAGCCCTAAACATTCCAGCATTGCCAGAATCATTGACATTGACACATGGTGCAGTTGAGCGGAGCCCAGGAAGGCAACTGAATCAAGTAGAGGTCTTTGGAGGCAAGCAACAGAAGTTGACTGTGGCTAGCATACACAGGAAAGGAACTTATCTGAAGTTTATCAGATTATTCACAGAATCAAAGGAAACACTGGTGATTTGTTCTTGGAAGAAGGCAGTGGCTAGGACAGTTGGAGGGGTCTAAATGGGAAAAATAACTCAGAGCCTCAGCAGGCCTCTGCTACTGACATGAATGCACCCCAACTGTTGGGTTATTTTATTTTATTTTTTTTTTTGCATCACTGAGCTCAAAATTCCAAGTCCTAGGAGAGAGAGAGGATCTGAGTGTCCGAGGAAGAGCAGGCACTTTGATTTAACTCACCATGACTGCACAAGGACGGAGAGACATGATTCCCCTGCAGGGAGTCAGGATGCTCAAGCTAGAAATGGGGAAAAGGATGTTGAGCAGCCAGAGCTGCCCACACCTGCTGCCTAGCCTCCCGCCCCACACTCCCTAGTACCCACCCTGTCCACCTGTATGTCTCCTGGGAGAATCCTCACTATACCTGTTCTTCGCAGTGATGTTCACCTGTCTGGACTGTGAGCTTCATGGGTCAGAAATGATACTCACCTTGTTCCCCATGGTAACAGCAGTGCTTAGCAGGTGCCCAGCACATAGTGGGTGCTCAAAAAAGATGGCAAGTGGGTGAACAAAGAAATGAATGAATGAATATTCAAATGCACTAATCTCTGAACCACTCCACCAAATCCCCATCTGGAAAGACCTATATCCTTCCTCTACTCCCTTCCCTTCCCTCCGCAAGAAATGAGAAGTGCCTTGCTCCTCTCTCTTCATTAGATCTTTCTCAGCAGGCTCCCGGCTCCCCCAGCTGCAGAGTTGTTCAGCAGACTCACTCTTTCCACAACTAGCCTCTGGTAAGTGCTCTTGGAAAAATAAATATCCATGGTACAGACATCCCTATGTTGTCCTCCTCCCTGTAAAATGGTTTGTGAAATGCTATAACATTACTGCAATCATTTTTGCTGCCTCAAATAGATGATGGCTTGAACTGGGGAATAAGAGGGTGGATAAAGAGAGAAAGGGCTGCTAGAAGGAGCTACTTCAGGGATGAGGTGCTTCTTAATCCTCCAGAAAGTCAGGAGCCTTGCACTGGCCAACAGTGAACAAAGAGAGCCTCGCTCAGTGAGAAACCAAGCCTCAGACAGAGGCACAGAAAGCAGTGCCAAACTCCGCTCTGTTATTTATTCATTCATGCATGCATTCATTCATCATACATTTAACACTTAGTATTTGCCTTGCACAATTCTAAGGTGCTGGGAATACAACAGTGAAGCAGCTACTTACAGTCTCTGCTCACAGAGCTACAGGTCAATGGCAAATACACACAAGCAGCCAGTTACAGCTACAGGAGCACAGACACGGGGCATTTCTCTGGACTCAGAAAACCAGGGAAGGCTTCCTGGAAAATGTGACACCAAAGCTTAGACCTAGAGGAAGAGTCTGAGTAAGCACAGACCTCCCATATCTCACAGTAAACTAATGCAGGATAGGATATCAATGGCAAACATACATGCTGTGCACGCTGCCAGTCCCTTTTTTGCACCCATGGCAGACACAGTACATCAATCACAGTGCTCTGCCACTGAGCCAAGACATGGCCTCAAGTCCTTTTTCACATAGAACTCCATCCAAGCAACCCTTACCAATCACTCAGAAATGGCATGGGGAGCCCTCACTTAATGTGGGGGAGAGAAGACTGGACCTACGGTCAAAGGATCAAGACTGTAGGTGAACCTGGGGGAGCTGTGGCCCATGAAAGCTACCCCAAGGGGCTCCCCTGCGGAGTCAAGAGCGGAGAAGGCAAAGAGGAGGGGAGAGTCTGCTCCCAGGCAAGCAGGGCTCAACATCAGTGCCTAAGGGTGAAGAGAGACAGAGATGAGGGAAGAGTAACAAGCCCAGATGATTGTCAGGATGTTGGGCTATGGGCCAGAGCTCAGCCATAAGGTTGGGAGAGTGGGGAGGATTCTACCATTATGCTAGCCTGCCACAGTGGCAGCTCTGGGGGAAGGTGTGGGGTCAGTCCCATAGTATAAAGAAACCATGCCAGATAAGACATCCAGCTCTACCACAAGTGAGCTATACGACTTTGAGCAAGTTAATTCCCCTCTCTGAGTCTCAGGTTCCTCACCCATTAATGATGGTAAGTTACTTCATCAGGGTGCTCTGAACACCAATCAAGACAAGACTTTAACTGTGATGTGTTGTACAAAGAGTGTCACCATTATTTAATAGCTGTAGAACCCCGGGAAAGTTCCTTAACCTCTCAACACCTCATTAATTCATCTTCAAAATAGGAGTGGAAATACTCACTAACACTTATATTGCACTTACTATGTGTCAGGTGTTCAGGCATTTTTCTGAAGACTTTCACGAGTTAATTAGTTTACTCCTTACAACAACACTCTGAAGTGGGTGCTTTTATTATCCACAGGGACCTGAGGCACAGAGAGGGTAAGTGACATGCCCAAGGTCACACAGAGGGTACATGGGCAAAGTCAGGAGTCACATGCAGGACTTGGGGCTCCAGAGCCTGCATTTATAACCACCCTATGGCATAGGCATCTGTAGGGCTGCCGTGTGGGTCAAATGGATTAATACACAGAAAGCACTTGAAACCATGCCTGGTACATGGAGAGCACTCAGTAATGTTAGCTATTATTAGTGTACTAACTGGAAAGTAAAAGACATCCTTTATTTTGGGGACAAGTTGTCATCATGGGGCTTTTGGCAGAATTTCTGGAGATGAGGTATTTTAGGAAGTTGAAGCATTGGAGGAAGGTGAAGCAAAGTGAGGCTGGTCTTCCAGGGAAAGGGTCATCTTGCTCGGCAGCGAGAAGGGAAACTGGCATCAGCCACTCATTCCTAAAATGAGAATAGGGGTCAAGGTTTAGCAGATTAGTTCTGACCCCACCAGCACATTAATATCCCCTCGGGTGGATTTTTTTTTTTTAATGCTGGAAGCCAGATCCCGTGCCTGACTTATTGGATCTCTGGGGCTGGTTTCGAATATGGATTTTTTTTTCAGGCAATTATAATGTGCAATAATGTGAAGATTGAGAAGGATAGTTATTTCAAAGTGCTTGAGGTCTGGAGCCTGAGCCTCATCTCATCTCTGTCTACAACAGGACAATCCACCATAAAGCCAAAATCAAGGTCTTCAGCCAAAATCCAACAACATTGTGACCATTGGCACAGAATGGAAAGACACACTAACCACCCATCTATCTCCTCCATCAACAGAACCACGTGCTAAAATGAAAGACAAGAGACAAAGATAAAGATGCCTCTGATGCTCTAGAATGCACTAGAATGTACTAGAAATTACAATGCACTAGAAAGATGCACCAGAATGGATTTAAGTCTTCTGAGCTCCTCCCCGACACCTTCCCTCCCTGCTCCAAACTGAAGCTGTTCTCTAAACCAGCAGGTGATGCCCACCTCCCAATTTCTAGCCATCACCTCAACAGGGGTGGCAAAGCCCCAACAGCCCAACAAGGACGTAGCCAACCATTAAGATGGGCTTTTGTTTCCATGCATGGGCCCCAATCCTTGAGCAGTAGGATCGGGTAGGAGGAGCTAGCCTCAACCAGGTGACTCTGAGCACAAGAGGACAGCGCTAGTGCCTGACCCAACTCACCCTGGGGCCTTATTTTCCATACAGTTTCATTCAGTCCCAATATTTCCTATCATAAGAGAGGCTTCCAACCTCACGGTAAGAACATCCGCACCATAGAGCTCCATGATCCATGACCAGTTCTCTTTGGGTTCAAATCTGCTCCCTATCTCAGCTCCCACTGCTTGAGTACTTCACCCTTTCAGGAGCTTTTGTCGGTCTCGTTCAGAAGCCACTTTAAGCATTTCAAATACAAAGCAAATTAATGCAGGGAACTGGTTATAAAGATGTTGGAGGGCTGGAAGAGCAAAGGGGCTCAGAGAAGCTGCTGCTAACCCTGTGGCTGTAGTCACAATCCCACCAGTGCTTCTGGAACATCTGGCAGGTGCCAGTGGAGTCACCGCTGCCCGAAGTCAGTGGTCTCAGGAGCCACATGCATGCTTCTCCCGCCTCTAGCTTCCCTTCCCTGGGTCCCATTGGCAGACCCCAACAGGAAGCCAGCAGTGGCAAGGGACTCTAGGAAAAGGAATTCTCTGGGTTCCAGGGCTGACATATAGAAGAGAGTACAGAAGGATTAGTTGGAAGCTGAGAGCCAATAGATACTGCCCATGTAGATACTCTCATCACATCCATTTACAGATGAGGAAACTGAGGCTAGGTTCACACAAATGATAGGTGGCAAAACCAGGATTCAAACTCAGTTCTACCACGTCGTTAGCCCCTGTGCGGTCCTGCATCTATCCAAGTCACATCTCTGTAAGGAACGAAGAGGTTTCTGGGCAGTCACTAGACGGCAGGACATGTGCCCTCCACACTGCATCAGTTAGTATTTGCTGCATAATAAATAACTTCAAAACTCAGAGGCTCAAAACATAAAGTTTTCTTTTTGCTCATGCATCTCTGGGGGAGCTGAGCAGTGTCCCGATGCTCTTGGCGGAGCTTAGTCACAAGTCGGGGGTCAGCTGTGGCAAGCGGAGGCCGTGCGGCTAGCCGAGGCCAGACTTCCTCGTGTGTTTTGGAATCAGCTGGCTGTCGTCTGGTCTGGAAGGGCTTTCACTTGGACAAATGATCTTTTCTCCACTACAAGACGAGGCCAAGTGTGTTCACATGGCAAGAGCAGGGTTCTGAGAAAGAGAACAGACTAAGACGGCCATTCCGTAAAGGGCACAGGCGCAGGGAAGTCCTACTTGGGACCTTGGAAGCCACGGCTCCCCCTGCCCCTGGAGCTCCTCCCTGCACACCCCCATTCTGCCCCGGGCATGCGAGGCTGTCAGCCAGTGAGGACAGAGGCACATAGCGGGGCTGGATGTTTGAATGTGTTCATTGCTTGAAGCGAACAGCAATGGGAGGGAAAGAGTGTCGTCCACTCGCACAGCGTCCCTCTCCAGGGTCGAAGTCTCCCTGAGTACCAGGTGCAGAAGGGTGCTTAGCAGCTCCTTCTGCGGGACGATGATTTGAAAACTTCCTCAAACTTAGTATCACCATGGACTCCAGGATGGGACTCTCCCCGCCCTCCGAGAGGAGAGAGAAAGCCTCTCACTGCACGCCCCCCTTTGTTGCTGGAGTGGTAATATTTGGGGAGAGCAGAGCAGAGCAGACGGAGCACGTCACCTTTCTTTCCATGACATAGAGCGTCTAAGAATGTGCGGTTGCCCCAGCCGGGGGTGACGGCTGACACCCCCTCAACCCCCAGCACACGCTGCTCAGCGGGCTTACCGGCGAGGCAGCAGGGGGCTCTCGTGGGCATGGGCAGAAGAGGCCCCAAGCTCCCTACCAGACTGGACGCGGGGCAGCTGCACGTCTCCAGATGGACAGATACCTGTCACAGTCTCTGAAAACACACACACACGCACACACACACACGTGCACGCAGACGTGCACATGCACATCCTGAAATCAGCACATCGGCAAGGCACCCAGACCTCCCCCTTCCATGCCCTTTCTCAATCTCTGCCCATATCCCTGCAGTCAGGTAACACCGGTGAGGGCCCAGCCCAAAGGACCCACCTCGGATACTGAGTTCCTGCATCTTGATTTCTGGTTTTGTGTGCCTCTCCCGCCATGCAGACCCAGCTCAGGTTCACTCCTGGGTAGACGTTTTTCCCAGCTCCCCTCCAGACCCAGGTCTCAGTCCCCCATCACCCCAACCAGAACCTTGTCACTGGGGCTGTTAGTTTCCCCCAGTCACTCCATCCTCAGCTAGCACACCCCCAGCACCTGCCATCTCGAAGACAGAGATATCCCCACAGTCCAACACTCCAGGACCCACTAGTGCCCCCTTCTTGGGGGGCATTTACCATCCTTGTGCTCCGGTCAGTGCTAGTGAGACCTTGGCAGCCAAGTTTGGGTGTGATCGCAGGGCTGCTGCTTAAGCAAAGGGGAGATAAGTCACGGTGGCATTCGTCACTGTCACACCAAAGGACAAGAGAGGATTGAGCCGAACAATCTTTCTGCTGCTACCCAAGCCCTAACTCTAAATCAGCACAGTCCTGGCTGCTGGCCTTAACTATACATAACAGACAGCCCCTTGCGAGTGGGTCTATCAGCTTCCAACCGTGCTGATTCAACGGCACGGCGGCAGGGTCTGGGGGAGAAACTCCATTCCCAGGAGACAAATGATTGAGATGTTTGCAAACTCATCCCTGGGACCCATTTCCTCTAGAAAGTGAGAACAATCCAAAGGTTCAAGGCTAAGAAGGAGAGGGAAGGGAGTGGTTGGGTGGGGCATGGGGGCAGGCTGACAGGACACAGCCCAGAAGACTACAGGGCTGAGATCAGCACTTCTCTGCAGGGCACCAGAAGAAATCTGCAGCTCTGCATACCTCTCCCCCTGTAAATGCGCTCCATGCTCCTGACAGTCAATTTCTATCCATCTGTCATTGCAAACCTTCGCAGTCCATAAACACTGAGTGAAAAGAAGCCTAAGGTGAAGTCCAGAACTCTGGCAGAATCCCCATCAGAAATAGAGGCAAGGGCTCCCCGCCATAATCCTCGAATTCTTGCAGTTTTGTAAAATTTGGCAACTATGTATTTGACAAAACATATAACAAACATATGAGAAAACACATGTTTTGTCAAATACATAGTTGCCAAATTGCTGGAGTGGCTGAAATTGCACTCCAGGTCACAAACCCATGAGAAATCAGTGCCTACATCTGCCAGAGGGCATGCAAAAGAACATTCTTAGCAGCATTATTTGTTGTACACCCCCCCAAAACTGGAAACAATGAAGCTATAAATAGCACAATGGTTTAATAAATTGTGGTATATTCAGACAATAGTCCACAATACAGCAATGAAAAAGAGCTACTAGAACATGCATGACATGGATAAATCTCACACACACATGTTGAGCAAAAGAAGCCAGATGTAAGAGTACATGATTACAATTTTATTTATATAAAGCTCAGAAACAGGCAAAATTCATCTCTGATGATAGAAGTGCAAATGGTAGTTGTCTTTGGGGAGTGACCAGAAGGGGCAGAAGAGAGACTTCTGGGCGTTCATGATGTTCTTTTCCTTGATTTGGGTGCTGGTAACATGAAAGTATTTCTTTATAAAAATTCATCAACCTGTACATTTTTGTTACTTTGTTTTGGTATTTTGTTTTTGTGTTACGTTCTGCTGTTTATTATAGGCTTCTATCACAATTGAATAAAGCTAGAACCAAACAAACTGGTTCTGAGGTATTCATAGTTCAAGCCAAAACAAGAAGCATTTGAGTTTAACTTGGAGAAGATTTCCTATTCAAAGAAGCTTCAGCATTTTTTAAAATTTTTTTTTTAAATTCCAGTTAACATACAGTGTAATATTAGTTTCACATCAACCTGTACATTTTAAGTTTGTATACTTTATCTATATTATATTTTAATAAGAAATGTATATGATACATGCATCTATATATACATGTATATGTATATATATGTGTGTGTGTATATATATATACACATAGAGAGAGAGAGAGCCCACGTGAATGTGCCAGGAACTAGGGATTTGACGCTTTAAAAATTGCACAATCCATGTCCTTGTGGAATTTAAGAGCGAGTGGAGGGAAAGACATTAAGCAAATAATCCCCAAAGGAATAAAGAATAACAAATTGTGGTAAGTGCTATAAAAGGAAAGTGGGGAGACTCTAATGAGGTCTGATTTAGACCCAGCATCCGAGAAGGCTTCTGTGAGGAAGTGAGGCTTCAGCCGACATCTGCAGAGTGGGTAGAAGTCAGTCCATTAGGCTTCAGGCAGAGGGAGGAGGACAGCAAAGGCTCTCAGCAAGATGCTCTTGGCCCTTGGGAGGGACCCACAGACAGGGAGGCGGGGAGACAACAAGTGAAAAGCACAGGTGCACAACAAGACCAGAAAGGTGGCATACTGGGGAAGTTTCGGGGGACCATCAGAAGGGTTCTGCATTTATTCTGAGAGCAGTGGGGAGCCACTGGATGCTTTTGCACAGAGAGCCACACAATCTAATTTGTGTTAGTGGTATCTGCCATTTGTGCGTAAAAAGATCGCAAAAAGGCAAAGAAACATACGGGAGACCCTCTAAAAGGCAACTACAATAGACATGGGCTACGGAGCTGGGACGGAGAGCAGATTACTGATTCCACTTCCTGAAATGGCAATCTAACAGCCGCTTGGTGAAAAACTAAAAGAAACATTACATTAAGTGGAAGCAAAACCCGTAACAACAAATAAAACCTTTAGTGGCTGACCAATTATCCTTGTGCTTTTATCCATGACACGGATCCATGTACTTCAACACCCTTTACTTCAGGGAGATCGCTTTCAAAATTGGCCCCTCGGGCGTCTTTCAATCCCGAATCTAAATATTCTTCTGAATCACGTTTGGCCAGAAGCAGTCGGGCACGGCATGGGTCATATTGGGGATGATGTGCATGCAGATTATCCTAATAACACACCCATGGAACATTTGCCATTTGCCAAACATCCTTTTTTTTTATTATGTTATGTTAATCACCATACATTACATCATTACTTTTTGATGTAGTGTTCCATGATTCATTGTTTGCATATAACACCCAGTGCTCCTCCATTCAATACGTGCCCTCTTTAATACCCATCACCAGGCTAACCCATCCCCCCACCCCCCTCCCCTCTAGAACCCTCAGTTTGTTTCTCAGAGTCCATAGTCTCTCATGGTTCGTCTCCCCCTCCGACTTCCCCCCCTTCATTTTTCCCTTCCTATTATCTTCTTCTTTTTTTTTAACATGTAATGTATTATTTGTTTCAGAGGTACAGGTCTGTGATTCAACAGTCTTACACAATTCACAGAGCTCACCATAGCACATACCCTCCCCAATTTTACTGTTTATGTTGATGTTATGTTTGATTCTCATGACAACTGTCTTAGGTGGGTGCTGTTTTTTTCCCTGTGTTGAGGGCATGGAGGCAAAAAGAGGTGTCCCCAGTTCCCTAACTACTGAAAGGCAGGTGGTGCATTTTAACAATAGGCTGTAGTTCCTCGCAGGATCACATCTTTGATCTTGACCTTTGGGGAACCTTTGACTAACAAAGTAATTTCCAGGCATATCAAAGAATGCTGGAGTTTGTTTGCTCTTCCGATTTGGTTAAATTAATTGTTTTGTTTTTTCCTTCATTGAAGTACACATTCCTGGAAGTGAAAGAGCTTCTCTTGAAAGTCAGCTGGAGCTTTTGACAGCTAGACACTGGATGCGTGGTGTTCTTCACGACACGTGAATCAGTCACACCAACCACTGTTGGCTTTGAAAGTCTATGCTGAATTCCAAAACATTTGGCAATTTCAACTGCATTAATGGCATTTCCTGAAATACGATGAAAACCTATGAATTCAGCAGTTCTTACTTCAACTATGTTTAATCCTAGTATAACTTTTTTGAAGAAGTTTCATGAAGGGGAAAACATTAAGTAATAGTCAACCCTATAAGGTGCTACCAAATTAAATAACTCAACTGAAGTGACCATCAGACGAAGACAGGCAGGTCACACTGTGTGCTGGAGGTGACTGCCTGTTACAGCTGATTCTGGGGTTGGGCAGCTAATGAGTTTCTTTTGACATCTATTGTAAGATGCATCCCCTTTTCATAAGAACATAAAACATGTGAAATGCTGAATTTCAGATTGAGGGAAATAGGGTATTTTAGAACTAGAATCTCCCTTTTTTCTAGGCAAGAAGTCAGTCTCCCACCTGGCAGGAACCTTCCCCTTTCACCCCTCTAGACTGGCTTTCTTGCATCCTATCCTAGACTTCCAAACACTCTCCTCTGCTCCAGTTATTCTCATGTCCCTCTAACCCGAATACATCACCTGTAAGGTAAACACATTCTAAATAAGCTGTGTAAGGGTGTGGCCTCTGGTATGAAGTAGCTTTGCCTCATATTTTATTGTCACTATTCATTAGCCTTATGAGTTTGAGTACATTACTCTGAGTTCAATTTCTCCTCCAAAAAGTGAAGATAATAGTACCTACCTCCAGGATTTTGGGGAAGATTAAGTGAGAGAATACATAGAAATAATTTAACATAAAGTCTTGCTCCAGTGATTTAGCCAAGGATGTTAGCTGCTATTATTACTATTACAGTTAATTGGTTGATACTGATATTAATTAATATTAATATCATCATCATAGTAGTAGATCTCTTCCTAACCAAGATCCTTAGTAGACTGATTAAATTAAAAAGTCAAATCAAGTGAGAAATTAATAATAATAAAAAAGATATTCAAACATCTAATTCTTCCTATATTGGGTAGCTTGCAGCAGACCATTTATGCCAAGAAAAAAACTAGAAAAGCTGATTAAAATGCAAACACAAATCTTGTCGAAGTCACCAGAAAGTTACGGACGCAGCCAGTACAGGAGAAGTCAAGATCCTGCAGAACAGGTAACCACAGACAGATAACCAACAATCCCTCTCTCTTTCCCCTCATGGCATTTGCAAGCTGTCCAGGCAGAGGACAACTGTTAAGGGCAGAGATGCCAGGAAAGTTTTTAAAAATCTCACAGAGCTGGAAAGATAAAAGGTTATAGTTTATGGCTTCCAAGGCAGCAAAGAATTAAAGGTCCAGGGTCTCTGAGAGAAGAAAGGCATAGAGAACTAAGCCCAACACTCTTTTTCCTCAAAGCCTTTGCCCAGAGCACAAGCTTAAGAAGTGGAGCAGAAATGTGATGAAAATTTTAACCCCGGATTTTGTTGACTATGTAAGATTCTAATACTGAAGCTGAATAAACAAGGATTTTGTTTTGTTTGCATTTAAAATTCATTTTTGAAGAAGATTAGAGTAGAAGATTTCCAGAGTTCATGTTCTTAACCACTAAACTGTATGGACTTTGTGGCCTATGCTTTAATCTTCATCTCTTTAACACATTTTGGCTTAACTATATTTTCAGGAATCAAGGAATCCTGGAGTTTGCCTAAAATAGTACTATACCTAATTTAAAAATTAAATCTGTAATTAAAAACCTTCCCCAAAAAAGTCTCTGGGCCCAGATGGCTTCACTGGTGAATTCTTCTAAATATTTATTTTTTTAACTTATTTTTTTTACATCTGTATTTTTTTATTGCAATTACATAATTTATTTTTTTATTATGTTATGTTAGTCACCATCATTAGTTTTGATGTTGTGTTAAATGATTCTTTAGTTGCGTATAGCACCCAGTGCTCATTACAACACATGCCTCCTTAATACCCATCACCGAGCTACCCCATTCCCCAACCCCCCCCAAAACCCTCAGATTGTTTACTGGAGTCCCTAGTCTCTTATGGTTCCTCTCCCCCTCTGATTTCTTCCCCTTCAGTTTTCCCTTCCTTCTCCTAATGTCCTCCATGCTATTCCTTATATTCTATATATGAGTGAAACCATATGATAATTGTCTTTCTCTGCTTGACTTACTTCACTTAGCATAATCCCCTCCAGTTCCATCCATGATGATGCAAAGAAGAAATAACACTAATCTTAAACATCTCTTCCAAATAAAAGCAAGAAAGAAAACTTTTTTCCCCAACTTATCTTATTATGTCAGCAAAATCTTGAAAACAAACCTACCAAGGACATTATAAGAATTGAAAATTACAGCTCAATCTCTCTCATAAGCATAGATAGAAAAATTGAAACCAAATGTTGTCTAACCATATATAAAAAGAATGATATGTGACTCCAAGTTTGTTTTATTCCAGTAATGCAAGGTTGGTTTTATGTTCAAAATTCATCAATCAATGTAATTTACCAATTAATCTGATATAGGAGAAAAATCATAGGACTGTTCAATAAATGAATAAAAGACATGTATAAAGCCGAAATCCATTCATGATTTTTAAAAATCTTAGCAAATTTGGCCTGGAATGGAAGGAAATTTTATAATCTGGTAAGTATATATATTCTAAAAGCTACAGAAAACATACTTAACAATGAAATAACAAAAGTGTCCATCTGAGATCAAGAGTGAGACAAGAGTATCCACTACTAGCATTTTAGTCAACATTGTAATGGAAGTCATGGAAAAAATAAATAAATATATAAATAAATAAGAAAAAATAAATGAAAGGTATAAGGATTGAAAAAAAAGAAAAAATATTGCCCTTATTGACAGATAATATGATTGTGTACATAGAAAAGCCAAAAGATTCTTCAGACAATTAATTAAATTAATAAGGGAAGCTAGCAAACTGAGGGTTGCTGGAGGGGAGGGGGATTGGGGATAGGGTAGCTGGGTGATGGATATTGGGGAGAGTATGTGTTGTGGTGAGCGATGAGTGTTGTGTAAGACTGATGAATCACAGACCTGTACCCCTGAAACAAAAATACATTATATGTTAATTAAAAAAATAAACTAAATAAAAAAATAAAAATAAATTTTAAAAAATATGTATGACTTCTACACTAAAAACTGGAAAGCCTTACTGAGAGAAATTTTACAAGACTTAAATAAGTTGAAGGATCTGTTATGTTGTCATGGAGAAGAAGACTTGATAATCTGAAAGTGTCAGTTATTCCCAAATGGATCTATAGATTCAATAATATTCCCATCAGAGGGGAATAAGTGTGTGTGTGTGTGTGTGTGTGTGTGTGTGTGTGTGTATGAGACAGGGAGAATTGAACTGCTATTCTAACATTTATATGAGGAAGACCAAAAATAGCCAAAATAATGCTGAAAAATAAGAAAAAATCAGAGGACTTACATTACCAGCCATCAAACCTTATTATAAAGCTACCCTGATTAAGATAATGTGGCATTGGTGAAAGGATAGACAAATAAACACACAGAATTGAACAGAGATTCCAAAAACGAAGATGAAAATGCATGAGGGAGGTAAGGATGGTCTCTTTAATAAATGGGGTTTGCTCATTGCACATCCATATTTAAAAAAAAGAAAGAAAGAAAGCATCTTCACCCTACCTTACACTACACATGAAAATCAATTCCAGGTGTATTATAGATCTAAATATGGAAGATAAAATGATAAAGCTTTTAGGAGCTAACCTTGGAGGATATTCTTATGATTATAAACAGAACCATAAGGGAAAAGATGACTAATTGTACCGTGATAACATCAAGAACGTCTGTTTTTCAAAGACAGTCCCAAGAAAATGAAAAGACAGGCCACAGCGTGGAAGAAGATATTTGTGATACACACATTCAATGGAGGACTCAAATCCAGAATATCCAGAAAAAGAAAAAATGTCTATAAATCTCTAAGAAACAATGTTGACATTCCAAGAGAAAAATAGAAAAATGACTTGAATAGCCACTTCATTCAAGAGAATATTCAAAAAGCCAATGAGCATTCGAAAATGTGCTTGTCTTCATGGAAATGCAAATTAATGCCCCATTGAGTCACTGAGCACTGGGGTCTTGGTTTCTAAACACCACTCTCCAATAGAAAAGATCAAGGCTCCTTGGAGAAATGGACAATTCTAAGGCTGGGGCAGGGAAAATACAATATGACCCAGGAGTGCCTTATAGTACCAGAAAGTAAAACAATGCTTAAAAAAAACAAAGGGATGGGGAACACGTTAAAGGGACAGGGAAGCCACTTAAAAGAGTTCCCAATGGTCAATGCTGGGAAAATAAATAAATAAGGTAGTATTGGATTATAACCCAAAGTACAAAATTAATATATATGAGTCCATACTGATATGAACGAATGAATGAACCCATGCACACATGAGGAAGATACAAATGAAATTTAATTCTCCCTTCCCACCCCCCTGGAGGGTGGTTAGACTCAGTGGTTCACCTCCAAACTACAGACTAGAGAAAGGAAAAATGGGGATTTTGCAATGGAGAAACCCAGCAAACGCTATCTTAACCAAGTGAAGGTTAACCTCATCAGTGATGTCATATGGTTGGTATGTAGTCCTTAATTATGCTGTAATGAGACGAGCATTTCACCTCTGTGGCATTCTTTCCAAAAATTGTTAACCCCATTCTAGTATTGACATCAGACAGACCCGGATTAGAGGATAGGTTGCAGGATACCTTGCCAGTATTTCTCAACACCACCAAGGTCATAAAAACAAAGGAAAGACTGGAAATCTGGAAATCTGTCACAGACCCGAGGAGGCTGGGGAAGCATGACAACTCAATGCAATGCGGTTCCCTGGAATGGCTCCTGGAACAGAAAGCGGGAAATAATGGAAAAACTGATGAAATCCAAATAACGTCTGGAGTTTACTTAATAGTAACGTACCAATGTCAGTTTCCTAGCTTTGACCAATATATTAAGGTAATGTAAGATGTGAACAATAGAGCAAACCGAGTGAGGTCAACACAGGGACTCTGTGTACTATCTTTGCCACTTTTTTGTAAATCTAAAATTATTCCACAATAAAAGAGGTCCTAAAAACAAACAAACAATAAGATGCCACAGAGCCCCCGCACGAATAGCTAAAATTAGGAATGCAACAATGGCACAGACAACACCAAATATTTGCAAGGATGTTGGAAATACTGGGAGTTTTGTACTCTATGGGTAAAAGCATAAACTGACACAACCACTTTGGAAAACTCAGCCAGTATCTACAAAACCTGAATACCAGTATGACTTAGGGCCCAGCAATTTTCCTCCTAGAAGGATGCTCAAAAGAAATGCACGTGTATGTTCATCACAAAGCCTGTATAAAAATGTGTATTGCAGTGCCATTCACAATAGCCAGACATTGGAAACAATATTAATATCCTTCAGTAATAAGATGGATACATAAATTGGGTTATTCACCACCTCCAAAGCACCATTGAATCAGATGGTGGAAAACTATCCAGATGTGGTCTTATTTTGCTAAAGGTCACTGGCATCTCTTGTTGGCTACCATTTATTGAGTGCTTACTGTGTACCCCTATAGGTCATGGAATACTAGACAAATTATTGCATAGGTGGATTTTGCAAACATAGTCCCAAACAAAAGAAATCAAGCCAAAAACACAAAACAAAAACATTCTGCTTGATTTATAAAATAGGCAAAAGTAACCATTGCTGATAGGAGTCAGAGTAGTGGTCACATTTGAGGCAAGAGTGTGTAATGATTGGAATAAGACACGAGGAAATATTTTGGGGTGCTGGCAAAGTTCTGTTTCCTGAGCTGGTTGCCGGTGACGCTGGGTGTTTGCTTTGTAAAACTCCATCTCTCCTTCCTCCCAGATCAGTGTTCTTTGCTCCATGTATGTTACACTTCAATAAAAACTTTTCTTAAAGCTAAAAAATGATACATAATACTTCAAACCTGTTTAATTTTAACTTAAAGCATATAAATGCACATTCATTCACCACCCTTTTGATGTGGAGCCAAGGCTTTTCTTTGAGAACGGGTCTGCTGACTGGAGCTTCTTGTCATCTTTCTTACATAAACCACACCCATAATGCATCATCTACAATTTCCAGCATCAGTTGCTTTGAAGTAGAGCGAGACCTTAAAGACCCCTGTAAAGCAATCGGAGTGCAGAATCTTGCTAGAATTTTTTGATTTCCCCAATTCTTTCATTGTCTCAACCACACCCAATTCTATAGCAAATTTTTTTTTTTTGCAATTCTCCTAAGTCTTTTCAAAGCTTTCAACTCAGCATTCATAGAAACAGTTGTCCTTTTTCTCACATTTATTTTATTTTTGTGGCTAATATTGCATTCAGTGACTAACAGGTAAGCCTGGCATAAATAGATCTGGAACCAAACACAAATGATCCTCGATAAACATACAATTCTAGATGGCAGCAGACATACGTGGGTGTCCTGGAGAGCAGCCCACATTTAAAGGCACTTTCCATGATGTGGGCATGCATTCATCAACGTGCTGTACAGAGGAAATCAAGAGCTTCAGTTAAACCCTATGTCTGTCAAGTGGATCATCTTTCACCTGGGCCACTTGGAGGCCCCTTAATAATTGCCATCCAGGTACCTTTTTATTTTTCCTAAGGTACAAAGCATGCACCTGTTTCCTGCTTAAAATTCTTTAAATGTAGAGTGCCTGGTGTACATTGGGTGTTCAGTAAATAGATGTTAAATGAGCGAATGACTAAACAAATGGATACATGAGTTGTCAGTTCCTCCAGGACAAAGGTCCAACACTTTGGCCTGTCCTGCAAGGCCCTGGCCAGCCAGATCTTGCTCACCTGCCTGGCCTGATCTTACATCCACTCTCATGCATCCCTCGCTGCAACCCCAGCGAGCATCTCGTGATCGCTGACCATGGGCTACCACACATGCTGGTCCTCTGTTTGAAGTGCTCTTTTCCATTGCCTTCCATGGACGTGCCTGTGTAAGACTCAGCCACTCCTGCCTCCCCAAAGCTGCCCCTGGTCCATCCCGGCAGATTTCAATACCTCTGATCTCCTGCTTTACCGATCCTGTTCCTATCATGCCTTGCCCCTGCCTGTCTCTCCCATAGACAGTGCAACAGAGAGACTTGAGGGCTGGAATTCAGCATCTTTATTTGGCCTCACAGTCCCAACGTCTAGCTCAGCCTTGGAACAGAGTTGGTGTTCAACACAGGTGGCAAAGCAGGAGTGTGCTGGCCTGACTTCAGACCCTGGCTCTGCCACTTGATAGCTGTGGGGCCTGGGACAGATTCCTTCCCCAACACTCAGTTTCTTGTAAAATAGGAGTGGTGATGTCTCCCTCTCAATGTTCCTGTGAAGACCAAATAAGACCTCCTTTGTAAAGAACCTGGCCCACAAAAAGTACCCAATACACAGAATCTAAAAGCACATGGGCATGCCCATTCTCAAGGTCTAACCGACTGTCCATCTATGTTCATCCAGATCAAATGGAAGTCCGGATATGATGAGAACCCCCATATCTGCACAGAGTGGACCCTCAATAAATGTTTGCTGAGCAAATGAATGAGGCTCTCTGTCCCCCGTCCATTCCCTTTGTCCTGCTCTCCTCTCTGCCTTTACCACCACTTTACACATCCAGGCCCCAAGCTCTGTGAGTAATTTGAAATTAAAATCCCAAAGTTATTTTTCATAAGCAAGAACAGTCACTCCTGGGTCTGCTGGCACAGCATCCTGACAGGGGGCTGGCAACAGCCAATTCACAGTGAGCCCTGCCAGGGGGCTGTGCACATGCTTCTAAGAATAACTCAGTGTCCAAGAATTCCGCCTGTTCTATCACAAGCTGGGGCCGGCTGGCAGCTGGTTCGCATTAGCACCGAGAGCGATGCTATTCCACTTTACTCCAGTGAGGCCAATGAACCTCCTTCCCCGCCTCTGTTCCCGCTCTGGGCTGCCACTGAGCAAGCAGAGCCTTCACTGAACAGTCTTGAAAGCACCCGGAAGGGGTCTGGTTAGAGGTAAACTGCAGAGTAGATGAAGTTTGCCTTCTGGGTCCTTTCATCTCCCATCTGGGTCATACATCACACTTCCATTTGGGTTTCATCCTGAGTCCTCCAAACCTCCATTCAAACTTGTCTTCACAAGAGCAGCTGACACCTGGGATTGTTCCTGACCCTCTCTTCATTCATTCATTCATTCATTCATTCATTCATTTCTACACTGCTGATTGAATAGTAAAGCTAGAGGAGACTTAGGAGTTCACTTAGGGAGGCAGCTTTGTCTATAGGGGTTCTTAGGGTAGAGGGGCAGCACCTGCTCCAAGGGCATTTGGAAATGTCTGGAAGCACTTATTTTTGAGGTGTCATGAAGAGAAATGGCCCTACTGGCATATAGTGGGCAAGAACTAAGGACACAAAATACCCTGCAATTCACAAACATTCCCACATGGTGACTTGTCCTGCCAAAAATGTCAGTAGTGTCCCCCTGGCAAAATACTGCTGGAGTGAGGTGTGTCATCCTCCACCCATCCTTTTTCCTCCTCTTCCATAGCATATTGGTGATGAGCACAGGCTCCCTCATTCCTGGTCTCTACATGTCTTGTCTTCAAACATTTGAAATAGACTTGTTTTGTAGAGAGAAAAAGACAGAGGCCATGGAGTCAAAAAGGCCAGGACAAATGTTCTGTTTCTGCCACTTCATCTGTGGAAACTAGAGCAGAGTAAATGATTCTCAGAGCCCCAAACTCATCTGTGTAATGCTTTCCCACAGTATCTATGGTGATAAAGTGATTGTGAGGATGGCCATCATTTTGCACAATCCCTACAAGTGAGTAATATGGCTCAGCAGTGAGAATTAAATAGGAGAACTCACACAGAGTACTGGATGCATAGTAGACATTGAATATACTGTAGATATTACACGTCAAGTGGCTTGTACCACACCTGGCATGAAATAGAATCTCCACAAATGCCCATCCCATTCCCTCCTTCCCTCCTCTCACAGATGGCATGTGACTCACTGAAGGTCATCTGTGATTTGTTGGATAGGGCTCATGAAAAAGACACAGTCCCTACTTTCATAGAATTTAAAAATTAGAGGTTCTGATAAGACATATATATATGTTTGTATATATGACAGTGAGACAGGTATAAAATATACTAAACTATAAAAATTTGCAATCCACCACTTCTGCACCCTACCTCACACTATCCCAAAAGGAATGATCTTTTGATCATTTGGCCCATTACCAGGTCTCTATCATGCTCCCAGAGGGAGTAGACAGAGGATGGTAGAAGCCATATTGTTCTAAATAAGACCAGATGAGGCAGAAGAGGGGAAGGGTGGACAAAAAGATATGACAGAAGTGAAAAAGAAGGGGAGAAAATGAGAAGCAGCTTGCTGAAGGAGTGGACCTTGGGGCAAGAGATCCTGTACAGGTGATTTGGGGATTATCAAGGTACTGGGGTACTTTGCCATACAGAGACTATCATTACAGTAGCCCCAGTGTGAGCCCCTGAGATATGGTGATGATGGACTAGAACTCCCAAAAGATTCTCCCGAAAGATTTCTACAAAGTTGTTGCATACTCACAGGGTCCAGGTTCTTGCTTCCCTTCACCCATGCTTTCAGCTTCACACCACATCAACCCAGATCTAAAACCCAGCTCTTTCTTCAATTCCCTCCAAAACCTTCTTGCTCAAATCTCTGTGAAAGGGGCAGACTTCCCTACAGGTGTGGAGGAAGCAGAGAATGGGATTACATCAACATAGCACCAACAACGTCAGGGGGGCATCAGACACTCTTCTTTCTAAAAGACCCTTGCCACCCACCACAGAGCAGTGCTCTTCACTGCCCAGGCGCCCCACCTTGATGGGTCTCACTGATTCCTCCCACTCTTCCCATTCCTTCCCGACACCTCTCTTCTCTTCCCTGCCCCTCCCTCTCAGAAGCAAGAAAGAAATGCCTCTCTTTTCCTCTCAGGCAGAGCACCTGAACCATCCCTCTACGTGCCTATGAGCCCACCAAAACCCCTGCCTTTTGGGATCCTGTCCCCCTTAATGGACAAATCAAGGTGTTTTAGTCAAAATTGTTCCCTCTCTAAAAAAAAATGAAGTCAGATCATAGACATTTCACCTCATTTTTCCCATCTGCAACTTAAATAACAAATCCAAATTGTTGAGAAAAATGAAGCATTACGAAAATCCGGGGGGGGGGGGGGGGGTTGGTCTGAGAGGATTTCCTGAACAAGGCTGACTTTAAGTAGACCTTTGGAAGATAGAAGGGATTTGGAGAGAACTGGAGAGGGAATCTAGTGGTATCACAACATAAGTAAAAAGTGTGGACGCTGAATTGGCACAGAATATACAAAGGAGGGAAAGGACCTTGTTCAAGCTAAAGCCAACAATGCATAGGCTGGTAGTGAAGGATAAAAATGTGAGCACTAAGGTGGAGTCATGATTGGAGGATTCTAATTGCATCAGGTTAAGAATCTGACCAAAATCTGATCTCTCCTTTGGGACAGGCTAATCCATTTTGGTGGATTTTTTTTTTTCTTTAGAAAACCATATCAATGATCCTTTTAGATATGCAAAAGTAAAGCAAGAACATCTTGGAGGAAGACAGAATCCAATAGGGTAAATACATCTAATTTAGGCAAACAAGCTGAATGGCCTGTTGTGTTAAGCCCAAAGGCTCTCAGAGCTATGTCTCTGCCAACATTATTGCTTTTAGGGGATGAAAAAGTTTCTTTTCCATGTGGATTTATCTACCACACAGCTTAACCTTTTTTTATTCTTTCGGAGTTGGTGTTTCTTCCTTCACACAGTTGTTTGCAGAAGGATCAGAATGCAAATGGACAAGTGCTTGGAAAGAACTGGCCAGTGTACCTTCTGTCCCCTTCGCAAAGGACAAGCAATAGGAAAAAGGGATTGGGTTGCCTTTGGTACAGCTCAACAAAGATCTTACATGAGGTTCATCAAAACAGTGCTGTTGCTCCCATAGCCTGACTTCACAGTGCTTTACTGTAATAACACTGAACTTACCAAATAAATTCATCCTAAGAAAATACTGCTGTATTCATTTATTTTACTGTTTGAAATCTCTTCATAAATATTACTTCATTAATCTTTTGATAAAAGGAATCCTATAGTCTACTACTATGATTTTTCCATACCCATCACCCATTCCCTCTGATTCTGGAACTAGCACTCCAGTTTTCCCTCAGAATCCAGTCCTCTCTGTCAGGCACTTGGTTTCGATAGGAATGCTGCCCTGCCTCTGGGATACAGGGGCCAACAGCAGCATTACCATTCAGGGAATGCCATTTGCTGGCTTGGTGATTGGTGGCCTGTCCTTACCACTCAATCTGAAGTAGAAACCCAATCACTTTTAGTCATATCTCTCTATTTTAATTTTCTGCCTAACTTTTTATCATTCTGTGATGTCTTATTGTTCACTCATTTTTCTGTGGGGTGTGTGTGTGTGTGTGTGTGTGTGTGTGTGTGTGTGTATTTCCCACTTCTGGAAGGAAAGCGGGGATCTCGTATGTCTTCTTCATGCTATATCCCCAGTAACTTAAAATGCTGCTGGAACATAGTAAATAATCCATGTATTTTGGTGGAATGGTTTGACAAACAATGAACCAATGAAATAGTTCAACAGTGGAAATGTAGCATAAGTGGGTCCAAGAGTTAATTCTGGAAATGTTGTTGGCATGATCAAGGAAGAGTCATTCAATTGTGAGGCTAGAAACCTAGAGCTACCAGACGTCACTTGGAGTAAAGCCCCCCACCCTAAGAATGAAGTCAATACCAAAGAAAATAGAAACAGAGGTGTAGAAAAGCAGCTTCCTGATAAAACCTGTGAGCACCTGGATCTAGCTATGCCTGAACTCAGTTAACTCTGGTTGTTTTACTATTGAATTCGCAGCTATCAGACTACAGGTGTGCCTGTTGACCTCTGCGACAGAGCCAGACTCAGTTCTGCGAGCACCACAGGCCTGAGCCCAGGGTTGTAGTCTCCCTCGAAGAACGATAGTGTCTGCATTGTACTCTTCCCAGACATTTTTCCTGAAAAGAGGGAAAACATTAGCAGGAAACATTAGCATATACATTGTTTCCTGGGGGACTGAGGGAACAGCTCAAACCTCATAGGACAAGTACAGACACAACAGACACCCTGGCCCTGTGCCCACTTCCCTCCACAGGAAAACTGCCTGAAGAAGGAGACCAGACATCATCCCCTTTTATAAGGGTGCACGGTACTTGTTTAGTATTTCTCTCTTGTGGCCCAGTGTGGTACAGAAAGTAAAAGTACTGAACACATTGCCCAAGGATCTTGGTCCCACTTCCTGCTCTGTTTTGCCCTCTAAACTAAGGTCACAGAAACTTTCAATTGTTCCATCAATATTTACCATGCATAGTCCTATGAGGGTTGTGTTTCTCTGATGCTTCTTGATAAAGACAACTGACCAAAATTCAGATGAACTTGTTTAAGCCAAAGGAGGAATAAGGATATTTACGGATGTTGGGAATCTTAAAGAAAAGTTTTCAGGAAATCCAAGTTGGATTAAGTCCAAGACTAGATTACTGGGGGGAATGCCCCCAGGCATTCCCCAAAACTCTGGGGCACTTCAGAGAATGAGGGTTCTCTAGCTATGGCTTTAAGCATCAAGAGATGAATGATTCTTCATATGACAACCTGTCCTTTTTCATACACCCTCTCATCCACTTCTTTCTTCTGTCTCCTGGCTCCATCATCTCTGCAGGCTGAACTGGGAAGCAAGAGGACAGAGGCCTGTTTGGGTATAACATGGCCCAGGAGATGTGGTCCTACCTACTATGGGAAATAGTTCAAAATACAATATTAGAGTCAGATTGTTGAGGAAGTTTGCTTTCATTCTATTGAAAATGGGTAATTATCTAAGACAGATAACACACATCTAATATGGTATTTGAAAGATGAATAGAAACATCTAGAATAGTCCAATAGAAATGTAGTCCAATGGAAATATAATGTGAGTCACAAATGTTAAATTTGCTAGTAGCCACATTACAAAAATAAAAATGGAAAGGTGAATTTCATTTTAATAATATATTTTATTTAACACAATATATTCAAAATTATTTCAACATGTAATCAATATAAGGAAATTATTAATGAGATATTTTCATTCTTTTTTCTCTTACCAAGTCTTCAAAACCCAATGTGTCTTTTATATCTCAGTTTGGCCTTGCCCCATCTCAAATGTTCAAAGCCATGTGTGATTAATGGCTATCATATTAGACAACATAAATCTCAAAGGTGTTAATGGGAAAATCATCACAGTGAACATCTTTCTTACTTCTCCATTACGACTCTTTTCCTTGAATGGTATATTTGAATATTCCTCTCCAGAGCCACCTGTCTCATACTTAGCTCATATGCATTATGGATGGAGTTGATGCCATGCCAGATCCAGAGGTCGTGGCTACTCAGGTCATTATATGACTCTGGACATTGGTTCAGGGGGTGGACATAGGACCCAATCAGAGTCACTGAAATACAGTGATTCTTGTGTTGGGCCTTCTGAAAAAGAAACATCTTCTTTTCTGCAGGACTTGAATCTGGGAACATGTGACCCTGGAGTGCCAAAAGCCACTATGAAGAGCCAAGAATGAAACCATCATGTTAAAGGTAAAGGAAGATGAAAAGAAATTCAGTTGTCATGGCCTAGAGAATTCTTGATAGATCAATAAACTCTTTACTCAAACCAGTTCGAGTTTGGAGATATTCCAAAAGGAGTCCTGATATAAAAGAGAATATGTGCTCCACTCCCCTTTGTGTATAGACACAAAGGAGGAGGTAGAATAGACTGATTGCATCTAGTTTTTCTCTCTCCCCTTGTATCTTCTGAGAAGAGAGGTAACTTGACTGGTGATACCAGTGAATCCTGACATCCACTGAGCTACATGAATCAGGAGAGAGCATCATTACACTGAAATAGCAAAATGCTTGTCTCTCATTCTCACTTTTCTCTTGCTGTCTGGGATGACAGACCTTGCAAGGGGTCTACTCTCTCTGTGCCAGCTTTCTCTCCTACAGCTACCTTACAAAAATGAAAGGATTCTATGGTAATAATATTAACAATTGTTTGCCAACAAATTAGATAACATAAATGAAATTTTTTAAATTCCCAGAAAGACACAGCTACAGAAACTGACTCAAGAATAAATAGAAATTTCGCTCAGCATAGTACCCTCCAGTTCCATCCACATCATTGCAAATGGCAAGATTTCATTCCTTTTGATGGCTGCATAATATTCCATTTTATATATATATATATATATATATATATATATATATATATACCACATCTTCTTTATCCATTCATATGCTGAGCAAAATAAGTCAATCAGAGAAAGACATGTATCATATGACCTCACTGATATGAGGAATTCTTAATCTCAGGAAACAAACTGAGGGTTGCTGGAGTGGTGGGGGGTGGGAGGGATGGGGTGGCTGGGTGATAGACATTGGGGAGGGTATGTGCTATGGTGAGCACTGTGAATTGTGTAAGACGAATCATAGGCCTGTACCTCTGAAACAAATAATACATTATATGTATTATATAAGAATGAAGGGGGGGAAAATCGGAGGGGGAGATGAACCATGAGAGACTATGGACTCTGAGAAACAAACTGAGGGTTCTAGAGGGGAGGGGTTGGGGGGAGTGGTTAACCTGGTGATGGGTATTAAGGAGGGCATGTTCTGCATGGAGCACTGGGTGTTATACGCAAACAATGAATCATGGAACACTACATCAAAAACTAATGATGTAATGTATGGTGATTAACATAACATAATAATAAAAAAAGTATAAATAGAAATTTGAATATACCTATAACAAGAGATTTAATTAATAATCAAAAGTCCCACAGTGAAAAGCCCAGGCCCAGATAGCAGCACAGGTGAATTCTACCAAATATGTTAAGAATTAATATCAATCCTTCACAAACTCTTTTGAAGAGGAGGAAACACATCTGAACTCATTTTAGGAGGCCAGTATTACCCTGATACCAAAACCAAATGTGTCATAAGGCAGATAACTATAGACTAATATCTCTTATGAGTATAGACACAAAAATTCTAGAAAATCCTAATAAATAGAATTTAGCCACATATGAAAAGGATTATGCATCATGACCAAGTGGAGTTTATCCCAGTAATTCAAGAATAGTGCAACATATGAAATCAGTATATGAAAATCAACGAGTGAAATGCGTAATATTAATTAAGTCAAAGAAAAAACACATGGCCATCATAATAAACACAGAAAAAAAAAGCATTTGATAAACTCCAATACCCTTTCATGCTAAAAACACTTAATAAACTAGAAATTGAAAGTAACTTTCTCAATCTGATAAAGGACATCTATGAATAGCCCACAGCTAACATCATACTTACTGGTGAAAAACACTGCTTTAGTATTAGGAACAAGACAAAGATGTGAACTCACCATTTCTATTCAACACTGCGCTGAAGGTTCTAGCCAGTGCAATTAGGCAAGAAAAAAAGAAAAACCTGTCTAGGAAAGAAAAAAGTAAAATCATTTCTATTCACAGATGACATGATCTTGCATATAAGAAATCCTAAGGAATACATTAAAAAGCTATTAGAACCAATAAATGAGTTTAGCAAGGTTACACGACACAGCATCAATGTACAAAAAAATCTATCGCATTTCTATAAATTTGCAATATAGTCCAAAAATGAAATTGAGAAAACAATTCCATGTATGATATCATCAAAAAAATAAAATACTCAGGAATAAAATTAAATAAGCATAAACCTATACATTAAAAACTGTAAAACATTGCTGAAAAAAATGAAATAAACTAAATAACTGGGAAGAAAAACCATGTTCATAGATTGGAAGACTTACTATTGTTAAGATGGTAATAATCTCCAAATTGATCTATAGGGTCAATGCGATCCTTCCAAAGTCTCAAGTGCTCTTTTTGCAGAAATTGAGAAGCTGATAATAAAATTCATATGAAAATTTAAAGGATGAGGAATAGCCAAAACAATCTTGAAAAGGAACAAAGTTGAAGTAGTCACTTCCTGATCTTAAAACTCCTGGCATAAAAACAGAAATATAGATCAATGGAGTATAATTAAGAGATTAGAGATAAATCCTTAGATTTATGGTCAATTGATCTTCAACAAGAATGCCAAGAAAATTAAATGGAGAAATGATAGTTTTTTCAACAAATGGTCTGGGACAATTGGACACCATGTGTAAAATAATGAAATTATATCTCTACCTCACACTATATATATATAAATTAACTGAAAATGGATCATAGACCTAAATGTAAGAGCTAAAACTATTTTTTTAATTTATAAAACTCTTAGAAGAAAACATAGAAATAAATCTTCATGACCTTGGATTAAGCAACAGTTTCTTAAAAATGTGCAAAAAGTGCAAGTGCCAAAAAAAATATTAAAATGAAAATTAAATATTTTGTGCTTTAAGGGATACTATCAAGCAAGCAAAAAGACAAACCATACAATGGGAGAAAATATATGCAAATCATATATCTGAAAAGGGACTTGTATCCAAAATATATTTTTAAATCACAAATCAATAATAAAAAGACTACTCAATTTAAAAATGGGCAAAGGGGGCACCCAGGTGGCTCAGTCGGTTAAGTGACCAGCTCTTGATTTCAGCTCAGGTCATGGTCTCAGAGTCATGAGATGGAGCCTTGTAATGGGTTCCATGCTGGGTGTGGTGCCTGCTTAAGTTTCTCTCCCTCTCCCTCTGCCCCTCCCCTCCTCTAGCCCTCTCTCTAAATCTCGCTCTAAAATTAATTGAGTAATTAATTAATTAATCTTTTAAAAATGGGCAAAGATTTTGAAGAGGCATTTCTTCAAAGAAGATATACAAATAGCCAATAAGCATGTGAAAAAATGCTCAAAATCATTAATAATCAGGGAAATGCAATTAAACCATAACAAAATAGCACTTCACACTCACTAGGATGGATATAATTTAAAAAGACGGACAATAACAAATATTGGCAAAGATGTAGAGATAATGGAACTCTTATATATTGCTTGCAGGAATATAAAATAATGCAGCATCGGGATGCCTGGGTGGTTTGGCCGGTTGAGCATCCAACACTTGATTTTGCCTACAGTCATGATCTCTGGGTCGTGGGGGCAAGCCCCAGGTCAGGCTCCATGTCTGGCCTCTCCCTTCTCCTCTGCCCCTCCCTCCACTCGTACATACGTGTGTTCTCTCTCTCTCTCAGACAGATGAATACATCTTAAAAAAAAATAATGAAGCCTCTTTGGAAAACAGTTGAGCAGTTCCTCAAAAAGTTAAATATTCAGTTATGACTTAATAATTCTACTCCTAAATGTATGCCCCAAAGAATTGAAAACCATGTCCACACAAAATCTTGTAAATGAATGTTCAAAGAAGAATTATTCATAATAGCCAACAATGGAAACAACCCAAATGTTCAACTGATGAACAGATAATCAAAATGTGGTATATCCATACAATGGAATATTATTCAGCCATAAAAAGGAATGAAGTACTGATGCATGCTACAATATGGGTAAACCTTGAAAACATTATGGTAAGTGAAAGAAGCCAATCACAAAAGACCACATATTGTATGATTCCATTTATATGGAATGTCCACAATAGGCAAATATAGAGAAAGAAAATTAAGTAGTGGTTACCTGGACCTGCAAGGGGAGAGAGAGGAATGATGGAGAATGAGTGCTATTGGGTACAGGGTTCCTATTTGGGTTGATGAAATGTTCTGGAATTAGTGGTGATAGATACATGACTCCATGAATATATAAAAACCACTGAGATGTACACTTTAAAAAGATGAACTTCGTGGTATGTGAACCATACCTCAATCAAACTGTTATTTGAGGGGTGCCTGGGTGGCTTAGTCAGTTAAGTGTCTGCCTTCAGCTTGGTCATGATCTCAGGGTCCCGGGATCGAGCCCCGCATCAGGCTTCCTGCTCAGCGGGGAGTCTGCTTCTCCCTCTCCCTCTGCCTCTCCCCCCACTCATTCTCGCTCTCTTTCTCTTTCCCTCTCTCTCTCTAAATAAATAAAATCTTTTTTTAAAAACTGTTATTTGAAAAAATACTTCAGGACCTCAAGGAGGACTTTCCAAAAAAAGACATAAAAAAATTTATCTTAAAAAGAAAGAAAGTTTATTATAATCAAGCAAGACACATTTAGTAAGAAATTTTTGATGGCAGTTTACAAAGCACTATAGTTAAATATTATATAGAAATTCCAAAAATTAGTATATACACACTCCAGGAGCTTATGATCTAGTTGAGGACACAGCAGAAATAAGAAAATATAGGTTATTTAGCATTTGTTAAGTTCCTAGTGTATCATACTTTTTTAAACTTATATATTTTCATTTCTATCTCACAGCATCCTATTTTTGAAAACAAAGAATAAGAAACTCAGAAAGGTTGGTTGAGTTTTCAAACACCATTCAGCTACTAGATAAAACACCCAGGTTTGAATCAAGGTCTGCCTCAACACATAACCACATGAATAGTGTGAAGTCTTCTAAGTCTCAGGTGATCAACTTCATGACTTCTCTCATCTGACTTGCTACACCTATCCTTTTTCTGGGACACCTGGTAGACCACAGCAGAGACCTAGCTGCACCAGCTGGCTGTGTGGTGGCCCTCAATAAAACAGCCCAACCTCTTCCAGAACATAACATACCAAACTCTTTCTGACACATGGATATACTTGGCCCCATCCTTGTACAAATGACTTGTTTCTTCTTAAATACAATCATTTGTTCTAGTATAGCTACAACGTTTGTGTTTCCAGCAGAGACATCATGACTTTGGATTCTGGTCCCATTTCAGTGGTGAGTCAAGGGATCCTGGTTGGTGTTCAGTACACTAAACAGTAACCAAAATAAATATCCTGGAAGCCAGAACCCTAAGGCTGTCTCCACTCTGGAGGTTGTGAGGTTTCCGTTGTCAGTGTATGTTTCCTTTTCAAGACAAGGCAAGCTATGTATGTGCTAAGTAGGAATGTTACATGATCCACCCCCCCGCCCACCGATGCTAAAAGGAAAACACGGGTAGAATATAAGAGAGAAAAATGGCGCCAGAAACAAAGAAGAGCCAAACTAAATTTGGCATTTCACCTTTCATTTCCCCCTAAATGCTGCCTACCCACAACCCCAACTCAGTGTCAGATGTTTCAAATGTTTTCATTGTTCCTTCCCCCAGCCCAGCTCAAATCCCAGAAAGAAAGGTGGGGTGAGGGGATGGGGGAATCAATGCCGTACAGATGTGTTTATCCCCTCTTGCCTGGATAAAAGACTTCTTTCAAGTATTGTGCATATCTTCCAGGCCGAATCTCTGCATGCTTAGGAACGCCACATGGCAGTCAGGTCAGGGCTGCTCTTTTGCTGTCCTTCTCATGTCAAACCCAAGCTTTTGTTCTCTGATGTGAAGGTTGACAGATGTGTGTTCTCAGGCAGCCGGCACGCTGAAAACACATGGCAGACTGAAACCCCTGGTCTCCTTGGCCAAAGCACGGCCAATGACTCCGTGATTGCCCAACAGGCTCCAGGACCCCACCAGGGTGGAGACAGGGTGAGATGGGGGTCATTGCAGGATCAGGACCATGCTCAGGAAAGCAGAAAGGGAGAGAGAAACTGCAGTGAGTTCTCACTGCTTCCTGGGACCTGGGGTGCTACCATGAGATCTGCTGTGTGTTGGAGAAGCTGGATTTTGATATTAAATTATAGCAGAGGCTTGTGACACCTTCTGTCACTTAGCACTCTGTTTCCTGATATGCACTCACAGGTATACAAACCTCTCCCTTCTCTCCCTCTTTCCCTCCTTCCATCCTTTCTGTATCTCCTTCTTTCTTCCGTATTTCCCTCCCTCCCTCCTTCTCTCCCTTTTTCTTTCCTTCCTTCCTTCTTTCCTTCCCTTCCTTTCTTTCCTTTTTTCTTCTCTTCCTTTCTTTTCTATCATGTCCCAAATGCTCTTTTTTCTTTCCTCCCTTTACTTTTCTCTCTCATACTCACTTTCCCATCTTTATCTCTGTTTTCCCTCCCCATGTCTGTCTCTCTACTCCCCCCACCACATCTCTCTCTCTCTCTCCCTCATACACACACCCCTCTCTCACACACATATCCTTACCATGTCTCAGAGACCAAAACATACTGAAGGCTCCACAGTTCTGCCCTTTGGTAATTCTGGGTCCAGATCCTCTTCCTCTGGCTTTTCCCAGTGTTCTGGTTGTTGTTTCGGATGACTGGGACTGCTCTGTCTGCCTGCTGGAGTTCAGGCCACTTACCTATCTTAGCAGCAAATCATTTTACATTTACAGATCCGATGGAGTTTCTATGTGTGTCTGATTTCCCCTAGAAGTTCTCACCCTTTTCTCTCAGCACTGAGCAACCTCATTTCCCCCTTGCTGCCACAGCGGTGGGCAGTGTAGCTCCTCTGTCCTGCTCCAAGGTCCTCAGCATGAGGCACCCAGTCAGACAGAAGGCATTTGTGTCTCTGCTGGCCCTGGCTCTCTCCCCGACTTAGTTCTCCCCAACTCTCTGTCCGTACTCTGGCCAACTCATCCAAGTCTGGAACTTGCCAGCTGCTCCATCTTGTGATTAGAATTTTTCATGAAATTGTATTAAGAACCTAAAAGAGGGTATGTGCCATGGTGAGCACTGTGAATTGTGTTAGACTGACGAATCACAGACCTGTACCTCTGAAACAAATAATACATTATATGTTTTAAAAAAAAGAAGAAGAAGAAGAAGATAGTAGGAAGGGAAAAATGAAGGGGGGAAATCAGAGGGGGAGACGAACCATGAGAGACTATGGACTCTGAGAAACAAACTGAGGGTTTCAGAGGGGAGGGGGGTGAGAGGATGGGTTAGCCCAGTGATGGGTATTAAAGAGGGCATGTATTGAATGGAGCACTGGGTGTTATACGCAAACAGTGAATCATGGAACACTACATCAAGAACTAATGATGTAATGTATGATGATTAACATAATAAAATCAAATTAAAAAGAAAAAATATGCTGCTAAAAAAAAAACCTAAGAGAAATGTAATCTAAATTTGGATCCTGGGATCGAGCCCCGCATTGGGCTCCCTGCTCAGCAGGGAGTCTGCTTCTCCCTCTGCCCCTCCCCCTCCCCTTGCCCCTGCCCCTGCTCATGTGCTCTCTCTCTCTCTCTCATTCTCTCTCTCTCTCAAATAAATAAATAAAATCTTTAATAAATAAATACGTACATACATAAATTTGTGATGGCATGCAGAAGGCATGGGTTGAGGGGATAAGGCATCTGTATTTGAACTTTACAATAAAGTAGGTGTGTTACGGTAGTGTGTCAGAGCCTCTACTGGTTATCCCTGAGATGCATTCTCTTTTTTCCTCCACAACTTCCCCCACCCCAAATATTGGCTGGGTACATAATTACCACAATAGTACACTCCCCAAGCTCCCTTGCAGCTAGATATGGACATATGACAAAGTTTAACTGATGGATGTAAGTTAATATGACTTATGTGATCCTTATGTATGGAAATCCTTATGAATGTATGATAGGGCTTGCATAACATCCATGATGTATATACACTTCAGTGGAATGTTTGTGCCATTCTTTGTCCTTTTCTTCCTTCCTGGAGGCTAGATTAAAAGTGTGATACCTGGAGCTGGAGCAGCCATCTTGTGGTCTCTGGACCCCAAAGTGGAAGTCTTATTGAGGATGAGAGAGCAACATGTGGAAAGGAGCCTCATTTCACTGATGATCATGGAGCTATTATTTCAGCCCTGGGCTGCTGATGTTTATGTGAAAACAAATAAAATGATATCTTATGTAAACCACTATTTTTTGTGGGGTTTTTTGTTGTTGATTATTTGTTTGGTCTGTCACTCACTTCCCCCAACTCCAAAGGAGATCAAAATATATGATCACTAAGTCTGTCCTGGGTCTGAAATGCAAATGGTTCCAGTTAAAAGTTGTGGATGCATTTACAGAGCTCAACATTCCTAAGTTCAACTGCAAATTCAACTCTAGGTCAGAGTGGCTGGTGCAGCTTAAAAGAAAGTCACAGCTCTCATTTCTTTTCTCCCCATCACTCTATCTACTTAGTGATGACGAGTTCCCAGTGGCAGGCAGAGGGGAACCCAAACAAAAATAGTTATCACTTACTGAGCCCTCACCATGTAATGGGCTTCATTTATTTGTCACAACAGCCCTGGGAGGCAGTTACCCTCATCACCTGCTTTTGTGGTTGAGAAAGAATGTTGGTAACAAACAGGATCCAACCAGGGTATGTGTGACTCCAGAACAGGTTATCTCCCAAGAGGACATCTCAATATGGGGAACCCAGAGGAGAAAACCCACCAAGAAAACCCATGTGTATGCCTGTGTGGAAGGGAAACTAGTAAGTGCAACATGGTCACTTGATATAAGGTCAAGAAAGACCAGTCCACCCCAAATCCTTCTTTCATAATCAAAACCAGAGCCACTGTATGCTATGTCCCTTTACGTGAGCATGATACAGTTGGTGTAGTAGGAGATAACATAGTCCTCTGTACTGAGGATAGTGATCTTCTGAGGACAGATCAAATCCTGGCCAAGAGGAGATATTGGAGCTAGGAAATGCACCCTACCCACTTTCAACAAAGGCAAAACACACCCCGGTTGTTGTGTTTTTGTTTTGTTTTGCTTTGTTCTGTTTTTCAGAGAAAGGCAGGCTTGCCTTTTTCTCCCTCTTGAAATCAATCCAACCTCAACCCCATGTCTAGCAGAAATAAATTAGGCATGTTCCCACCCTCAAGGAGGACACAATACTGTACTCACCTTTATAGTTGAGGTATTCATGGATTCTCTGTAGGAAAGGTTTATTATCCTCCTTTTACAGGTCAGGAAGCTGAGGCCTAGAGAGATAAAATGACTTGCAGAAAACTCATGATGGAGCCAGGATTTGGATCTTGGTCCAAAGACTCCAAATCCCATAAAACACTATGCTGAACATCAACCTCCTAAATGAGATCGTGGTCCTAATCTCAAGCCAATGCTTCTTTCTAAGAAGCCAGGCCCATTTTAAAAAAGGCAATAATTTATTTCAGCTCTTGATCATAGACATCATTCTAGAATCACCAATGGCTGGAAGATACCTTAGAGAATATCTAGAACAACAGTGTCCCCTTAAAGTTGAGGGATTTGAGTCCTAGAGACATGGCATCCTTACCAAGGGTCTCACAGCTCTCTATGGCAGAGTCACCATCAAACTCAAGGTTGTGACTCTTGTACTACACCAACCTACTATTTCTATTTTCAGAGGAGGCTACAAATACTAGTGGTTCAGCCTGTGAGCTCTGGAATCAGTCTTGGGTTCAAATCTCAACCATGAAACATCTAAGCCATATGACATTACACAGTTTCTACAACCTCCCTATGTCTTACTTTGCTCATGTACACTTGGAGATGATAATGGTTCTTGTTAGGATGAGCAAAGGAGGTGATGCAGTGCAACAATCAGTGTGGTATCTGGCACACAGTAACTCTCTGGTAAACACCACTACCTTATTATCATCTAAACACTTACCTCTCCATGGACATGTCATAAAGAAAGGAGACCAAGGCATCAGGGAAGAGGGATAAAATTCAATGTGTATAGAGAACACAAGCATTTCCCTCATCTCAAGCTGACAGTAATAAGTAGAACCTGGAGATCATATCATATCTCCAAAAAAGAATTCTAAACAAGAAGACAAGAAGCACAGAGTACTGGCATCTCCCACCTCTGGGATCACTTTCTTACCTGCTAATGCATCATTTAGCATGTGCCTTCATACATCACCCAGAAGGTTCCAGTCTGCTCCTGTAAGTGAGAAATTCCTCATTCCACAAGTGTTAGGATTTCCAGGGATTAGGGGGAAAGGCAGTTAAACATCCGTATCCCTCAGTAGAGAGAAGGGAGAGTCCCACTCATTCCCCTATCCAGGTCCTCTCTCCCCTCTCACTGGCCTCACCCTCCACACGCTCCCCTTGCCCTAAGCCTTCTCGAGAAGTTGAGTTGGCTGCTGTATGAGGACACTGTTCAAGGCAACCACAAACCCCACAGTAACAAGGATGGGTGGCTGTGCGTGTCTTACCCCAAGCTTGAGAACAAATCCTAAGCACCCAACCTCTTATAGGTTTCAGATTGCTTGCAATATATACACAACCTGGCAAGGGGTTTATCTTTTTTTTTAAGATTTTATTTATTTATTTGATAGAGAGACACCTTGAGAGGGGGAGGGTCAGAGGGAAAGGCAGACTCCTTGCTGAGCAGGGAGCCTGATGCGGGACTCGATCCTGGGACTCTAGGATCATGATCTGAGCCGAAGGCAGTCGCCAACCGAGCCACCCAGGCACCCGGGGCTTCTCTTTTTAAAAGCAAATTAGGACAAGCCCCATGTGGACCCAGTCTGTAACATCTGCTGCCTTTACAGAGTAGAGGAATGGAACATGAGGCCATGAGACAAGCCAAAGTGTCATAGGCAGAGAGTCCCTGGTTCCCACCTGGCTCCCCAGTCACTGGGAGGGTGGCCCGCAGGTCATCGACAGGACTTCTGACCTACCAAACAACCAGTAGGCTTTTGTCTGAAGGAGGTTGAGATGTGTCACTAGCCAACTTTTCCTTTCCAAAATGGCTCCTGGAAAGATGTGTTCAATTTGTGGCCCTGGAAATGTGAGAATAACACACATATGAGGAGGAAATTACAAGGAAGTCAGTGTGCTAGCCTTCCAGCCTTTCTGCCATCAACACCATCACCTCCACCATCACCACCATCACCACCATCACCTCCGCCATCACCACCATCACCACCATCACCTCCGCCATCACCACCATCACCTCCACCATCACCACCATCACCACCATCACCTCCACCATCACCACCATCACCACCATCCCCGCCATCACCTCTGCCATCACCGCCATCACCTCCACCATCACCACCATCACATGATCACTTTCCACCATCACCACCACTGCCACCATTATCACCATCATTACCACCACCTCCACTACCACTCTGGCCTGGCTCCACACCCACATTTACACTCATGATATTAAAGCCTAGCTATGCCTTTAAATCCAGCCAAAATAAAAAGAGGATTTTGGTAAAGCAGAGGAAGAGCCAGGAAGTCTTTTTAGCATAACATCAGCATAAATGATATAAATGCCTGACAAATGTTCTATCCACAAGTTTAAAGGCAGGAGAGGTTTTAAAAATGGAAGTTTTTATCTTCTAGTCCCCATGAGAAGGGAAGCCACCTGGGCAGGTGAGATAAAGGGTTCTATGCCCATGGGAAGTCGGAAGCAGAGTGAAAAAGAGGCAGAGCTCCTTCCAAAGCTTCCCATGCCATGTGCACTCTGTGGGTGCTGGAAGATGGCACTTGAGTGTAAAATAAAGGACTCTTTTGTGCATTATCCTGGAATTTCTTAGTGTGCTTGGCTGACTAACAGTAAGAGAATTTAATAATAAACTCGGCCAGATCCAGCCTCCATCAGTAGGGTTATAGAACTTAGGGTTATACTGGGGGGTCTGCCTAGGGGAAAGAGATCTTTTGATCTTATAAGTGGAACATTTTCCAGAAAAGTAGACTTTCACACTGCCAAGATGGACAACCTCTAACTGTATTGCCTGAGTTTTAGTATCTAAATACTTCAACGTTGAGCTCCTGTTTGTATGTTAGTTTCTGAAAGAACAGTGAAGAGAGAGAAAACCCCACCCCATCACACTAATGATGAGCCTCAACTTGCTACAGCTCCTGAGTTCACAACACACCAGAGGAGCTCAGAGAGCACAGGACATTTTCACTGTAGGACAAGCTCTGTTACAGATGAGCTGCATGATCTTGAGTGAGTGATTTCATCTCTCAGATTGCTGAGAATGAGAGAATTATCCTAAACCATTGGGCAAACACTTTCCAGCTTTATGCTTCTTACTGAATCCTTCCTACCATACACTTTTGTTTCCCTGTACTGATCATGGTCAACTTACTTGGGCAAGTTATTTGATCATTCTTGGCTTAGTCTTCTCATTTCAAGCCAGCAGCATGTACTGAATACATACATACACACATCAAGTACTGGAGATACAAAAGTTAATGTGGCACATTGCCACATCCTAATTTGTACCCCCTCCATGTCATTATGCCCTTTGCCATGTGACTTTGTGCTTCATTCTGCTCAAGAGGTAGAGTGGATTCTTCTGCCTCTTCAGTTTGGGTTTGTGACTTGCTAAGTCCATTAGAATACAGCAGACATGAAGTGGTGCTAGTTCCAAACCTGGGCCCTATAGGGTCTTATGTTTTTCTGTTTACCCTCTAGCACCTTTGAGAGCTGAGAAGAGCATCCCAAAGCTAGTCTAGTCTGCTGGTCCAAAGACATGTGGAACAGAACAGAGCTATCTCACCAAGCCCAGGCTCTATGAACAACCCCCAGACAACACCCAGCTGTGTGAGCTACATAAGTGCTTATTGGTGTAGGTTACTGAAGTTTGCTAAAAAAAAAAAATGAAGACAAATTAGGTGATAGAACAAACTTTAACATTTCATGAAGCCAGCATTCTCCATTCTCAAGGGTCCAGAGAACTACAAAGCAGGGAGAAAATGGCAAGTTTTTATAGAAAATGAATAAGGAATAGAAAAATTAAAAATGAACAAGGGAAATATTTGAGTCACATAGCAATCAGGGATTGGTCTCCCAGATGGTGTGACTTCTGGGCAAATGGAACCCTTACAGGAACATGAAACTTTTAACATTAGGTTTAGGTTTGCTGACATTTCTGAGTCAGTAATGCCTAGCTGACTAAAGAAAGGTCATTTTTGAGTGAATTAAAGACTTCAACAGGCTGTATGGTTGTTTGTTATGCAGCATGATTGTGGCAGTAACTGATCCAGCGAATAAAATCTAGTCCCTTGAGTTCAACGAGCTCATACTGGAGAAAATTAGACTGGTAGACACGTAGATGCAATCCAGTATAAAACATGATAAAACATGTAAGGCAGAATCTGCTGATGGAGATGTTCCAAGTGCTCTGAGAACATAGTACAAGGGTCTGTAATTCTTCTCAGAGTGTATCAAAGGAGGCTTTCCCGTAGGCAAGAGAGGGAAGAAATTGTGTTTTACTCTATTCTGTATCCCTGGTGCCAAGCAGAGGGTCTGAAACAGACTGGGAGCTTTAGTTAATTATTCTGAATTCACCCCCATGCCCCACGTCCCTTCTTTGTCTTCCTCTTTGTTCCAGAAGACCAACTGCTGTGGACTGCTTCACTGGGGCTTTATAGCTGGCTGGGTTAGAGCCATGGTAATCAGAGAGCGAGAGGAGAGAGACCCTGGGGTGTTTCTTCTCCACTCCCACCATATTTTGAAACCAGAGTCCTCCAAAAGGTGCTTCATTTGAGCCATCTGGGTACAATGTAATTCTCTTTCCTGCCACCTTCCTACCTGGCACAGTGTTCAAAATACATTTGTTAAATGACTCATCAACTAACATTTAATGGCCATCTACTATAATCCAGACATTTTTTTCTAGGCACTGTTGATACAACTGTGAGCCAGGCAGATGAAATCCTGCCCTCCTGGAAGGACAGACAATAACACAGGGACATAAGATAACGCAGATACGAACATGTCATGTGAGGAAAACAAAGGAAAAGTGAGGAAGTAGAGGGGCTCTGGCTTAGATGGGAAACCAGGAAAGGCTGCTCTGAGGTGGTGGCATTTGACCAGGGACCCAAATAAAGTGAGGGAGTGACCATGAGAAGAGCTGGAGAAGCATATTCCCGGAAGAAGGAAGAACAAGTGCAAAAGTGGAAAGGTGAAGACCCAAAGAAGAGCAGAGCCCAGTGTGGCCAAAACGAGCAAGTACGGATGATGTCAGAGGACTCGCAGGGGACTACCCCTCAGGGGATCATGGTAAGGACTTTGGATTTTATCACAGGACTGACTTCATATCTCAACAGGATGCTATTAGAGAAAAATTTTTCTGATACCTGTTAAAATGATAAATAAGACTTTATTCAAGACCATTACAGTAGGAGAAGGGATGGAACTCAACTCCAAACACAACAGGGATGAGCAGGGATTTATATCCGAGGAGCAGAGTGAGGGGGTCAATGGATGGAAATCACTAAAGGAGATGTCAACGGCAGGGGACTCTTGCTGACGTAGCCTACCAGGATTCTCACTCAAGCCAGGCTGAGGACTTAGATCAGGTGGGGATAAGAGTGGAGTGGGGGGTAAGGAATTTGATAAGATATTAAGGGTGGGAGGATTCCTGCTAAACTGACTTAGCAGGATTCTTTGCTAAAACCGGGCTCAGCAGCTCAAGGACAGGGCAGCAGGCTGAGGGAAGCCTGGCTAGAGCTTGGTCAAGGAGAGAGTCTTTGTTGATCCCTTGGGCTGCCATGTGGAGAGTCCAGTATAGGGGCCAGAGGAAGTGAGGAGACAGTTGGGAGGCTCTCACAGGCAATTAGGAGTCCCCAGCAGGGAATGACAGTGGCATGGTGAAGGTGGTGCCTGAAAGAATCAACAGGCATTCGAACTGAGTCTCAAAGGACAAGTAGGAATGAGCCAGACTGGGCAAGAAGGCATTCCAGGTAGAAGGAACAGAATGAACTAAGGCATGGAGGTGCAAGAGGAAGCCTTGGAGGAATAATGAGGTGGCCCCTTGGGGAGATCAGAGGCTGCCTGTGTGGATGCACAGGACTCGAATAACCTAGGTACTTGAGGGAATCTTGACTGGCCCTTCCAGCATACAATTCTACTGTCTACGGTTCTGCTGGCTCTACTCAGCATTTCAGAACTGGGCACAGGGCTTCTCGCACTTCGTCTTCAAAAGCCTTTCATTCTATTTAAGCTTATCAGAGAAAGGGGCCCTGCTTCTCTGAGAGGCCTTGCTGATGGTGCCACGTCCTGTCCAGGAAACCACATGGCTCCCTCTCTCTTGTGGTACTTCCAGACGGTCCAGGTGGGGCCCTCAACTGGCATGGGAGGAGGGCATGGCAGAGAGATAATGCAGAGTATCACACGGAGACTCTTCAACTCTTGTCTGGGTAAACAGCTAGCAACCTGGTGAGAGTTTCTTTCATCGGGGAAGGATAGACCCTACCACCAGGCAATGTAAGCTCAAATCCCACGTCAGCTATTTACTATCTGTGCGACCCTGGGCAAGTGATTTAACCTCTCTACGCCTCGGTTTCTTCTCAATCAATAGAGGCAAAAATGGTACCTACTTCATAGATTGTTGCAGAGATTTAAGGACTTCACAATAGCGAAGGGCTCAGACTCATGCCTGGTACTCTTGTCGGAGCTGTGCACTCTTCTCTTTCTCCTTTTAAATTTAAATTAAAGTTCAGAAAACATTTATTGAGCTCCTACCTCATGCAGGCACTTTTTGGGGCCAGAGGGGTTAGGGGTGAGCAGACCCAGTCCCCAGCCTCGAGAGGCATACAAATTGGGGAAGAGTTAGTTGCCATCCGGTGGGATAAGAGCCAGGATAGGGAGCAGAGGGGCCTTTAGGGGCTCATGGAAGAACCTGCTTGTAAGCTGAGCTCACAGAAGCCACAGTCTGTGTAAAATAGAAACCTGATAATGTTACTCTGCTGGTTTATATTCTTCAATGGCTCCCAATTGTCTTCAGCTTTATCCAAACTCCCTAAACTGGTCTACAACCCTCTTGGATAGGACCTGCCCTCTCCTGGGCCTCATGTGCTGTCACGGTCCCCTCGCCCCCAGCCCTCCCTGACCCTATTCATGGCACTTCTCTCACCTTCCAGAACAAGTCCTGCTTGGTCTCACTTCCACGTGTGTGCACCTGTGTCTCCCTGTCTGTCTCATTTGTCACTGAGATCCCGTCTTGAATATCACTGCCTCTGGGAAACTTTCCCCTACCTTTCGGGTCTCAGCAGGTGTTCTGAGCACCTATGCTTCCCTCCTCGTGGCATTTATCACACTATTCCATTCAATTACCTCTTTTCTCCTACTAACCTTCTTCAGTGCCGTGACCAGGTCTAGCTCGTTCCCTCCTGTAACTGCTGGGTGCGTGCGCTGGAGCAGGAGCCCAATACATACGGGTTGAAAAGAATTCGGTGGGTCTCCCACTGAGAGCAGCTACTGGTGCAGACCCGGGTTCTCAGCATGATCTAGCCTGCTCCTTAAAGAGACCAACTCTTTATTTTCCTTCTTAATTATTTTCCAGATCATATAACTCAAAATAAAGCTTGACAGTGGTGGCTTCCTACCTGGAGGGAAACAATATCTTTTTGGAGAAATCCACCGATTACCAGCAGCATGAGCCAGAGGCCCATATCATCTGCAGAAGGACGCTCCGAGATGTGGCTGCCCCTTTTTACAATAGAAAAAACAAGAATGCAAGATATTGAGATACCTCCCCGTCTCAGTGGGAGCTAAGTGGCCGAGCAGGATGCAAACCCAACCCAAACAGTAAGTAAGCTTCCCATTTTCATGCCTGGCAAATGGCCATGCCCACAAGATACCCTAACCTGAGGGGGAAGAAAACTTCACTGAGGTTATGTCCCTCTTGTCTGGCCCTTTAAAATGATTTGAGACTATTTCCCTCAATAGTTTCTTTAGAGAAGGGGAAAAAGACCCAAGAGCAAATAGAAGAGGGGGCAGCAGGCTCTGGAAGTCAAATTTCTGCCATTCCTGCTCTGGGGTTTGTGCAATCCCCGGAGACCCGTCGCAGATCCCATGCATTCCAGTGAGTGTGTAATGAAAACAGCCTGGTCTCTAGATGTGGGTCTATGAGGGTGCGGGGCTCTCTCAAAAGTCAAGAGTTATGTTATTTCTCAGCCCCTCACAGAAAGTCAAATCAGGCCGCCTCCGGAAAAAGTGAGGGGCCACCGTGGGGGGGTGCCTTTCCTTTGGGCCAGATTCTCATCCCACCGAACTCCATGTGAGATGCCCTTGGGAGTCGTTCACTGTTTGGAATTTAAACATCTCATACTTTTCCTAGACGCGGAGAAAGTATTTTTTAGGTATGCCAAGAATTAACCAGCAAGGGCATCCATTTAATTGTATTTGAAACAGAAGCTAATGTTGTTAGCACACCGACCACCTTCACCGACAGCACGAGGAGAAGAAGGTCGGGGTGGGGGGGAGGATTATAAAAATATGTGAGAAGAGAAGCGGCTTTGAGCAGACCTGGGACAAAAACGCTAAAATGACCATTGTTACACTGAGTTAGTCTCTTCATTAGCGGGCAAAGAAACCTAACTTTGTCGACATTCGTTGTGTTGTTGGGACATCTTTGATCTCCCAAACCAGCAAGAATCCCAAAGGGAAGCTAGCCGTGTTTTTGATTATCTTTAAAGTCTAAAATTCCTTAGGTGAAATTCAGTATGAAACGCATCCATGCAACGGGGAAGGTGAGTGGCTGTGTCAACATCTGGACCCTATTAAGTCTCAGCTATTTTTGCTAGGCAGTGAACTGGAGAAACCAAATTCCTTGATAAAGCTTGAAATTTCCAGGAACTGCTTGTAAAAGGCATTTCTTCTGTCTGGTTATTTTGCATAACACACCGCACTGTGAGTTCCTGCGCAGCCAGGCTGTGGGGATAAAAGGCATTATCTGTTTGTCGAATTGTCTCTAAAGCTTTAATGCTCTGGTTCACTGTTTGGCTTTGACCTTTGTAGAACACTGTGCAATTTACAACGCCTCTCCACATACCTCCCGCCTTTTGATCTGCACAGCAGCCCTGAGAGGGAGCAGACGCACATGCCACCCTCATTTTACAGTTAGAGAAACTGAGGCCAAAGAGAGACCCTGTGGGATCTTTTTCGGGCCAAGCTGATAAGACAGTGTTTCAGTGTCAGGTGATGAGCAGGTGAATCATCTGGAGATTTGGGCCAAATGATGATACTGGTCCTGTAGGTCCGAGGTGGAGCTCAGATTCTGCATTTCTAGCAGCTTCGGGATGATGCTAATGCGGGTCCACGGACCCCACTTTAAGTAGCAAGGAGGTCGGACATAGATTTGGGACTCAAAATGGAGTCTTAGGGTTCCAAGTCCAAGATTATTGTATTAAATCATGTTTCTTCTGTAGGGGTTAAAATGTAAGTCCCAGAGCCAGACTCTGCAGGCTCATATCCCACCTCTGGCCCTCGTTAGCCTTGCTAACATTTTTAAATCTCTCCGTGTATCAATTTTATCATCTGCAAAGCAGGGATTAAACGGTACCAACACTCGCAGGGTCATTTTTGAGAATTAAAGGCAGTAATGTATTAAAACAATTAGAAGAGCGCCTGCAACATGGCAGGAACGTAGTAAGTGCTAGATAGCTTTATAACCTTACTGAGCATGTTGCAGCCAAGCCCTAAGTGTTAAGAGTCCTTCTCTGAGCCTCAGCTTGCTGATCTACAAATGGATCAATAAATGTTAACTCTGAGGGCAGTTGTGAGGAACAAGAGGGATAATGGATATAAATGAGTTATGCCACAAATAAGAAAAAAAAATTGTTTTTGTTGAGCTTGCTCTGGCTCTCACAGCCAGGGGAGCCTCCGATGCCCCCTGCAGGGCAGGTGTGTGAGACTCACCGAAATTGCTAGTAACTGCGTGCAGCTTGTCGCCCACAAAGACCTGCAGGTCCTTGAAGAGTCGTGTGCCCCTTTGCAACCATCATGCTTAGCACAGCGCCCGGTGTACAACAGGTGCCTGATAAAAGTGTTTTGTCTGATTGACTTAAAATAGTTACCCACCTCTCCAAATCTACACTTGAGCCTGAGGGAGGAGCTTTCATTTAGTCAATCCTCTTGGCAACAAATACGGCTTTAAGGCTTTATTCTTCTAAAGCTAACTAAAGTCTTTTGGATCCTTTCATAGCAAACTCCCAACCCAATCTCAGATTCTCCAGACACAAATGGGAAGGGGGTCTTCCTGCTGCCCCTTTATAAAAGCCACTCTCTCTCTTTTCCTTCATCAGCACTTTGATATTACCTCAAGGGAAGGAAAGAACCTGCTGACTGTGTGTTTTCTCCAAAGCAAAAAGTCTCAAAAAGCAAAAAGAGTAGGAAGAGTGATTACCAACCAAGTGGAATCAGAGTCACCATCAAAATTCTATAGCCAGCAGGATTCCTCAGCAGATTAGTCCTTTGTGAAATAAGGAGGATCACTAAACCAAGATGTGGATATTTGCAACCTAGCCTCTGATGCATTGTAAATCTGACATTCTGATGCATATTTAGGACTTGGCATAAAATGAGAGATCCTGGTATACAGAGCTCAGTATTAATCATTTGCCATATTGGTGGGGTTGAGTTCAATTCATTCATGCATCCATTCATTTGACGACTATTAACTGAACACTGTGCTGGGTGAATAAGACAGATTTGTTGCCTGAATTCCCAGGACTGACAGTCTGTGGGCAATGTAGACACACAATTAGGCAATTATATGGTGTCAATACAATGTAGTAAAGGGCAGACTGCTACACAATCTGATTAACCAGTGTGTTGTAATAATACTAAACTAGCACATATTTAATGAAATAACAACAGATTATACAGATCAAAAATTGATGGAAGTACTGGGAGGAATCGACAAATCCACCATTATAATGATTAATTGATCAAGCAAACAAAAAAGTAAAAAACGCAGATTGGAACAACTCATTGACAAACTTAATGTAAGCACATATTTAGAGACCTGCTTCCCATAATTAGAAAATATGTGTCTAAAACATGGAACATTTATTTTTAAATTGCCATGCATGCATGTATGTTATAGAATATGTCTCAACAAAGTGTCATATAGAAGATATGAGTGAATGTCATAGAGAAGATAGTCTCTAACTATAACACAATTAAGTTAGGCCTCAGTAACAAAAAGATAACTTTTAAAACATACTGAGAATTAAAAAAAAAAAAAGTATAAATTACTCATGGGAAAAAGAGGTACTAAATGGAAATTTAAAAATACATAGAACTCAATCGTAACAATAATGCTACATATCAAAACTTACGGAGTATAATGAAAACAATACTTCAAAGGAAATTATACTTGTAAACACTTAATATTAGGAAAGAAAAATGTTTAAAATTAATGAGTTGAGCAACCAATTGAAAAAGTGATGAAGAGAACAGAAGAATAATGCTAACATAGTGTAAGACAAAAAGATAATGGAAAGGATCAACAAAGCTGAAAGTTTGGGGTTTTTTTTGTTTTGGGGGGGTTTGAAAAGACTACACAGATAAACCAGTAGCAAGACCAATCAAAGAAAAAAGAACATACAAATTGAAGTAGGAATGAAGGGAAATCTATAGCACTATCACAGAGATTGAAAGTTATCAGTGAATACTTAATGTAAAAAATTTAACTTTAAATTAAATTTAAATTTAACATCAATAAATTTGAAAGTGTAGATTAAAATATATAAATTCCTAGGAAAAAAAATAAGTGACCAAAACTGACTCAAGGAGAAATAGAAACCCTGTATAATCTTATAACCACCAAGGAAATTTAATCAGCAATATAAATCCTTCTGAAAACAAACACCAGGCCCAGACAATTTTACAGGTACATTTTACAAACTTTCAAGGAACGGACCTTTCTTATCTTCAAACGTCTTTTCCAGGGAACAGAAAAAGAAAGAACACTCTACAACTCATTTTATGGGGTTAATATAACACTGACACCAAAACCAGACAAGGAGATTCAAAGAAAGAAAAAATATACTGCAATCTTACTCATGAACACAGATGTGAAATTTCCAAACCAAATGTTAGCAAACAGACTCCAGAAATGTATTTTTTTTAAGTACCACTTTGTGCCCAGGCTGGTCAACCCAAAGAAATGCAAGGATAATTTAACATTGGAAACTTTATGAGTGTAATTCAACACATTAACAGACTAGAGGAGAAAAACCAGATCTTTAACCCAAGTTCTCTAGAAACAAAGGCTAAGGTGTGAGTAAATTTCTGAGGAGTGAGAGCCAAAGAGCAGGAGTGAAGGGCAAGAAGAAAGGAGAGTCAGAAGGGAAGGAGAACCAACAAAAAGATGAGTTATCAGGTTGGCCACTGCATAGGTGACTTAATCCCCCTGGACTGTTTGAATTGTCACGTCAAATGCATCTCAGTACTATCCATACGGGAGAAGGACAAATCTTTTGTCTCAGTGAATAAATTTTGGTGAGTGCCAAGTGGTTCCCATACTGGCTCCCACCATGGCATCAACAAAAAGGGTAGAAACGTGTGGTGGGACCCTAGGTCAGGTGCTGCCAGGGGGTACGTGCAAAGAGCTGGTCGGAACGCACACAAAATTGATCACTGCAGCAGGGGCTGGAATAAAAGAAAGTTAAAGCTGAGAGAATCCGAGGATTTGGCACAAGAAGTATCCAAAGCACCATAGCATCTTTTCAGTACAAACAGAAAAAGGCTTTGATAAAATTTAACAACTATTCATAATTTTAAAAATTTTAAAGGGCACCTGGATGGCTCAGTCAGTTAGGCCTCCGACTCTTGGTTTTGGTTCAGGTCATGACCTCAGGGTTGTGGGATCAAGGTCCACATTGGGCTCAGCACTCAGTGTGGAGTCTGCTTGAGATTCTCAACCTCTCCCTCTCCTTCTGCCCCTCCCCCCTCTCTAAAATGAATAAATAAATCTTTTTAAAAATTTTTAAATCCTTTTAGGAAACCAGCATAACAAGGAACAAACTTTCATAACCTCATGAACTAACCCATTAAACCTACAATAAGCATCATTCTTAGTATGAAATATTAGAATCATTCCCATTAAAACAGAAAAAAAACAAAGATATCACCACCTCTCTCCCACACTGAACTGGAGGACATGGTGTAGTAAGACAGGAAAAGTAAATAAAAGGAACAAGTATTAAAAAGAAAGAAACAAAACCGTATTAGCAGATGATTATGATTGTCTATGCAGAAGACTCAATTGAATCTATAGACAGATCATTATAAATAAGAGATTTACAAAGTTATTAGCTCTTATATTTCAATTTTCAAGTCATTTGCATTTCTACACACCAGCAACAAACAGTTTAAAATGTAAATTTAAAGGTATGATTTACATTTGTGGATGAAATAATGTAATACTGGAGATTTTTTTAAAAATAACTCTGAGGTAGGAGAAGGTAAGGTTGTAGATGAAACAAGACAGATCATGTATTTATTCATAATTGCTGAAGTTGAGTGATGAGTGCATTGGATTTATTTAACTGTTTTATCTAGCAAGCAGTACAAATGAACTGTAAAACAAATTGTAGCTATCTATATCACCTTGTATGACTCTTAGGAACATTGCAGAGCTGAAAAATCAAATGGAAGAATACCACCTTTGGTCTGACACCACTTGAAGTAGAGGTGGAGGGGCATCTGGGTGGCTCAGTCAGTTAAGCATCTGCCTTCGGCTCAGGTCATGATCCCAGGGTCCTGGGATCGAGTCCCACATCGGGCTCCCTGCTCAGCTTCTCCCTCTCCCTCTGCTGTTCCCCCTGCTTGTGCTCTCTCTGTGTCAAATAAATAAATAAAATCCTTAAAACAAAAATGAAGTAGAGATGGCAATATGCCTAGCCTGTTAATCTACTGAAATTTTGAGCTTATACATCACAGCAACATAGCTTGGCCTAACTTAACTAATATTGTACTTAACAAATAAGTTACTTATATATTCTTGTGTGAATATGTAATAGTACACATACAAACATTTTTAAGAATGAATGAGAGGGGGTACCTGAGTGGTTCAGTCAGTTGAGCCTCCAACTCTTGGTTTCAGCTCAGGTCATGATCTCAGGGTCCTAGGATCAAGCCCCACATCTGGCCCCCCGCTCAGCGGGGAGTCTGCTTGTCTCCCTCTCTCTCTGCCCCTCCCCCTGCTCTTCTCTCTCTCTCTCTCAAATAAATAAATCTTAAAAAAAAAAAAAAGAATGAATGAGAGGTGAGGAAGTAAAAGTCACAAGTGTAGACGTCTTTAAACAAGTAGTTCTATCGCAGGGACCAGAGAAATTATGTCCTGGCCAAAGAGTCACTCAAGCATATCAGACACTGAAAGGAATGGTGACAGAGACAAAGAGTGAATGAGAACTCAGGAAAGAACAGAACTGAAGGAGGAAGGTCCCTGAAAAGGGGTGGGACACTGCCGATCCTAAATGATCTTTTGCAGGAACTGGGGCCCTCTTAGCCCACCTCGTGTGCCCCCGGCACCGCGCTAGGAAGTTTGCACACCATTTTCTCCTCTGGCCTCTGAGCCCCACGGCTGGGGACGATGGAGCTGCCGCAGGGAGACGGCTGTCTGTGCCCCTGCTTGGCACATTGGTGTATCTGCACCCAGTGTGGTGGCCCCTGCTCTGGGCCTTTATGTTTCCTATTTTCAGGCTCGAACTCAGTGCAAACATTTCTTTGCCTGCAGGACATCTTTGAGGTTGGCCTGGCACAGGCCCAGCCAGGAGGCAGCCCACTAATGAGGACAGTTTCTCCTCTGTGTCTCCCCTCTTACCTGTCTGGGAATCTGCCTGCCTCCTGGCTGGTTTCCGAGCACACAGGCCCCATTCATCCTCTTGGCATTAGCCGATTATGAAGGCATTAGCCGATGTGGAGGGTGTTAGCAGATAGCTACAGTGTTCTCAGATACGAATTAAGGTATCACACGGGAGGAAGCATGGAGAGAGAGAGGCAACACTGGGGAGACAGGGAAAGGAGGCGGATGGGGAACGCAGTGGTGTCGGGAAGCAGATTGAAGTTCTGATTCTGCCCCCTAATAATTGTGACGAAGAATAAGCCAGGGATTACCTCTCTGGTAATAACAGTGATGAAGCTCCTACCTCGCCATGCAAGTAATAACATACCGAATATCGCTTCCCTTTTTCTATACCTTCCCCTAGCAGAGAGAGCTACTTGGGAAATTCTCGAGAAGTCACAGTAAACAACAAAGACATCACACTGCGTGTGGGCCCTGAACAGGCCATTGGACAACAACCGTCTTCCCACATGGTCTCCCCCGGAATATCTGCCTCTTCTGCCTCCACCCACCCCCACCCTGCGCCCCGACCGGGAGGAAGGCCAGGAGAGAGACACGGAGGTGAGCGCATCTTGTCACAGCGCTCTGGGTGCTCTGCACGGGGATGTTCCGAGGCCCAGACAGGCCCCGAGTCTCGGTTTCTCTAGAGTGGGTTGTGGTTCGAAGTATCCAGCTACCATTGCTCAGCCACCCATTAGACGGAGGCCCTGGGCCGCCCCTGACAAGCATTTTTTCCTTTAGCTTCTATAAGGTAAGTGTTATTCCTAGCCTCATAAAAATAAATAATACAAATAAGAAAGCTGAGGCCCAGACAGCTTAGGTAGAGTGACGAAGTCGCCCAGCTAAGTGCGGGACCGAGCGGAGTGGAGCCCACTGGGACACGGGGGCCTGAGCCCCTCCACCGTCTCCATGGGCTCCCGGGGCCCTCTCAGGAGGGACCGGCCGCCACCCAGGAGAGCTCAAGGCCAGCACAGCCCCGGTCACCCTGGAGCCTGTCGCAGGAGTCCCGCTTGCCCTGAGTACCCAGAGTCCTTCACGTACTGGGCCCCTCTTTCAAGTTCCATGTCCATCCATTCTCCACAGAGAGTCACTCCAGGACTGGCTGCCCCCAAGAGTCAAAGATCACCTGCTGCGGTCCCTGAAGGGGCCTCTTTTTCCAGGGGAGGGGTGGTTCCACTCACTGTCTCTCCTGTTTCTCCCATGCAGGCCGAGGACCCCTCTGCCGGCGTGGGCACGGGACAGGTCAGAGGATACAAGGTCATCGAGGGTTCGAGGCAGCGCGCTGTGCGCGGTTATATATGCATGGCCCCAGCTTCTCCTCTGCTGTGAACGGGGTCACAGAGGGAAAGCATTCACTTCGGGGAGCCTCAAATCCTCGGCACACGGAGCGTTATTTGATCATCAGCCCCACCTTGCTTGGGACCTAACTTGGCAGCTGAGCCACCCTGAGTGACATGACGCCCTGAAGGCAAAGCCCTGGGCCTCAGGGGACAATTAAACTCCAGGTTGAAGGGTGATTGTTCGTGCTTGTTTCTAATGAGCTTCCTATCGGAGAAGGGGAAAACAAAGGCTATCTAATAAACACAGCTGATTCGCAAGGCCTGAAATATTCCAAACTCTTAAGAGAGGAAAGCCAATTGTGTGTGAGAGTATGCAGAGTCCCTGCGGGCAATATAATGGAAGGAAGTGCTCCAGGAGTCCGAGAGCTTCGGAGGAACGCAGCGTCCACTGCCCCAGAGCTGGGCTCCTGGCACAGCGACCCCCGCACTCCCCTGACACCAGCATTGGCCACTGCAAACACGCCGCACCAGCACGGGCTGTAACAGTCCGTGGCGACATGGTCCAAACATCCTCCCTGCATTCCAGGCACTGCTGAGGAGGGTGTGCGTGCAGCGTGTGTCTCCAAGAAACACCTGACTTATTAAGAAATCTCTGTTCTCCAACCCAAGAAATGTCGCCAAGGATCTGGACCACCAGCCCAGCGTTCATTTCTGCGTGGGGGCTCTCTGAGAAGACCATGTTCTTTGGGGCTCTCCCCACTCAGAGAGTCGACTTCTGCTCAACAGGCTACATAAGCATGGCCAACAGCATCTTTTTTCTTTTTTCTTTTTAATATTTTATTTATTGATTTGTCAGAGAGAGAGAGCATGAGCGGGGGGGGCGGGGGGGGAGTGGGGGAGGGCGGGCAACAGGCAGAGGGAGAAGCAGGCTCCCCGCTGAGCAAGGAGCCCGATGCAGGGCTTGATCCCAGGACCCTGGGATCATGACCTGAGCTGAAAGCAGATGCTTAACCGACTGAGCCACCCAGGTGTCCCAGCATCTTTTTCCTTTTTTAGCATGTACTGGGTGTTCACTGCATGCCACGCATAGCACTAAGCATTTCCCTGCATTGTCCCAACTGAGACTCATGACAACCCAATCCACCAGGTAGCGTTTGCACCCATTTTACAGATAAGATAACCAAGACTAGAGAACTGAAGACTCCAGCAGAGGTCATATGCCATCAGTGGTGAAACCTGGATTTCAACCCAGGCCTTCGGACTCCAAAGACTGTGATCTTAACCACTCGGCTTACTCTGCCTCCCCAAAGACCATTCTAGGGCCTTTCAAGGGAGAGCTCTAGATGCATGTGAAAGGGGAACATTGGGAGGCTTCTGTTTTTCTGATTTGAGCAGGAAAGCATGCACACATTAAATGGAAGTGCAAACTTTACAAGCAGCTCCTATACATTTCATTAAAGGTTGCCGAGTGTGGTGCCGTTTCTCCTCAGTGGGGCCGTAAGCTCCTTAATGGCAGGAACCGTGTGTGATATTCGTGTGTGTCTCCCACACCCAGCAAAGTGCCTGGCCTCTGGCAGGTGATCTGGAAAGAGGTTTCAGGGAAAGCAGTGAGGATGAGGATAGTAACAATGCTGCCGCAGGCACCCACTCGACTTTTCCAGCCCGGCTTCCACTGTTCTCCTGCACGCAGTCTGTGCTCCAGCCAAGCTGACCTCACCTCCCAGTCCCAAAGACGCACCAGGGTTTCACCCCTCTGCGCCTTTGCCCATGACGTGGCCTCCCCCCGGGATGCTGTCCTCTGTGAGCCCGTCTCACATGCCACTTCCTCAGCGAGGTGTGCCTCTCTCTCAGCTGGAAATAACCTCCCCTCTCTCTGAACTCCCTTGGTTCCTGCTAGCTCCTTTCCTTCCTCTCCCTTCTTCATCTCTGGGGCTTAATGTGATGCCAAAGTAAGATAATGTTCTAGAAAGCTCTTTGTAAGCCAGAGGCACTATCCAACCATGAGGGCTTATGAAGGTTCATATCTCAACAACGAAGGAATAAGATTAAGATTGTCGAGGGCATCAGGTTCAACATTGCCCAGTATGGGACCCCACACATGCAAGTCATGGGGAGACTTTGCTGAAAGCCCATCCACCGACTTCTCTCCCTCTTCCTTGAAACCATGTTTATGCCCTTCCAAATCAGGCTGAGCTGGCTTTCAGCAAGCCAAAGGAAATCTTATTAGGAAGAGAAAACCACGGAAAAGGAAAGATTGGAAATATCTCCTGAACACCTCTGGAGGAGGACTTTCACATACCAGAATGACTCTCAGTTCTATCACATCCAGCATCCTCTTTTTGTGACAAGTACTTTATGACTTTCCCTTTCATATCCTACAGGGAAGCTCATAGGTAATGTACATGACAGTGACCAGCTAACTGCCTGCCAAACCTGCTTCCTCCTCCATCTGGGGCCACTACACTGATCTCCCAGCCTGCCTTACAGCGAGGTCTTGCCAAATGAATGAGGTTTAGCCAAAGGATTGGGAGTGCCACTTCCAGGCCTGGCTGTGAAACCACCCTCTTAGCAAAATCCAGGTCCTTCAGATGACCCGAGAAGCCAGGGTTTAAAGATGACCCAATCTGACGATGCAGATTCCAGCTGCCAAAAGGATGCAGCACAAGGGAGAAATCAACTTCTATTGATTAGGCCACTTATTTCCTGTAGCCACCAGCATTGCCCTCACTAGTACAATAGAGCCTACTTCCATAGATCCATGGCTCCCCGTCATGAAGAGGTGCAACATTTTGGTGGCAGTAAAGAGGACTTGAGTAGAAATCTGGGCCCAGGATCAAGAGACGTGAGTTCTTGAGGGGTCTGGGTGGTTTGGTCGGTTAAGTGTCTGCCTTTGGCTCAGGTCATGACCTCAGGGTCCTGGGATGGAGTCCCCACATCAGGCTCCCTGCTCAGCAGGGAGTCTGCTTCTCCCTCTCCCTCTCCCTCTGGCTCTCCCCCTACTCATGCGCACACACTCTCTCTCTCTCTCTCTCTCTCTCTCTGCTCTCTCTCTCTCAAATAAATACTTTAAAAAAAAAAGGAGATGTGCATTCTTGTCTAGCCTCTGCCGCTAACTAGCTGAGTGATATGACTCCAGTTCATCACCCTTTCTATGACTATAAAATAAAGGGTTGAAGAGATTATCTTTAAGGTCCCCTCCAGTTCTGGTATTCCAGAACTCCACTATCAGCTCTGCCTTGTCTCCACTGTCTGCCCAGCATGGAACACAGTGCCTGGGACATACAGGTGCTCAAAAAACACTTCTTGAATGAGAGATTATTCCGTAATCTATGCAACTCATGACCATATACTTCATCCACTTAAAGTTGCCACATAGCAACAAGCCGTATGAACTATCAGAGTCTCCCTTCTTCTGGAACAAGGAGCATTGATGGTATCCTTCCAGAACTTTCCATTACCCCTTCCCTCTGCCTCTCTCTGCACAGCACCTCCCCCTCCCACTGGCACACACCCATGTACACACCCCTCTGACCAAATAGGCCCCAAGCCCCAGGACCATCTGCAAACTTCTATTTCTCCACCCTTGTACATTCTGCTCCCACACCCTCCAGCCCATCCCTTGAGCCACCACCGCTGTGAGTCCCCAGCAACACTGTGTCATGCCTCTCTCCAAGTACTAAAATGTTAAGTATTTATTTTAAGATGGAAGAAAACTAGAGCTTGCAATTAGCACATTTTTCCAACACATTGCCTAAACTGCTGCTATGTAGTGGGGCCAAGAACAAGTGCTAGTAAAGTTAACACAGTTTATTAAACAGGAAAAGCCATCCAGAGTTGAGCTAATACAGCAACCACATGTAAGGTCCACCTCCTTCCTGGGACAGCTCCACCCATCAGTCTTTTTTTTTAAGTAGGCTCCATGCCCAATGCAGGCTTGAACTCACAACCCTGGGATCAAGACCTGAGATCAAGAGTCAGATGCTCTACCTGCTGAGCCATCCAGGTGCCTCCCACCCACCAGTCTTTAATGAGGAATAGTACTCTCCTCCAAAAGCCAAACTATACACATCATAAACAGAGAGGAGGAAAGAGAGCTGGATTTCTAATCCATCTCTAAGATCTATGAGCTGTGTGACCTCGAGTAAGGCAAACAACTTCTCCGAGTCTCAGTTTCCCAACCATAAAACAATGGAAAACCTAACCGATCAACCTCACAGGACTATTATAATCACACACACATATATACAAGATCAAATGTGCTAATATGTGTAAAAGGATTTTCTAAATCAGAAAAGCTCCATTCTTTTAGAAATAAATGCCTGCTGTATTAGTCTGTTTCGAGGAATGGAAGAGAAATATATGTTAAAATACATGTAAACCATAACATGTAATAATTTATTATTATTATCTTATTTTTAATTTGATATCTTCCTACAAGTGCTATGGATTTTATTTTTTAAAGATCTTTTTATTTATTTACTTGAGAGAGAGAGAGAGAGAGAGAGCACAAGAGTGGGGTGAGGGGCAGAGGGAGAAGCAGACTCCCCATTGAGCAGGGACCCCGATGTGGGGCTCGATCCCAGGACTCCAGGATCATGACCTGAGCCAAAGGCAGACACTTAACTGACTGAGCCACCAGGCGCCCCAAGTGCTATGGATTTTAACTCCGTCTTTTGTACACTGAATCTCAAACTGTGATTCAGTTGCTCTTTCAGGAATTCTACAAACAATGGAATCATACTTTGATTCTTTAATAAATTTAAATATTTTAAAACTTTTTAAAAAAGAACAACTAGGGCATAGTCACTTACTCGGGAGCTCAGCACCCAGCTGCAGATGCAGCGTTAAACAGAGCTGCGGTGCTGTGGACCACTGCATGGCATTGTGTGGATGGTGTCCCGCACAATGTGCTCAGTGGAGGGGTGGGGAGTGTCTTGCTTACTCCTATGCATTTCTCTCACCAAGCCCTTGGTGTACAACTATGTTGGCCAAGTAGAAGGGGCACCTTTCTCTAGTTTGAACAAAAGTGATGCTGGTTTGTACATCAGCCTTCTAAGCACAAGATAATGTAAATCAACCTTCAAAGTCACTCCTGCTGAGCTGATAAATCAAGTCTCTAAATCCACAAGGCTAAACACCAGATAGTAGAACGTGGCAAATCCACAAAGGTAAATGTCTCCACATGAAGCCTGTGTGTGGAGGTTTAGCTGCTTTTCCTGGCAAGAGCCCTCCACTGCCAAACACCTTGTATTTGAACTAGCACAGGGATCCCTAGGCTGCCTTACAGGTCAACTCCCATCAAAATAGAATTATGAGTGTACTTTGCTGAAATACATCTAAATTGCAAAAAGCAAGTAGCTCTCAAGCCCAACATACATCCTTAAAGAGGTAATTTTCTGGGTTCCTCATATATATTGGTATTTCATATAAATTATTTGATCAGCTGTCAAAATGAAAAACTTTGGAAACCTGTGCTCTAGAAAAATTCATCTCATTTCATTCCAGATCATCTCCCCCCAGCACCATGACGATAGCAGTTCAAGGAGAACTACGTTTTTATGTGTCTGTGACAGTTTGGGGGCTCCAGCAAACTGACCATGGGGCCCTCCTCTTCCTTTCTAACCAGGAAAGAGCAATTCTTCACATGGTGAAAGAGGCACTGCTGGGTCTCGGATTGTATGAGCTAGTAAGTTAGCATATTACTGTTTCATGGACATTGGCAGAAGACACAAGACTCTTGGGTCAGAGATGAAGGATGTTATCACTCACAGTATAGCAAGCAACATGGGTAGCAGCACATTTGCATCAGATCCCCTCACCCTATGCTCCATGTGACAATGGAATCAGGCCCAGACGGATGCTTTGCACAAAGTGAGTCTGTATTGCTGCTGAGGAGCACTGAGCTTGAGGGAATCTATTACTTTTTTTTTTTTAAGTATTTATTTATTTATTTATTTATTTGAGGTGGGGAGGAGCAGAGGGGGAGAGAGAGAGAATGTGAAGCAGACTCCTGCACAGAGCATGGAGTCCAATGCAGGGCTGGATCCCACAACCATAAGATCATGACCTGAGCTAAAATTAAGAGTCGGACGCTCAACTGACTGAGTCACCCAGGTGCCCCTGGGGGAATCTACTACTTTTATAGCAAGCACTAAGCCTGCCTGCTCTTTGTCCTAGAGTGAGCTATTACCTCATCCCTCAAGGATACTCACTGCAAACACAAGTCTGAGATTTGGCCAGGTAAAGGGAAGTCAGGGCCTTGCAATCGTGGTACACCCACCAAGACATGTAGGAGTGTAATGATTTCCAGACTTATTTTTTTGTTCCAAGAAACAAATGGCATGGAGTTTAGAAAATGTCTTAAAGGCAACTTTTGAAATTAAAAAGTCAGTTTCTCCTGGATGTCATCCCTGATCCTCCCAACTCGATTTGGATTTGCCTTCTCAGAGAACAGAACACTGTATCTCCTGACTGAGCTGTAATAGTCAATTCATTTACCCCTCCATGGCATCCTCTACCCACTACACAGTCAGCTTTATGAATGTAAGTGTCATGTCTTTGAATTTACTGTGATGCCAAACACCTAACATGGTGTCTGATATCAGGGCAATACCATGTGCTTAATAATTTTTTGTTGAAAGAATTAGTGATTTAGAATATCTTATTTGAACAGGGGCTCTTAAGCCTTGGCAAACCCTACTCCTTCAGTTATATCAGAATTTAGCAAACTACCATCACTAGCACCCCTATATGGCTCTCTAATGCGGAGTTGGAAAAGACTCAGGAAAGCACTTGAAGGCTTTTTAACCCTCCCTCAAAAATCACCCCACTCACCAAATGCACACCACTGACCAGTGCACACCGTCTGCTCTGCTGACCGATTGTGCCAGGTTCAAACAGTGACTGGAAACAGGGGGACACATCTTAGATAGGAAGGAATACCAGCTACTGAATCCTTATCTCCAACACTGGTCAATTCCAACTCGCCTGGCAGTTTTAGAAAAGCCTACTTAGAGTATGTTTTAAAGGCATATAAGAGACCTCTGGTTAATTTTCCAAGAAAAAAAAAATGTGGGCTGGAGTAAAGGACCTCATTACCAGGAGAGTTCCTTTCCATACAACTTTGTCACTTCAGCTTTGGGATCCTATTTTATCAAATGCCCCAACATCATGTTCCAGAGACAAAGGATTGTTTGAAGCTGGCCCTCTCAGCTTTCCACAGCCACTCACTCTCCCAGGACATTACCCATGGTCCTTTTCCCTGCCAGCGAAATCTGTCCCCCTAATCTCACCAGGAAATCCAGGCCAGCTGCTGATTTCAAGCTCCTTTATCTGCTCCAGTAATGAGTTTCCTAGCATGCCCTGGGGCCCCACTTTGCCCACTCCCAGGCTGCAGTGCCAAGTGCAGTAATAAATAGCTGCCATGTGGAGTTACCCCAACACCCTCAAAAAGGAAGAGCAAACACAATGGTTTACCAACAATACTCACGTGCCCTCACTTGAGATTTCTCATTCCCAGGCCAGGCTCCCAGATACACACAATTCCCACTCCTTTCAATGGAGGTGACGTTAGGTGAATGGCTTTTCAGGCCAAGCCCTTAATTGTTTCTTTGATATCAGTATTTTGTTTTTATAATTCTGATGAATCTGGTGTCAACTCCTTGTGATAGGAGGGGACCTACTAGCTAGAGTAAAAAGCATGGATTTATAATCAAACATCTATGGGTTTAAATCTCCTTTTACAGTCCTACTAGTTGGGGGACATTGGCCAAGGTACCTTACTGTTTCTGAGCTTCAGCTTTATCACTGTACAATGGGACCAACAAATATATACCATTGGCCTATGTGGAAATTAAAGTGAATAACTCATGAAGGATATTTAATAAATGTTTGTTCCTTTCTCTAATGTTCTGTGACTTGATAAGGGCCAGAAGTAGCAAGGCCCAGACAGCGTTCCAAAACCTAGAAAAGTCAGTAATCGAGCTGAATTAAGAACTGTGAAAAGGTACCCCACAGAAGGGGAGAAAATATTTGCAGATCATGATAAGGGACTAGTGTCCAGAACATACTAAGTACTCTTACAACTCAACAATAAAAAGACAACCCAATTTTTAAAAAAACAGGCAACAGATCTGAATACACATTTCCCCAGAATAGATATGCAAATAGCCAACACGCATATGAAAAGACGTCCAGGGGCGCCTGGGTGGCTCAGCCGGTTAAGCGGCTGCCTTCAGCTCAGGTCATGTTCCCAGGGTCCTGGGATTGAGCCCTGCATCGGGCTCCCTGCTCAGCAGGAAGCCTGCTTCTCCCTCTCCCACTCCCCCTGCTTGTGTTCCTACTCTCGCTGTGTCTCTCTCTCTGTAGAATAAATAAAATCTTTAAAAAAAGAAAGATGCCCAAAATCATTACTTATCATGGAAATGCAAATCAAAACCACGGGACACCACTTTGCAATCACTAGGATGGCTATAATCAAAGACGGATGGTAACAAGTATTGGTGAGAATATGGAGAAACTGGAGCCCTCATATGTGGCTGGTGGGTGTATATAAGGTGCAGCTGCCATGGAAAACAGTTTGGCAGTTCCTCAAAATGACCTAGCAGTTTCCCTCCCAGGTATATACCCAAGAGAAATGAAAACACATGTTCACTCAAATATTTGTTCACATATGATCAGAGCAGCATTATTCATAATAATCCCAATATAGAAATAATCCAAATGCCCAAAGGATGAATGAGTAAATCAAATGTAGGATAGCCATACAATGGAATATGATTCAGCCATAAAAAGGAATGAAGGACAGATATATGCTACAACATGGATGAACCTTGAAAACATGATGCTAAGTCAAAGAAGGCAGTCACAGAAGACCACCTATTATTTGATTCCATTTATATGCAATGCCCATAATTGGTAAAGCTCTAGAGATGGAAAATAGATTAGTGGTTGTCTAGGTTTTCAGGAGGAGAAAGGGAACAATGGAGAGTGACTGCTCGTGGGTACAACATTTCTTTGGAACGTTATATAAATATTCTAAAATAAATAGCAGAGATAGATGCACAATTCTGTAAATATACTAAAAATCACTGAAATGTACATTTTAAACAGATGAATTTTATAGGTCAATTACATCTCAATAAAGCTGTTTAAAAAAACAGAACTCACCCAATGGAACCAAAAGCTGGTTCTTCCCAGCAGGGAGACCAGAACCACTGTCTAGAGAAACACTTGCCACTCCTGAAATGTGGGAGAGTAAACTTAGCCCCCTCTGATTTGTACCCAAGGCAGCAACCATGTCTTGGACCCAATGCACATTTGTTTAAAAAAAAAAAAATGTGGTATATATATATATGTATATACATATATATATATATACACATATATATATGCAATGGAATACTACTCACCCATCAAAATGAATGAAATCTTGCCATTTACAACAATGTGGATGGAACTAAAGGGTATTATGCTAAGCGAAATTAATCAGTCAGAGAAAGACAGATAACATATGATTTCACTCATGTGGAATTTAAGAAACAAAACAGATGAACATAAGGGAAGGGAAGGAAAAATAAAATAAGATGGAAATTGAGAGGGAGGCAAACCATAAGAGATGCTGAATTCTAGGAAACAAACTAAGCGTTGCTGGAGGGGTGATGGGTGGGGGGATGGGATAACTGGGTGATGGGCATTAAGGAGGGCACTTGATGTGATGAGTACTGGGTGTTATATGCAACTGAATGAGTCACTGAACTCTACCTCTGAAACTAGAAAAAAAAAAAAAAGAGCAAGAGTCTGGGAACAACCTAAGCAGTCATCAGTAGGAGACTAGTTAAATAAATTATGGTCCACCCATATAGAAAAAACAGTGTGCCATCATTAAAAATGTTTTAAATGAGAGTGTTCTCTGTGCATTATCATGCAAAATCTTCAAGATATATTGTTAAGAGAAAAAAACCAAGTGCAGGAATAGCAGTATGTGTAATTTATGTTAAAAGGGGGGGAGAGGATAAAATATGAATTCATAAAAAAAAAAAGAGAGAGGGGTATACATCCTGCTAGAAGGTGAGAGAGGATAATGCATGTGCAGGGTTGGCTCACATGGGTTCATCACTCGTGCTCCCAGGCAGTTCACAGGCAGGGTGGAAGCAGCAGCCCTAACTCTGTGGGATTTGCAATCACCTCAGTGGCTCCAGGGAAACATGATTGCTCCCTAATGATTATTTATTTTGTCATTATGAAGGTATATTGCCATGGCAGGAGGAATAAAGTAATTTTGTTTAAAAGTTCGTTAGCATGGGGCACCTGGTTGGCTCAGTGAGTTAAGCGTCTGACTTTGGCTCAGGTCATGATCTCAGAGTCCTGGGATCTGTCCTGGGATCGGGCCCAGCATCTCAACCATCTCTGTGCACTCAGCGGGGAGTCAGCTTGTCCCTCTTTCTCTGCCCCTCCCCCGCCAATGCATGCACACGCAAGCACTCTCTCTCTCTCTCTCTCAAATAAATAAATAAATTCTAAAAAATAAAAATAAAAAAATAAAAGTTTGTTAGCTTGATTAAGCCTTTTAAATGTTTGGAGACCTCTGTTTGTACTCTTGCCCCTATTCCTGAAAACTTTAGGGGTGACCTGTCTATGATACAAATTGGTATCTGAGCTGGGACTACCATTTGGGATGAACCCCATTTGCCACTGCCCCGGCAAGTCGCCACCCTAGATCAAGTCCCCTTGCTCTTCTTGCACCTAGATGTTAGAATAACCTCCAAACTGGTCTTCCCACTTCCTCCTCCTGCCACCCCACCCCCACCACAGTCGGTTTTCCACCAGCACCTAAAGTGATCCTTTTATAACATAAGTCAGATATGACTTCTCTTCTCAAAGCCCTGAGATGGCTAAAAGCCAGTGTCCTCACAGTGGTGTCAGGAGGAGCCTTCCCACGACCTCCTTTTCTATGCACCCTTGTTCACCCACTCACTCAACTCACTCCACGAGTGCCTCTCTGATAGTCCTCAAACTCACTGAGCAGGCTTGGAGTCTTTGTACTTGTCATTCCCTCTGCTTTTAATCCTTTTCCCCCCAGATATACAGGACACACTCCCTCCCTGATTTCACATCCTTGGGTAGATATCTTCTTAGTGAGAATTGCCCTGACCACCTATTCAGAATCAAATGCTAGTACCCCCTCCTCCTTTCCTGCTTTGTTTTTCTTCCTACACTTACCATCATCTATCACACCATCTAATTTCCAGATTTATTTCATTATCTGTCTCCCCCTTGAGCATGGAAGTTCCATAAGGTCTGATCCGTCCACTGTTGTATCCACAGCACCTAGAACAGTGCCTGCCTGGCACATTGTAGGGGTTTGAGAAATCTTTGCTGAATGGCTGAATAAATTAGTAAAGGAGCGGTGCTTTGCCTCAAAATTAGCAGCTCCAACATTTAAGGGCTGGGCAGAGATGAAAGAACCAGCCAAATCGAGAAGATCAGTTTCAGGGGTGAGCAAACAAGGAGACTGATATCCTGGAAGGCAGGTGGGCAGGAGGAATACCCAGCACTGTCGAAAGCCACAGAGAAGCAAAGCTCTGAAAAGTGAGGTTGAGTACAAAGAGGAATACAGGGATCTGGCTTGAAGATCTCCTGATGAAAACATGCTACAGAAATATTAAGCCCCATTTTGGTTGTCATGACTATTAATCATACTATTACTAATTTCTCCAGTGAGAAGATCTGAACGATCTTATCGTAACAGTGGCAAAGAGTAATGTTATCCTTATGTCACTTTCTTCATCTTTCTATAAACAGCTATAAAATGCCCAACTTCGTGGTGATTCCAGGAAACAAACTCAGGTCAGAGGATGCACATCTTATTACAGCACTGTATACATATTTATTTATTACGATCGCTGCTAAGTGTGACTGGGAACATTGCAGAACACTGTTAGATATGTTGTCCCTTTTGTGTTCCTGTTAGCATGATGTCAGGATTTAGGCAAAGGCTAATATGGAATCATAAAGCATCTGAGTTGAAGAATCATCAGACAGTGATTGAAAAGCTCCTGTGTGTCAGGCAATAATTGGGCTGCTTTCTGCTTTCACAGGATAAATAAGGTAGTCTTCCGAACAAGCGAGTGGAGAAATATTATTATTCCAATGTATGCCAAGAGCCCAGGCCCTGAAGTCACACAGCCTGGGTTTTCGTTCCCATCCTGCTACTTACCAGCCATGAGACCTCAGACATGCTTTTTAATCTCCCTGAGTCCTATAATAACAGCGTCTATCTTGTAGGAATAAAGTGAGGATTAAAACAAAAGAACATGTATAAAGTTCTCAACGTAGTAAGTAGCCCACAACAAGCTCTCAGAAAATATTTGGTTACAACAATTAGTGAAAATTGAACCTGAAAGAGCCTGGCTAAGTAATTTGCCCAAAGTATTCTATCTAGTAAGTGAGAGGGTCAAGACTTGGACCCAGGTCTTCCATGGCCTGATATAATTCTTTCCCCCATTGCATCATCATTATCTCACCATCTTTGCCAGGGACGGGGGACATCTTTGTTGAATGTGAAAGTGAACACAGCGAGCTGGGAGGGTCTTCTGCTCACGGTGATGTTAGGTGGGGCTTCAGTCCTCTGGGACCTCTACTGGACTGGCCCATCCAAAAGGGCTCACCCACATATCTGGCGCCTGGGCAGGGATAACGGGATGCTGGGCTTACCAAAGATGCCGGGACAGCAACAAAATACAGCACCAAGGCACCAACTGCCAACTCTTCAGGAAAGAGTCCTGCATACAGAACGCACATGCATTTCTACCACCACCCATGTCTGCTTTAGGATAACACGTAAGGTGTCAACTCCTTGAAATCAAAAACTAATCTGTGTTGTTCATTGCTGGATCCCCAGAACTGTGACTAGGACATGGCACAGCTCCATAAATATTTATTGGTAAGGAAGGGAGAGAGGGAATGAGGAAGGTCTGCCCGGCAGTGTATGTTGGTATGAAAGAAATAGCAGGACGTGTTTCTTTGAATGGTGAGCCCTGCCTCTTGCAGGTGAACATTCCACTTCCCAAACACAGAGACTATTTCCTTCCTCACCTGCCCCCAGAGAACAGGGCAGTATCTCCCATGTGACCCGCAGAAGCCACCCGATACCCTACCACTGTCACCATTTTCCGGCTCATCCATCAAAGCAGACAAGCACCAGAATCAACCAGTCACCATACAGTGTGACATTGCCATCCCCATGTGACCCCCCAGTGGACTCGGGCTCAATCCTATCAGAACCCCGGATACAGCCTAGCATAGGTATTTCTTAGAGCTCCTCAGTTGATTCCAATGCACAGCCAAGAAGCTGAGATTGAGAAGACAGCCACTTGTCTGGAGGACAGAGAACTCTTGATTTACACATACACACACACACACACACACACACACACCTCAAAAATCTAGCTCTTAGTGTGGCTCAGTCATTAAGCATCTGCCTTCGGCTCAGGTCATGGTCCCAGGGTCCTGGGATCAAGCCCCACATCGGGCTCCCTGCTCGGTGGGAAGCCTGCTTCCTCTTCTCCCTCTCTCCCTGCTTGTGTTCCCTCTCTTACTGTGTCTCTTTCTGTCAAATAAATAAATAAAATCTAAAAAAAAAAAATCTAGCTCTTAGAGCCTACAGAGGAGTGGAGTTCCACTTCATCTGAACTCCTCTTAACATACCTTAGCTGTCCACCTTCTTCTCCACATTTTAATTTTCATTAGCTGTGTGTTTGTCATCTCTTCTGATTGTGAATTCCTGGAGGATAGGATTCTTCTTCCTCCACCCCTTGAGCTCCAAAGAGCACCTGGCATTTACGGATGTTCCCCCAGCTGCTGATCGTGTGAGTAAGCTGTAGCCTGAAGGAAAGCACTTAGAGTACAGGAGCTGGTCTCGCAGCAAATCCTACAAGGATTTCCCTATTCATCCTCTGCTTTTCTTCTCTGACTGCCTCCTTCCTTTCCTCTGCTCTGGCACTGGACTTTCCTACCCATTTCCTGGCTCTCTAGCAAAGTGGGGAGATCCTGGCTGAGAACGCAATTTCTCAGCATTGGGCTGTGTCAATCCTGCTGGGAGGTTGCTGCTTTAAATAAATGCATCTGGGCATCTCAGATTTGCAGTGCACACCCACCTCGATCTTCCCTATAGCTTCAGATCATTTGAACCGGCTCAGACTCCCACAGAGAGATGGCTAATAAGCTAAAGGGAAAGAAGAATGTCTAACTGAATGGGGGGCAATGGGGATCCTGGCCAAAATTCCCCATCGAAGACACAAAAATCAATTTTGAATGGATTTGGACAGACAGTTCTGCCAGGACATTCCAGCGGTGTCTAAACATCAGCGGCGAACAAGGAGAATGTGTGTTGTTCTGCAGGATCACCTGAGCTGCCAGGGAACTCAATACCTCCAGCTCCGGACCTCCGGCCGCAGCCTGACACCCCTCCTTCTCCCTGAGACCCTCAGTCACCGTAATGCACCACCTTCCTCCCCAAGGAGCAAGTCTGCTGCTAGCCTAGGGAGAGCTGGGTTCTTGCACTTTTGTTTCCTATCCAGCCAAAAAAATTAGTGGAGATGCCACATTTAGGCCCAGAGCAGGTGAGCCAGGTAAAGCTCTTGGACTTAAAACTAAATCCACATGAAACCTAAGAAAACAGCTTCTTCCTCCCTCCCCCGCCTCCATGTCTTATTAGCTACAGACAGCTGAAGAACTGCCCCCTACTCCCACCCTCCCACATGAACCACAGAAACATCACTATGTAAGGAATGACAAATGGGTTTGCTCTACAATGCAAACTCCAATAGATTGATAATGCCTGCTGGGACCAGCCCTCCCTGAGGCTCAGTGGAAAATTACATTTGATTAGTGATGTCTGCCATGTGCCTGGATAGAAGATGGTAGAGTGTTCACCTTGTTTTTATCAACCTCCAGGGGAAGATCAAGGCTCCCCATTAATAGGGAAGGAATTCCCACATAATGCTGACACTGGAGCTGTGGAGATAGGTAGTGTAGCTTGGGTGGGAGGCTGAAGTAGAGCTAGTTCTCTTCCATGGGATGGGCTCTTCCTCTCTTTCCTTTGTAACTGAGGAAATGAGATAACCCCCTTAGTCGGGGGCATCCTGCATCTCAGAGGACAAAGGCGGGAGGTGGAAGACAAGGCCTGGGTGACTCTGGGAAAAGGAGCAAAGGGAATTCTCCAGACTCCCATCCCAGCCACCCAGTCAGAAAGAAGGCAGGGAAGAACAGGGTTCAGGCTCTGGTGAGAAGTAACTGGCATTGTCTTGCTCCCCCTGCACAGATATCTCTAGAATCCTAAGCAAGGTGGGGCAGGCAGCTGGGTGAGGATTCGGAATTGGGAGAATGATAATCCCTGTCCTCTCTCCTCTGTCTTAGCCCTGTCAGTGAGGAAGGCTCTTACTGCAAAGGAGATGGAAAGAAATGGGCATCTTGGGGCGCCTGGGTGGCTCAGCCGGTTAAGCGGCTGCCTTCAGCTCAGGTCATGATCCCAGGGTCCTGGGATCGAGCCCCACATCAGGCTTCCTGCTCAGCGGGGAGCCTGCTTCTCCCTCTCCCTCTGCCTGCCTCTCTGCCTATTTGTTCTCTCTCTCTGTCAAATAAATAAATAAAATCTTTAAAAAAAAAAAAAAAGAAAAGAAATGGGCATCTTATAGGGGTGGAGAGGGAGTTCTATTTTTTAAACATTTTTCTTATTTATGCAAATCATCCAGAAAAACATGGTGTACAACCTACAAGCTGGGGAGGGCCTTGTTATATATGAGCCCAACCAAAAAACAAATTTTTTTTCAAAGCCACAGTGAACCATAAATTGGACCTGAATTTGCAAAACAGCTTCTGTTTTGTTTGTTGGTTGGCTTGTTCTTTGCCTTTTAAAACAAAAACAATAACAAGAAAGCTGGACTGCAGTAACTTTGATGCTATCTGATAGCATTGGCCCTGCTCCGACAACCTCCCTCCTTGTCTGTGTCTGAGTAAAAATAAAATGCAAGTATGTTATCTAGGGTAGGAAGAAAGGCATGCATTCCCATTATCACATTAACAGATTAGCTAGACTCCAAGAGCCGGCCCCGAGGAAACATGGACAGGATGTCCACATTTCTACAGGGAGGGAAGAGGGTAGAAAAATCCTGACAGGAGGGAAGAGTCTGGTACCTCGGCATGGTGTTCTGAAGACAGGGGCCAATGAGGAGACAATTGGCAGTAGGCTAGGTGAGGAAGGGCCAAAACTGGTCGAGGGATCTGAAAGGAGAAGGCCAGATGTGTCAATCTGGTGGCACTTATATCTCCATCTTATTTAGAACCAGCCCCAAAAGCCTAGTTCCTCAGCTTGTCTCTGCCATGTCCCCATGTAACCCTTTGCTGTTGAAAGGAACCACTCCTGGGGTGGCCTGTTAAATAGATGTTAACTTGCAGTCTCTTCATCAGAGATACATTAGCTTTCCTTATTTAAAAAAAAATACACCCACACACACAGAATGGGATTTTGACCCACTGAGACCCCATAGAAAGACCTCTTTGGACAGAGTTTCAACCCAAGGCTTTGACAGGCTCCTGGGGCTCCTGATGGGAGCTTTGTTGAGAACTTTCTTAAGGTTTGGCAAGATTCTATTTTCCTTCCATCAGGTATTTCCTACTTTACGAAAGGAAAAATTCTTAGCTTCTGTATTTAGAAATTTAATACCAAAAAAAAAACAGGGCCTCGTACACATGAAAGACAGAAAAACCCAGAAAACCATCCTCAGGAGGCACCTCAGTTTTGGTCAGTCAGTCAGCAGGATGTGTTGACCATGTGGCTTTCTCTCTACACCACACCGAGCAAGGCACAGACAGAGTAGCTGAAGGCTTGGCCCCTGAGGGCAACAAGCAAATTCCCTTCATTCAACAGAAACACACTGAGTCCTTTCTATAAGCAAGGCATTGTGCTTTGGAAAAAGAGGTTCTATTAGACAAGGGCCCTATTTTCTGAAATATACACAAATCACTCTAGGAAATGGAAAAATGTGGTAAGAGTTATAAGAGAGTTTAGAGAAAGTGCTCAGGACCATGAGTTAAGAGGGGAATGAACTTCCAGCTGAGGTAACCCAAAAAGACCCTGTAAAGAAGATGGCAGTTGAGTTAGGGATGGAGGGATTGGCTCCTCAGAGTAGGTTTATCTCAGAAATGAGGGAGGAAGGTGAGGTGGTGAAAAACATGGGTGCTAGAGCCAGGATGCCAGGGTTCCAGCTCAGGCTCCACCACCACCCATCAACAAGTTTACTTATGCTTCTGAGCCTCAGCTTCTCTCGTCTGTGAATTGGGGCCAATAATATTTACTTCTTAGGGATAGATGAAAGGATTAAATGAGGTAATTCATGAAAAAATTCTTGGCATAGAAAGTACTCAAGGGATGTTACCCCATAATTCATGTTTTAAAAGATGGGGATCATGAGGACTATATAAGATGGCTGACAGAAGTCTAGCCTGACAGTGGAGGAAAGGCTGGGTCACAGGCATACAATAAGAAGTTTTGACCTGCTCCCAAAAGTACCATGCTGAATGAAATAACTCAGAAGGAGTGATTCACAGAACCCAAGTCACACAGAGACAAGCCATTGTCAAGGCAAGGTCCCCTCTCACAGGGGAACAGAAAGGTCCTTTGGCCCAAATGTCACCATCAAAAAGGCCTCAAGTTCACATTTTTTATATTACCTCCAACTGAGTTTATTCACAGAAATACAGAGAGCCATTGCCACCCATTGTAAACTTACGTAAACATTTAATCCCACCAACTTTGGGCATTTCTTTTTAATAAACCAGGTGCCCAAAAAATGGAAGTGGCCCAGGCTCCACTTGACTTTTGAAAGGTCATAAGGCAACTTTAGGTAACCTGAGGTCTCCGATCAAGTCCAGTCAATGATGGGAAGTCAATCGAACAGCAGCCATGCAGTGTCTAGCCTAAAGTAGCCATGCTCATAAGCCTCATTATTATATGTGGACTTTGGAAATGAGACCACTAGGCTTACCTGCTCTTACAATAGCATGAGCAAGAGCACAGAAGCAAGAAGCCAGGTGCATGCAGAGGACAGAAAGTCATGAAGGCTGGTTGAGTATGGAGCCCATAAAAAGAGGGAGAGGCCCCAGGGCTGGGAACACAAGTGGGAACCAGATGGCAGAGGAAAGACTCAAAATTCATGCCAGCTTTGATTGGTGTTTGCCAATTTACACAACTAACAGTGGAAGCAAACGGAGTCATTTCTCAGTTCCTCAGTGGTCATTATTAATTCTGGGACAGCATTCTTTGCTTCCACCATCTCAACCATCTCAAAAAGATCTGCCATCCCTTCATGTCCCTTCCTCTTCCTTAGGAACTGCAGCAGATGCTCCTTCCCATTTCCTAGATGTATTATTTGCTCAGATATCAAAGAATGAAATGCCCAAGGAGTGAAATCTGTCCATGGCCATTAAGCTATTCATTGCAAAGACATTGGCTGGTTTGACTCCTTGGTCTTTTTAAAATTTACCAAACATCTTTCCATCTACATAATCTATTTGATTAGGATCAAGTTTTAGAGGTCAAGTTATAAAGATCAAAAATTCAGACATGTGTTTAGGCAAAAGGTTTTTATTGTGAAAGGCAGTCTAAGAAGTGTAACTTGGACTGCAATAGAGAATATTCCAGGATCTTTCAATGGCTTGTGAAACCATGAGGCAGAATGTTAAAATAAGATCCTTCCAGAGAACCTGGATAAACAATATGGAAGAGACAGCTGGTTGCCTTCCAAATGTCCATTCTCCCCTCAGAGGCAGGAAGCAAGAGATTGCAATTGTTAGTTTAGACATCTTCCTATATGGCTAAGCCTCAGTCCAAGAAACGTTGGTCAAAGTGTTGTATGGGATTTCCAGAAAGGTCCATTGAAGAAGCTGACTGGGATGGAGCCCATATCCTCGTGCACCTCTGCTTTCTTTCCTTCTTCCAAGTAGAAGTACGCATGTAATGACCAAAATACCAACAACCATCCTGGGCCATGAAGCAACCTTGAGTATGAAAGTCACACATTGGCAGATGGTAGTTGGAAAGATAAAAGGTGCTGGATCTCTGGTGACCATGACACAACCATGTTAGTCCTGGACTACCTACTGCTAGATTTCTTTTACAAGAAGAAATAACTTTTGAGTTTTAACCACTATCTTTTCTTTCCTAGGCATCTGTCTCAAATCCTAACTAATACAGATCTCTGTGGTTGTTTATATCCAACCACATGAGAGAGGACAGAGCCAAGCCCCATCCTCCCTACTTGTCAAACATCTTTGCAAATCTACTCCTGCAATAAATACTTAGCACCACCAGCCAGCCCCTGAGAGGAGGGATAAGAAAATGTGGGGACTAATTCAGATGGTACCTGGTTCTTTGGCAAAATTCGCCTTTTAGATACTACTTCTTCCAGAAAAGCTTTCATGATCCCCAAATCCAAATAAGGTCTCTATTTGAATATCTCCAACACCTACTATGTTACAATCACCTGTTGAGAGGGCAAAAAGTGGAAAAAAGAAGGAGTCATGGCCTGGAAGTACTCTCATGGTCTGGTGGTAGAGAAAAGGCCTATGACCAGGTTATTTTGGTATAACATATGAGTAACAAGATAGAGATATGTCCAAGAAGCTTTGAGAGCACAGAGAGAAGTAGTTGATACCATCTTGGCTGGGCTCTCTTGGGGAGATACCACCTGAGCTGAACTTTGGAGAAAAGTAGTCTCTTACATCATGTTCTCTAGAAGGAAAATCTGAGATGGGGATTCATGTCCAAGCAACTAGAAGGAAAACCTGAGGTGGGGATTCATGTCTAAGCGATTTATTGAGGGAGTGACCTTAGAAGAGGACTGTAGAGGATTATAGGAAGCTGGAAAGCACAAGGGAAGAAGAGCAAAGATGTGGATCAGTCTGGTATCAGCCCGAACCCACTGGGAGCTCTGGATTGTGAGCAACTCAACATAGTGAAGTGTCCCTCCTTGCAGCAAGGAGGCTGGGCTCTTGTAACCCAGTAGCATTCAGTCAAAGGCTGCTGGCTGCAGGACATGACCTTCAAGGCATTTCCCTTCCAGGAGACTTCCTGATCAAGGGCAATTCTCTGGAAAAGAGTACAGCAATGGGCAATCAGCTGCCAATATTCAGAGCCACTGGGTGCAGGTGGGTGCACCAGGCCAGCAAAATAAGACCAACTGCATCATTTTAGGTTGGAAGGTGATCTAGGCTGGAGGAACAGCATGAGCAAAAAGCACCCAAGTCCTGCTAGCTGTGTGTGGGTTGGGAGGTGGTGTAAGTAATCCTTACTAGTTCAGAGAATATGAGGCAGAGAGAGGGGGGAGAGAAGACCAGGGAAATTAGCAGAACCAGATCACAGATGATTTTCTTTGCCATGCTACAAGATTCAGAGTCCATTCTCTATTAATAATAATGGCATCAACATGAATAATAAGCCTATTATTTATTTCTTTTTTTTATTTGAGTATAGATGACACACAATGTTGCATTAGTTTCAGGTGCACAACTTAGTAATTTGACAAGTTTACATATTATGCTATGTTCACCACAAATGTAGCTACCATCTGTCCCATTACATCACTATTATAATATCATTAACTGTATTCCTTATGCTCTGCTTTTTATTCCCATGACTTACTCATTCCATACCCAATAGTGGAATTATTGGATCCTATGGTATTTTTATTTTTAATTTTTTTGAGACACTCCATACTGTTTTCCACAATGGCTGCACCAATTTACATTTCTACCAACAGTGCACAAGGGTCCTTTTTTCTCCACATCCTAGCCAACACTTATTGTTTCTTGTGATTTTGATTTTAGCCATTCTGACAGATGTAAGGTGATATCTCCTTGTGGTTTTGATTTGCATTTCCCTGATACCGAGTGATGTTTGAGCATCTTTTCATGTGTCTGCTGGCCATCGTATGTCTTTGGAAAAATATCTATTCAGGTCCTCTGCCATTTTTTATTCAGATTGTGTGGGGGCTTTTTTGGTGTTGGGTTGTATAAGTTCTTTATATATTTTGGATATTAACCCCTTATCAGATAGATCATTTGCAACTATCTTCCCCCTTTCAGTAGGTTGTCTTTTGTTTTCTTGATGGTTTCTTTTGCTGTGCAAAAGCTTTTTATTTTAATTAAGTCCTGATAGTTTATTTTTGCTTCTGTTTCCTTTGCCTTAGAAGACATATCTAGAAAAATGCTGCTATGCCCAATGTCAGAGAATTTACTGCCTGTGTTCTCTTCTAGTATTTTTATGGTTTCAGGTCTCACAAATGGGTGTTTAATCCATTTTGAGTTTATTTTTTTGTATGGCGTAGGAAAGCAGTCCAATTTCATTTTTTTACATGTAGCTGTCCAGTTTTCCCAACACCATTTATTGAAAAGACTGTATTTTTTCCATTGTATACTCTTGCCTCTTCATTGTAGATTAATTGACCATATAAATGTGGGTTTATTTCTGGGGTCTCTATTCTGTTTTGTTGATCTATTTATTATTTTTGTGCCAGTACCATACTGTTTTGATTACTACAGCTTTGTAGTATAACTTGAAATCCAGAATTGTGCAATCTCCAGTTTTGTTCTTCTTCTCAAGATTGCTTAGGCTATTTGGGGGTCTTCTGTGGTCCCATACAAATTTTAGTATTACTTGTTCTAGTTTTGTGGAAAGTGCTGTTGGTATTTTGATAGGGATGGCATTGAATCTATAGATCACTTTGGGTAGTATGGACATTTTGACAATATTAATTCTTCCAGTCCATGAGCATGGAATATCTTTCCATTTGTTTGTGTCATCTTCAGTTTCTTTCATCAGTGTTTTATAGTTTTCAGAGTACAAGTCTTTCACTTCTTTGGTTACATTTATTCCTAGGTTTTATATTCTTTTTGGTACTGTTGTAATGGTGTTGTTTTTTTAATTTCTTTTTCTATGACTTCATTGTTAGTGTATAGAAATGCTACCAATTTCTGGGTAAAAATTTTGTATCAATTTTACTTAATTCATTTATCTATTATTTATTTCATGGTTAATGTGTGCCAATGTCTGAGGGCCTTATATATTTTTTTTCTTTTTAATCCTATTACATTGTATGGGGCAAATAGTATGGGGAAAAAATGAAGTAATTTGTCTGAGAGCATACAAATAATAGAGCAAGGATTGGAACCTACTGTCAGAATACGTGCTCATCTTGCCATAATGCAAAGAAATGATGCATCCAGATCTGCATTACAAATATTGCATTCGGGACACCCTGTCCTGTCCTTGCTAACTCCTCACTAACACATACTTCTGGGTGCTTCTGCCCTTACATTTTCCACTGGAAAAAACTTGAACTCTCCAATTGTGGCCCACTAGGTCCCACTTCCAACTGCTAAAGCATCCCCTGCTGATACCCTTTCTTCCCCTCCTCCAGGCTCCCTTGACAAATCCTCCCCACATCTCACGAGAGCCATCCTGGAATCCCACCCTCCCACTAACCAGTTGCCAGGCCCACCCCAGGCAGATCTGACCCTGGGCTGCTCCCAGCACTGCCTGTCCAACCGAACCAGCCTACTCTTTGGCCTTCTCTACCCAAGGGCAAAGCAGAACAAGGTGTTCAGGGAGCCCAAGTGGAGAGGACAGACCTCTGAAGTCATGCTCAGACAATCTATAATGGCCAGGGCTCTACTGTCTAATAGCAGAAATTCAGCAGATGTATCCTCTAGGACTACAAAATAGTTACTTCCGATGAAGGGAGGCGGAGGACAGGAGGCCCCTACAGGTGGCTGTCAGTTGTTGTCGGTGTTCTATTTTCCATACTGTGGTCTTATTTAAAATAAATTACTATCTTAATCAAAAGAGGGCCTTGCACATGGGCCAACAATGAAAGTGTGTCATGGACCAAGGATTAGAATGAATCTAGTTTGTGCTCCTAGGTCAGATATGCCTCTATCTCCACCAGGCAGAATTACTACTCAATGAATGAATTCCCACAAGGAAAATTGCTCTCAGGTTATGGCTAGAAAGGATCAGAAGCAGAAGGAGAGGGTTCCCTACAGTGCTGAAATGTTCTTTTTCTGGTGCTGGTTCCTTGGATAGGTTCATTCTATGAAAAGTCAGTGAACTATACACTCATGATATATCTGCCCATGTGTATCATTTTTTTTCAAAGAATAGAAAGACTTTTTTTTTAATTGCTCTACTTGCACTTAAGATCCAGTGGACCCAATATGCATATATAAAAGCACCCCAGAACAAGACTGGAGTACACAACCACAATATTGCCTTTTGGTGAATTCCTTCAGGAAACAGGCTAGAAGCCTGTGCCAAGCTGGGCCATATTGGAGCCCAAGGCAAAAGGAAAAATCAGTAATACTGATCTTGGCTTTATTTAAATTTTTTGTATTTTGTTCATCATGGACTTTTTCACCTTAATTTTGATTAAAAAAAAACTTGTATTAAAATTTTTTATATCTTGATTACTGAGCTTCTTGGCGCCAATTTAAATTTTGTACCATCCTCTTCCCAGTCCTGGTGGTAACCAGAACCAGCTCATCATTGACCCTGGCTCATCAAAAACCCAAATTCCATATTCCCCATGGAAATGTCCATGCTACCAAGAGCACAAAGAACAACTCTGATAATAACAGGTTCCTTAGTAATAACCTCAGCCTGTCCACTGATGTAGAGTCTACACTGTACTTCCACGTTATTTCACTTATCCTCACAGTAAACTTGGTGAAGACATCAGTAATATCTCATTTTGTAGGTAAAATATGAGGCTTTGCATTGGTAGGAAACTAACCTTTCCAAGATTATTTTGAGCAGGGACGGTGTATAACCGATCTCTCTATAACTCTCAGTGTCTAGGACACCTTCTTGGAGTTCAAGAATCAGACTGCGTGCCTCCGAATCTTGGATCCACCATTTCCTAGATGACTGTGTGACCTTGAGCAAATTACTGAATTTTTCTAAGCTTCATTTTGCCATCTGCAAAAGGAAGATAAGAATAATCGATTTGCTGTGAGGATTATATAAGCCTATCCATGTAATGTACTTAGCAATGTGTTTGGTACAGAGTAGGTGCTTAATAAATGTTAACTATTTTTGCATGTAGTACAGACTTGGAAATACTCACAGAAAGGACTGGCTGGCACGATAAACTTTTGGTAGGGGGCACCTTTCAGCTGCCATCAAATCACCCTGAGAATGGAGCTTCCACTGGAATCCATTATCAGAAAAATTATCTGAATCCTGGAAATAGATAAAAGAGATTACTGAGTGTTCTTTTGATGCAGCGCTGGTCTTGACTTTCTAGTTCCTGAGCTATTTTACAACTCTGTAAGGGCACAGGTTAACTTGTAGAATTTTGACTGGTGGAGGTGCAAATAATTTAAGTCCAGGAAGCAGACACCCCATAGATTGCGATGTATGGCCCTACCAGACTTTAACCCAGCAGTGTGTGTGTGTATGTGTGCGCAATATAATTATGCTATATCAAATATATTATACATATTAGATGTTCTATATAATTATTATTATTTGAGAAGCTGGGGATATATACATGCATACATATGTTTATATATTATATATTATGTTATAAAACATAATTATATATAGCATGTTATATATTATATAATAACTGTAATTATATATCATGCTGTTATAACATGTAATTATAATTATATCATAAATATATATAATATATACATATTTACACATATATACATATATTATACATATATATTTTTTATACACACACACAGGTATGTATATATCCCTAGCTTTTCAAATGCCCTTTGGACAGGTTTCAACATATTTCTGGTTCTTTAACTAATTAATGAGTTGAATAAAATCTTTGACATGTATTCCTTTCGTATTTGCATGAGTCTTTTTTTTTGTTTTTAGAGTCATGCTTTTTTAACCTTTTGAAAATTATACTTTAACACCATGCACAGAGACAAGCCTTCTCTGGGGGCCCAAACAAGGCCTTTAAGGAAGCCATGTGATTCCTGGCTGAACAGAAACATCTCAGCGACACCTTTCAAATTTGAGTTGGCCACTGAGCAGCCCTGGCCCTGGCCCCCTGCCGCAAGCACAGAGAGTGTGGGAGCTTTAGGACTTGACTCCCAAGCTCCACTGAGGAGCTTTCCTCCCCGGCTTCCAAGTGAGGCTTCAGGTCAAAGCAGAGGCCGGACCAGCCCCCTAGGGCTTACCAATTATTTGGCAAAGTGCAGCGATAACATTCTACAAATTTCCTCACATTGTTCTGCCTGGCTCTGAATGCTCCCAGATGGGATACTCTAGAGATAAATGACGGGAAAAGGATGGAGAATTTGGGTCTCCCCCTTCACACATCCCAGTCACTCCCATTATTACCTCCCAGCCACTCAAGATGAATGTGACCTTGTCTCACCTTCTCATTCTACTTTCTGGCAAAAGCTAGAATTAGAAAGTCTCTTACCTCCTTTGGAATCCCAATGAAGATCCCCTTCTACTGGAGTCAGAATAAAACATTAGTGCTGCCCAGCGGGGCTTGTGGTAATAGGCAGCTGTCTCTGAGTCCTGCTTTTGTGGGGACCAGCGGTGAGCATGAGAGGGGGAGCCATATTCTGGTATCCTCTTCTCTCAGCCCAGCCCTCAATCTCCTTCCAGCCAGGACCTCCTAGTTTCCTTCCTTTGCTCCCACCCTATCCCCAGACCCCATCCTAATTGCAAGAGAAAACTTTTGATCAAACGAAGGAGAGAAAAATAGCCATCCTACCATAGCCTTAATTTTTAAAAATCATTCATTCAGCAGATATTTATTGAGTTCTTCATATTTGCCAGATACTGTGCTAGGATCTGGGGTCACAATAGACCCCAGCTATTCCTGAAGTTTACATTCAGTGGGTAAGGAAGGAGACAATAAATCCCTAAACACATGAGTGCATAAAGAATACCATTACAGATTACCATGGGTGCTATGAACTAAACACTAGGGGTGGGGGACGTGTAGAGTATCTCCTCGAGATGTGGTTTTTGGGAAAGAGTTCTCCAAGAAAGAGATACTTAAACTCTGATGTAGATGTTGAGGGAAAAGTCAGGCTTAGGAAAGCGTGGAGGAAGGAGAATAGAGTGACCAGCAACCACAGTGTCATGGTGTGTGAAGAGTCTGGTGTGTGAGAGGAGTGCTGGGGGCTAACAAGACCCCAAGATGGGTCCAGGTGAGTCTCACCTCCTGATACTCATACCCTTATGTAGCTCCCCCACACAGTGAATTGGGCTGGTCTATGTAACCAATAAAATGTTGCAAAACTGAAGGAATGTGCCTTCTAAGCCTAGGTCATAAAGGGCATTGCAGATTCTGTTGTGCTCTCTTGGATCACTCAAGCAGCACTACAGAATGATCCACATGGCAAGGACCTAAGGGCTCCTGCGAAGAAAGCAAAGTGAATGAGCCACCTTGGAAGCTGGTCCTCCAGTCAAGCCTCCAGATGATGGCAGCCTCATGAGACACCCTGAACCAGAGCCACCCAGCTCCATCATTTCTCAGTTCCTGACCTACCGGAACTGTGTGAGGCATTCAACGCTGATTGCTGTCATTTATGTGAGCCTTGGGTAATTTGTTACACAGCACTAGGTAACTAATATAGCCACCCAAATGTGGTGAGCCAGGCAGAGAGTGGTGGAAGATGAAAGCAGAACAGTTAGCCATGGCCAGATCACATGGTGACTAGGGGATACAGTGAGAGTTTGGATTTTGTTCTAAGTTTGATGGAAATTTAAGGTATGGTTTACACAGAGGAGTGGTGTGATCTAATTTGCGTTTCATCAACAGCATTGCATTGCGAAGAATAGATTTGAGAGGGATAAAAGAAGAAGCAAAGAGACCAACTGGGAGACTATTGCACTGCTCCAGGATGTTCAGAAAGGTGAGGGTGGCTTGGATTGGGCAGGTGGCAGCAGAGACAGAGAGGAGGGGATCCATTCAAGATATATTCTGGAGGCAGAATTATCAGGGCCTGTTGATAAATGGGATGGAGGAGATTAGGGAAAGGGAAGAATCAAGACTGTACGAGTCCGGGTTCTCCAGAAAAACAGAACAAATGAGATACATATGAACCTATAGGTATAGTGAGATAGAGAAAGAGAATTATTAGAAGGTACTGGTTCACATGATTTTGGAGGCTGAGAGGTCCCACAATCAGCTTTCTGCAAGCTGGAGGCCCAGAAAAGCCAGGTGTGTGGTTGGGAGCCCAGAGAGCTGCAGAGCTGGAGTGTGGATTCCAGTCTGAGTCTCAAGGCCTGGGAACCAGGAGTGATGACGGCAGGAGAAGGTCAGTGTCCCACTCAAGTACCCAGGCACAGCACAGACTCAACCTTCCTCCACTCTTTGTAATATCCAGGCTTTCAGTGGATGGCATGGTGCCCACCCACGTTAGGGAGAACCACCTACTTTACTCAAGTCAACACCAACTCAAATGCTGATCCCTTCTGGAAAAACACCCTCATAGAAACACCCAGAAATAATGTTTAGCCAGATAATTTTGCATCCTGCAGCCCAGTCAAGTTGACACATGAACTTAACTATCACAAACAGGACACCTACGTTTTTAGTTTGAGTAACTGGATGGAAGGCGGTGCCATTTATTGTGATGAAGAACACACAGAGGAATAGGTTTGGAGGTAAAAGCATCAAAAGAGAAAGAGTAACTCATTTTTTATTACATTTGGGGGCCTCTGGTACAACACGGGTATAATTATACAGACGCGACATTAGATTCACCTTATCAACCCAGTTTTACTCAGTAGCCCTCCTTCAGCTACTTGGACCTTTGCACTGTGCAAGATCCACTGGCCCTTTGCTCCCCTCGCAGGTAGCTGGGTGCCACAGTCCAGAGAGACCACGGGGCCATTTTGGCAATTGTATAGTTAGCACACATTTCACTGAATTTTCCCCCTCAGAATCCGGGTGGTCTGCTCATTTATAAAGGACACAATCTTGTCCCTTAAGCCCAGTGATATCAACCTCTCCAGAGACTGTAGTGCTCGCTTCAGCAGCACACGTACTAAGATTGGAACGATACAGAGAAGATTAGCATGGCCCTTGCGCAAAGATGATGCGTCACCTCTCCAGAGAGTGTAGTATGATTTTTCGCTTTAATTGATTTCTTTTGTCCCTACTGCTCTGTTTGAGTTTCTTTATGTGTTTGCACTAAAGACTGAATTGTTTAAAAATTTGGTATCATAGGGGCGCCTGGGTGGCTCAGATGGTTGAGCGTCTGCCTTCGGCTCAGGTCATGATCCCAGAGTCCTGGGATCGAGCCCCGCATCGGGCTCCCTGCTCGGTGGGAAACCTGCTTCTCCCTCTCCCACTCCCCCCTGCTTGTGTGCCCTCTCTCGCTGTGTCTCTCTCTGTCAGGTAGATAAATAAAATCTTTAAAAAAAAAAAAAATTTGGTATCATAACTATAATTCAAGAGCAAAGTCTTAATTATGCTCTGTATAATGGATTAATGAGAGCAAGTAAACAGACACATTATAGAGAGTAATTGATGAAGGGCAATGCTTTGTCAGGCTAAATTAACAAATGAAGTAATTTCACACATTTTAATGGGATTTGGTGGTTGTATTGTTTTATTTGTTTTTGTTTTGTTTTTTTAACAGAATGGAGGTCAATCTGAAGGCTTGCAATGAAAATATTTCTTCTCCACTAAAAGTAGTAGTGTGTTTCAGCTCTGGATGATGTGCCCTATTCTGAGGGATTTTCAGAATAGAATTGCTATTATCAAGCGGAGAACAGTGTTGGCTGTCAGAGGGTCCCAGGAGGGGCGGCCCTGGGGTCAGATCCTCGGCTCTGTCCCACCCCTTCTGGCAGTACTCAGACCGGCTGCTCTCCCCACTGCATATTGAAGATGCCAGGCTAAATCTCAAACTGTCAAGCCTCATGACAACTGTGCCTTGTTAGCCATGACTCCAACTCTGTCCCCAGACTCTAAGTTCCCAGGAGCTTAGTGGCAACGAGTGGGGCTTATTACAATGGATCTTCCCAAGCACTTAGCACAGTGTCAGTAAATGCTGGCTGTTATCACTCAAAAGAAAGAGAGGAAAAGTTACATATACGGATGCAAATATAGATATGGATGACGCACATATTTATGAATGGAAAAAAGACTGAAGGAAGTACAATGAACCATTGGCAAAGGTTACCTCTGTGAAATAGGATGGTGCTTGATTTTTTTATTTTTCCTTTTCAATATTTTCTACAATAAACATTTGTTCATTCAACAAATACTTTTTTCATGCTTACCACACATTAGGCATTGTGCTAGGCCCTGGGGGATAGAAAGATGGAACAGACACAGTCCCAGCCGCAGAGCTGACATCTAGTGTGGGGGACAGGGAGGGACAAAGGTGAGGGACAGTGCACAACTTCAAAGCTATCATCAACATCACATACATCCCAGACCTGAATATTTCATTGAGTTTTCCTGCAGATAAACATACAGAGTCTTGAAAAAGGGATGTCTTTTTAAAATTCATATAAAACTGGGGGCACCTGGGTGGCTCAGTTGGTAGACCATGCAACTCTTGATCTCAGGGTCATGAGTTCAGTCCCCACCTTGGGCATGGAACCTACTTTAAAAAAAATTAAAATTCACATAAAACCATCAAATGGGGTAGCAGTGACCATGAGCAGTTACAATGCAATGTGAGTGTAGTGATGAAGATACAGAAGATATCATGTAAGCACGTCTGAAGGCAGTTTTGGGAGTAGGGGAACGTTTCCATAGGAAGTAACATTTCCATCAAGCCTGAAAGACAAGAATTGCTACTACGTTTATAACCAGGATAAAACAAAGGGCTTAAAAATTAATATTGGCTGCTATTGGATGAATGGCTATTGAACACTGAATGTGAATGAATGAATGAATGAATGCATATATGAAAAAATGAATACATGATTTTTAAAAATCAGAAAGGTCAAATGATTGGTCCATTTACCACCAGCTTGAGGAAAAACCATAAGTGGAAAAACAATTGCCTGACTTTCAGCCCAAAGTTGTTCCTTCAGGCCCTCGCTACTCAAAGTGTGGTCCACGGACCAGCTGCATCAGCATCACCCAGAACTTGTTAGAAATTCAGAATCTCGGGGTGCCTGGGTGGCTCAGTCAGTTGGGCGGCTGCCTTCAGCTCAGGTCATGATCCTGGAGTCCCTGGATCGAGTCCTGCATCGGGCTCCCTGCTCGGCAGGGGGTCTTCTTCTCCCTTTGACCCTCCCCCCTCTCATGTGCTCTCTCTCTCTCATTCTCTCTCTCTCAAATAAATAAAAAAAATCTTTAAAAAAAAAAGAACTTCAGAATCTCGGGCCCCACCCCAAACCCACCAAATCAGGATCATCATTTTAACCAGAACGCAGATGAGTTGTGCACACACTGAAGCTTGTGAAAGGCTAGGCTTGTCATTCAGTCTCAACTGCACATTAAAATCATCCAGGAGCTTATACAAATCTAATTGCCCAGGGTGACTCGGTGTTTACAAGCACAAGTCCTGGGTCTCATTTCCAGGTGCTCTAGTTTATTAACCATGTGGCCCTAGGCCAGGTCCATGACTTTTGGTGTCTTGGTTTCTTCATCTACATGGTAGGCAGCTACTGACCTGGTTTCCAGTGGTTCCTGTCTCCTGGTATTCATGCTCTTCTGTAATCCCCTCCCCTGGAGTGTGGGCTAGGCTTTGTATCTTAAACAGAATACAGCAAAAGCAATAGGATGCCATCTTCAAATTAAGGTAACAAAAGCTTGTGGCTCCCATCTTGCTCAGTCTCTGACTCTTCTCATGCACTCATTCTGATGAAGCGAGTTGCCATATTATGAGCTGCCATGTGGGTCTGACAGCCACAAGGAACCCAAACCTGCCAACAGCCACATGACCTAGCTCAGAAGTGAGTTCTTCCCTAGTCGAGCCTTGAGGTCACTGCAGCCCTGGCCAACACCTTGATCACAGACTTACAAGAGACATGGAACCTGAAGACCAACTAAGCCACAAGTGGCCACTTGATCCACAGAAACTATGAGAAAATAAATGTCTCTTATTTTAAGCCACAAACTTTTGGCTACACAGTAATAGATAACTAATATAACCTATAAAATGGTAATGATAGTAACATTCATTGATAGAGTTATTGCAAGATTAAATAATTCCCAAGAAGTGCTTCAAACAGGGCCTGGCATATAATAAACATTATATACATTTTGCTATTAGGTATTATTAGAAAGCACTGATGCCCTTGGTACCTACTGAAGAATGTTACTTTCTTTATCACTAAATGGCCCCAGCCCCCTCTGCTTTCTGAAAGTTTCCTTCTCTACCTTCCTTGTCATTTAACTGTCGTTCCAAGTTGGTGTCCATGTGTCTGCTTCTGGCAGTTCCTCTTCACTCCAATAAAACAACAAAATAAATAAATAAACTGTTTCTAATCTGCTATAGCCTGGGAAACTTGACAAATAAACTTGTTGTTATTGTGCCTAAACCAAAAGTAAATAGGCTCTGATTTAGTATCTGAAAAGTTCTATGATACAATTAAAGCTTTTTGGGTTTATGTGGTTTGTTGTTGTTGTTGTTGTTTTAATACAAAGCATTTGCTACCCTCCTTTTTGATTTCCAAAGGCCCTTGTTATTTCAGTTTCTCAGCTATGCTGTAGTCAGTGAGGCCACCAGATTTAGGAGACATCCCCGCCTATCTGCTGTAAGATGAGTACATTATACATCAACTATGTCACTCATTGCATCTCTGATTTTAGTCATGCCTAAACTCACTTCCTCTTAGCCCTATCCAGAGTTTGTTGATTTCAGCCAAACAACGTCATTTGTTTGTAATGCCTCAGGGGAACGAAATTTAATTGCTGTCATTTGCTGTCAAGAGTCCTCACTTAGGCTCAGGGATTAAGGGAGACGTGTTAGACAAGCTTCATCTGAGATCTGGAGAGTAAATCGCACGTAAGTGTGTGCAGGAGGAGAGAGGGGCTTGGAAGACGGTTTAAGGCAAAAGGAACAGCTTGCATGGGTTTCTCGAGGTGAGAGGGAGTGAGACAAGTCTGAGAGCCAGGAACAACCCAATGGGGCTGGAAGCCAGTGCAGGAGGCAGAAAGCGTGCTAGATGTGAGAGGGACCAAAGCACATGGCCCTTGCACATGGGCTAGGAGTGTAGGTTTCAGTCTGAGGGCACAGGTGCAACGCTGAAGGGTTTTAAGTCAGGGGTTGGCAAACTGCAGCCCTGAACCAGATCTGCCCTCTGCCCATTTTGGTAAATATGTTTTTATTGGAACATAACCACAGCCACTCACATACATAGGAGCTGTGCACCTTTCACGCTACAAACACAACTGCAGCGCAGCCTGCAAAGACTAAGATATGTACCATCTGACTCTTTACAGAAAAAGTTGCCAGTCCCTGTTTTAAGCTAATGGGTTCTAGGCTCAGACCTGCATTCTGCACAGATTCTGAATGCTGATCTAGTATGTGCTGACACAGGGGCAGATCCACTGCCACCTTCTCCTTCTTTATACCCCAGCTGGGGCCAGCGCACAGTGAACTGTCCTCGTGTAAGAAAGATTAGGGGGAGGAGGAGGAGGGGGCCAATGGTTTGGGTGGTCCCCAGACAGGTAAATTAGACTCTACAGGAACTGGTTACATTTTTAATAAACAAAGAGCATTTTGGAGAACAAGAGAGACAAAATAGAAATACGTTGTTTTCCTTTTGTTGATACATCAGAAAATATGGTGGCAAATTAAGTACAAAAAAGTCTAGAGTGGGGTTAGTAGTTTAAAACAAAACATAAACCAAAAAGCCATCTCCCACCCAGCCCCCAGGCCTGATGTCTATGTGTGCAATGACCCTGTCCTCACAGACGGTCTCTAAGGCGGAACAAATCTGGAGGCACTGTTCTTCTGTGATCAAAGGAAGGAAACTCACAAAGATATGAAAAAGACTCCACAGGTCCCAAATGCACAGTTGCTTAGGTCCCGCTTGGGTTTACTTAGGAGCGGTGTTCGCTAAGAAAATAATTGTTATTCTCTAACTCTGGTTGGGAGTGGGGAGGGTAAGCTAGAAAACGTGAAGCCAAGGGCAGTTGTTTCTTCAGGACAGTTGGCAGAGACCCAAAGTACAAAGTTGTCTACAAACTCTCGAATCAGTGTGAGACTTGAAAGAGAGCTATGCGCTGGCAACGTGGGCTGGCCCGCCTTGCCAGAGCAGAATTGAAACCATACCTCTACCTCATGCAGACATCACCCAGTGGAAGGATGTTCTTATAAATCCCCGCCGGGAGGCCATCTCATCTGCAACCCCCTCCCTGTTCCCCTTCTCTTTCACTCCTCAAACCAGAAGAACTTAATAAAAACAGAAGGAACACATCTTTCCAGAGCTGCTCTGAACTGAAAGAAGTAGGGATGTAAAAATACACAGAGGATGAATATGACCTCGCTGGTCACTTCTGATTGGCTTCCAGGGGACTCCGCCATCGTGGCCCATTTGATGGGGGCCACACTGTGTGATGCCAAGACCATGGGGGCGGGGATGGGGGGCCACAGTGCCTGTAGCATCACAGGACCCCAACCTAGCTGCCTTTACCTGAGCCACTCTTCCCGGTTCTTAGCATAGGAATTCCACTGATTTATGAAAATCTGACCTCAGTCCAGAGAAACTCTCAAATTAGCCCAGAGAGAACACAAATAATTATACCCTGGATTCCTATACTTGCCCTGAAGACCAAAAATGCATCACAGCCACAGAAGTAGAGAAAGGATTTTTCTGTTCTGGGGCAGACCCCACTGTTTCCACTGGGAGGTCCTGAACTTGGCTGGGCATTCAAGGTTCTCCATAATTTGACACAACTCTCTCCACTTTCTCCCCGTCACTCCCTACACAAACACCGTCAGACAGATTTTGTCCTTCGTTCATGCCAAGGAGACCCCAGCTCCCAGGTTTGCTCCACCTGGTATGTACATCACCTTTAACCAGTCCCTCCACATCCAGGAAGACACTTCAGCAAAAAGCAGAAGCACCAATATACCTATAAAGAGGTAAGTGTTCGTCCACAAAGCTAGACCCTGTTTTCAATCCACCCAGTAGCCAGGAATTTCATTTGGTAAATACAAGGGAGTATTTTCGGCCAAAGCATTTTTGGCTCATGTGCTATCTCCAAAGGAACATGATATTAAGTCTTCTTTGGAGTCCAGTGATATTGCTAGAAATTGGTGGTCTTTTCTATATATTTTTTAATGTATCTTTTTTCTGGCAATATCATTGTGCTACATTGTGCCTACAAAGGCACCAAAAGAAGGGAATTGTTTCAAAAATGTCACTGCAAGCAAGACTCAGGGCTGTATTTTAGTTCACTCCAAAGTTGAAGGATAAATTGACTTACTACATAAAAATTAAATCTTAGGTGAGAAGATTCAGGTGATGAGCTATGTGGATTGTCTCCACCAAAAAGAAAAAGAGAGAGTCCAGAAAATTTCTCTGTCAAGATGGGTATTAAGGAGGGCACGTATTGAATGGAGCACTGGGTGTTATATGCAAACAATGAATCATGGAACACTACATCAAAAACTAATGATGTAATGTATGGTGACTAACGTAATAAAAAAATAAAATAAACAGAAAAATAAAAGTACTAAATAGCCTACAGATCTCATGGAAGGGTTGCAGGACAATTTTGGTGCAGAGCCTCCAAGATGGCCCCAGTGCCCCCTGCCTCCTGGTATTCATGGCCTTGTGTAATTTCTTCCCCTTTAGTAACTTGCTTCTAACCAAAGAATATAGCGATGTTGAGGGAATGTCAGTCCTATGATAAGGTTACAAAAGATTTTGACTTCTGTTTTGCTAGCAGATTCTCTCTTGTGTTGGCTTTGATGAAGCAAGCTGCCATATTGGGATGGCCCATGTAGCAAGGAAGTGAAGGTGGCTTCTAGCCAACAGCCAGTGAGGAAATGAGACATCGGTCCAATAATCCTCAAGGAACTGAGTCCTGCCAACAACAGTGTAAGTGAGCTTGGAAGCTGATCCTTCCTCAATTAAGCTTTCAGATAAGACAGCAGCCCAGGTCAACACACTGCTGCTTTGTGAGAGATCCTGGAACAGAAGATCCAGCTCCAGCAGTACCTGGATTCCTGCTTTACAAAAACTGTGAGAAAATAAATGTATGTTGCCTTAAGCTGCTAAATTTTGGGTTAATTTGTTCTGCCACAATTGTTAACAAATGCAAGACTTCAGTAGGAACTTTATCTCAAGGGAAGGAAGGTATAGTTTAAATCCTGGCTTAAGAACAATTTGTTATCTATAGGGATAGAAAGTAGATTCATGTTGCAAGGGGCTGGGAGGGCAGGGAGGGGAATGGAAAATGACTGCTAATGGGTACAGGGATTTGGTGTGAAGTGTGATAAAAATGTTCTAAAACTGATTTTGGTAATGGTTGCACAAGTCCATGAATATACTAAAAATGAATGAATTATATACTTCAAATAGAGGAATTGTATGTTAATGAGTTTATAACTCAATAAAGCAGTCATTTTAAAAAACTAAAAAAAAAAAATGTGATTGTCTGACTGAACTTTCTGTAAAGATAACATTCCATTTAATGTTCTGATTAAATTTCAACCAAAAAAAAAAACTAGAACAAATGTATAATGTTAGCTCTTATAAGATGAGCAACATTAAAGGCCAGTAATGAATATTACTTTAAGCAAGTACCTAGCACTTCTTCGGCAACCATTTGAAAGCTTTTGCTCCCTTCCTCCTTCTTGAAATGCACTCTTCTGCTGGCTTCTACTTCCTGGTGTTCTTTCTACTCTTTCTACTCCTCTGGCTTCTTCTTTTTATTCTACTTTGTAGGCTCATCCACTTCTACCCAACCATTAAATAATGGCCATCTTTAAGACTCCTCTCTGGGTCCCCTTTTTCTTCCCCCTGTGTATTCTCCCTTGAGGCGATGGCATGCAAGCTCCAAGGTACAGATGATATCTCTAAATTAATAGCACTTGCAGTGGATTGAATAGTAGTCCTAAAAGATATGTCCAATCCTACCTTGTATCTATGAATGTAACCTTATTTGGAAATAGACTCTTAGCAAATAGAATCAAGGTAACGATTTCAAGGTGAGATCATCCTGTATTTAGTTTGGACCCTAAATCCAATGATGGGTGACCTTGTAAGTGACAGAGAAGGAGAAGATACAGAGCCACCCAGAGAGGAGGGCCATGTGAAGACAGACTGTAGTCATGCAGCCCTAAGCCAAGGATTGCCAGCAGCTACCGGAAGCTAGAGAGAGATGTGGAATAGATTCTCCCTAGGAGCCTCTAGAGGGAACCAACTCTGCCGACACCTTGACTTTGGACTTCTGGGCTCCAGAACTATGAGAGAATACATTTCTGTTGTTTAAGCAGCCAAGTTTGTGGTAATTTGTTACAACAGCCCTAAAAACTAATATAGCACCCAAATGTGTGGCTAAGCTCTCTGGCCTCACCTTGAGGTCCAGACAAATATCTGTAACTGCCAACTTTGTCTCTGAGGAACCTGGATTAAACATGTCCCGGATGCAAACCAACATCTTATCCACCTGTATGAGCCAGGGCTCTCCAGAGAACAGAACCAATAGTATATATAGTTGACCCTTGAACAACATGGGTTTGAACCACATGGGTCCACTTATATGTGAATTTTTTTTTTTTATAAATACAGTTCAGTATTGTAAATGTACTTCTCTTCCTTATGTTTCCTTAATAACATCTGCTTTTCATATCTTCTTCCCATTTCTTGACTGGATTTTTTGTTTTTTGGGTGTTGAGTTTGAGAAGTTCTTTATAGATCTTGGATACTAGCCCTTTATCTGATTAAGTCATCTGCAAATATCTTCTCCCATTCCATAGGTTGTCTTTTAGTTTTGTTGACTGTTTTCTTTGCCGTGCAAAAGCTTTTTATCCTGATGAAGTCCCAATACTTCATTTTTGCTTTTGTTTCCCTTGCCTTTGGAGATGTGTCTAGAAAGAAGTCATTGCGGCTGAGGTCAAAGAGGTTGCTGCCTGCCTTCTCCTCTAGAATTTTGATGGATTCCTGTCTCACATTTAGGTCTTTCATCCCTTTTGAGTTTATTTCTGTGTTTGGTGTAAGAAAATGATCCAGCTTCATTCCTCTGCATGTGGTTTCCTATTCTACCCCTGAAATAAATAATACAGTATATGTTAACTAAATTGAATATAAATTAAAAATTTTTTTAATTAAAAAAATAACATCTGCTTTTCTCTAGCTTACTTTATTGTAAGAATACAGTGTAGAATACATATAACATACAAAACATGTTAATCGATTGTTTATGTTATTGGTAAGGCTTCCAGTCAACAGTAAGCTATTAGTAGTTAAGTTCTGGAGAGTCAAAAGTTATACATGGATTTTTTTACTGCACAGGAGGTTGGCACCCGTGACCCTGAGTTGTTCAAGGGTCAACTGTATACAGATACATATGAGGAGGCTGACTATAGGAATTGGCCCCATGGTTCTGGAGGCCAAGAAGTCTATCCATCTGCTGTCTGCAAACTGGAGAACTAAGAAAGCTGGTGGTATAATTCAATCTGAGGCCAAAGCCTAAGAACTGGAAAGGGAGGACCTGGGGGGGGAAACTGGTATAAGTGCCAAGGTCTGAAGGCCTGAGAGCCAGGAGCTTCAATGTCCAAGGTCAGGAGAAGATGGACATCCCAGTTCAAGAAGAGAGAGAGTTTGCCCTTCCCTTGCCTTCTTATTCCATTCAAGCCCCAAACAGATGGGATGATGCCCACCCACCTTGGTGAAGACAGATCCCTTTACTCAACCTATTGCATCAAATGTTACTCTCTTTCAGAAACACCTTCACAGACACATTTAGAAATAATGCCCTGCCAGCTATCTGGGCATCCCTTAGCCCAGGCAGGTTGGCACACAAAATTAACCACCACAAGTCCACCCCTTGTCAATTTGACCCCTATATGCATCTCCTTAAACCATACTTTATCTCCAAATAAAGACATTAACAAGGTCATAATTCTGCCTAACATGACACAAGTGTTCTGTGTACCCACAAATGCACTAACCCCTTCCCCAGAAGAGAAGGTAACTGTCAGTTTACTCTTTTCTTGATACCCCATAAACTTAAATTAGTATGGTGTAAATTAATAACACTTAAATACAATGATATGAAGTCAGTATATCTTATGTTACACGATGAGGGAACAAGAGAGGAAAGAGATCAAAGATATTACTTGATATATGTATATAGACACAAAATAAGGAGGAAACACGCCAATTACAGTCCTTGCATTTATAACTACTTTCTTCCACTGTATATCCGGTATCCCCTTTGCCTCCAGCAAGGACCTCGGCTGGTTGTGGTTCTTTACCTGATTGGTTGACCCAAAGCTTCATTCTTGAAGGATCTGGGCCATTACTAATCCTGCCTGGATTGGGTTGTAGCTTTCCATTGACCTTAACTTAATCACAGGGCATAGTGTTACTAGGAGATGCCCTAAGGGATCTCCTGTATTCCGAACACACTCTTCCTTACCTTTCCTGGGGAAGAGTAATCCAACCTCCCCTTGGTAGTTGGGATCAACCACCAATCAGTCATTCTCTTTCCCGCCTGTTGATTCAGAAGCACTAGAAGTCCAAAGTGGCCAGGTGGCAATTATAACTTCCAGTTCAGTGGAATCATTATTGTGTCTCTGGGTGGAACTAAGGCCTCTCGGCCAGCAGAGCATAAAGTCACAGGAAAAAGGAAGCAGAAATTTTTCTCATTTCAGCCCTCTTACTGGAGATCAGGCACACCTAGAGGCTCTGAGGGAATTCAAACCCCTGAGCTGATCCTTTCCTATCATGACTTTGTCAGCAACACTAGGAACAACCCACCAACATCATTATATTCCTTAGTTTCCTAGAAATGTTTGAAAATATCATATACAGAGGCCCACCTATTAATACCATCACCGTTGGAGGTTAGGATTTCAACATATGAATGGGGGGGTACAAACATGCAAAACATAGCAACACCACAACTTAGTCTCCTTCTGTGTCCCCAACTCAGTGGGGATTTTATCACTCCAGTGCCAGTATCAGTCCAGTTCCACAAGCCAGTTCCCTGAATGTCACCAATGACACTGCCCTCTATCTTCTCCCCATAATCAATCTCCAAACCCAGGCAATTTATACCCTACCTATCTCTTGAGTACACCCACTTATGTCTGGTTTTACTGCCACCACCTCAGTCCAGTGAGCCATCAGCTCTCACCTGGACCACTGAAGAAACCTCCTAACGCATCTCCCTGCTTCAAGTCCTATCCTACAATTTACTCTCAGGTCATTAGCTAGAGGAATCTTCTTAAAACAGAAATCAGGTCACATCGTGGTCTTGCTAAACCTCTCAAAGGCCTCATATGGCCCAGTTCTCACTTCTGCCTAGAAGGCCTTCCATTGCCTGGCCCCCAACTACTTTTCCAGCCATATCTCATACCATTTTCCTCCTAGCTCCCTGAGTTCCCACCACAATGGCAATTTTTTTCCCAGAAACTTCTATACACAGCAGTTAAGAGACTGTGTAACGAACACCCCTGCATTCAAATCATGGTTTGGCCTATTCTAGTGGTGTGACTTGGAGCCATTTACTTAATCTTTGTGTGTGTGTGGTGAGGCAGGAGGAGAGGTTGAGGGGGTGGTCCACTTCTTCATCTGGAAAATGGTGATAACAATAATTCAGAATTTACAAATCTGCTAGAAGTATGAAGTGACCAAATTCATATAAGTCACACAGGTACATTCTTTTTTTTTAAGAGAGAGGGAGAGAGTGCAAGTGGTCAGGGGAGTGTCAGAGGGAGAGGGAGAGGCGAGAATCTTAAGCAGACTCTGTGCTGAGCACAGAGCCTGATGCAGGGCTTGATCACACAACCCTGAGATCATGACCTGAGCTAAAATCAGGAGTTGGACACTTAACCCACTGAGCCACTCAGGCACCCCTCCCCTTCATTCTTCAAACATTACCTTCAATTTCTTCAAGAAGCCTTCATCAACAACCACCCCTGTTATAGAACTGCATGGCCCCATGTACTCATCCCTAGCTCTTATTGAATTAAGTCCTAATTTTTACCACTTACAACTCCTCCTTTACCAAAGCGACCCCTTATCCAATGCCAAAAACATCCAAACCTGGAATTCCTTCTTATGGGATTTTTCTTATGACCACCCATTTTTTGATGGTATGACAAATACATTGAGAAAAATTTGCAAAGTGAGTGACAATGGAGTGATTCATCTGGAGGTCAATGGCTGCTTGCATCAGCTATGATGTTGCACCACAAATAATATCATATCAGCTCACTCTTCACCATGTAAACAGATGGTGTGGGTCACAATAGACAGAGCAAAAATAACCCTCCATAATATTTCTCTTCAACAATCTCGTAATAGACTATCGGCGACTTACTAATCAACAAGAGACAGTACAGATGTACTGAGAGAGAAATTTGAAAATACAAGGCAAATCCAAATATGGGATATGAATAGATCATATCCAAGAGCTTCAAACATCCTCTCATTCAAGATCTTCAGAGCCTCCCATCAGCAGATTTTCCTCCAAACTACACTCTAAGCAGGATGTGTAATGACCGAGGACCCTGACAACAAAATGGCATTAATGTTAGACTCTCCCTGCCTGCAACGACTGTTTTTATTTCTGTATCCCCAACATCTAGTTTAGAGCCAGTATCATAATAACTGTTCAATAAGTGTTTATTGGTAGAATGACTGGATGTTTTTAGATACCAATTATCAACACAGCTGTTCTGCAGAGAGAGCCCACCGGAAGTATTACCCACAAGTATTTTAAGCTGAGGACATCAGTCAACATGTAATACTATTCCTGTGTGGTGTTTTGGGGCTCCCAGCAGCCAAATTCCCTGACTTTCCTCTGGGGTGTCTCTTTCCCTCCCCTCTCACTCTTTGTGCACCCCTAGAACATGGAAGTGGGTGTCCATCCCCGGCTACAGCACTGAACATGTGACCCAAACCTGGCCAATCAAAACATTACACCTTCCTGGACATACTCATTGGTTCAGAGATGGGCATGTGACCCAAGCTGTGGCAATCAGTCCAATCAGAGACCATCCTGAGACTTTGGTTTGAACCACCAAGGAAGAGTTGCTGAGAGCTAGACTCTTTTCCACTGGTTTTGGGTGAGTTTGCAAGACAGAAACGGCCTGAGGCCATCCATCAAAGGGGAGGGTTTCTGGCAGTGACATGAACCCAGAGGAAGAAGAACCAAAAGGAGAAAGACCAGGTTTTAGTAATATTTTTGGAGCCCCTAGATCTAGCTATACCTGAACTCACCTTGCCCCAGGACTTTTTCCATGTTACCCAACAGTGGTTTTTTTTGCTTAAACTAGCTTGAGTTGGGTTTTCTGTCACTTGCAGCAAAGAGGGCCATGATTAAAACTCTTTCTTCTGAACACATCTGAATTTTTTGATGCTTGGAAGCTGAGAACTCCAACTTTCATACATTATACTGAGTAGTTAATGCTGCAAGTCTCAGGACACTGTAGCAGGAGTTATAAGCTTACAAAGGTGACCTGTGAAAATCCAGACAGTTCTACAACACAAGAGCTGCCGTGACATTTGTGAAAGTTTCCAAGGACCCAAACAGTTAAATGTTTCTGAAATTCAAACATCCTTGGAGTGAACTCATATTTAACTGGAATTGAGAATGCATACAGTTGCCCCTGTTTCCATTGTAACTCCAAATGAGTCCTTATTAATTGGCACTATTTATTTTCACTCACTTGCTGCCGTTAGATATTTGTCCTGGCATTTTAGTCAGGAAGACGTTAGCTGGGCCTAATTGCTCAGACTGTATTTAACAGACAGCCTGTGCTATCAGATAGCTCTGGAAAGAAAACAATAGCAGGCTTAACATGCAACTTGAGGAATGCCAGGTATGTAGTCATAAAATCGAATCATTTCAGAGCCTTAGATGAGCCGCTAATCGGCGCCGTAGCCTGAAACATTAAGTGCCGCCAGAGCCAGCTAATGAAAGGCTAAATGCATTTCCAACTGCTAAAAGGTATTTTTGAAAAGATAAAAATCATGACTCTCCTACAAATATAAAATGAACACATGTCAAAGATTCTATATGATTCATCAATTAAGGAGGGCAGCCTCAGGTGCTCAGCTGGTTCAAAGAAGAAGTCAAGGAGCAGACACATATGCAGGCAATCAGAAGAGCTGATTGCATATCAGAAATGCTTAGGTGCATTTGCTAAGAGATGCAACACTGGCTTCCTCCCCCAGACATTCATTTGCACTGAATGTGGACAAGAATCGTTTACGTTACTATGGGGGTTTTTTTCAACTCACAGAGTTCTGAGATAATTCAAAGACAATGAATGGTGCAGATAAAATTAAGGAACTCAAACTAAAGAACTGGAGAGTGCTCAGCATTCCATAGGATACCCAGGAATCCCTCTCTCTCTTCACCATTCAAAGATTTGTGCAACTTTTCCTCTCAGTACAGGATGTTTCCACTAACTTAATACCTAGGACACATGTTTGTGAGCATTTTTGTGGTTTTTGACAAACCTCCCTGAGCCTCAGTTTCCTCTCTTGAAAAGAGGAAATTGTAATATTCATTTTGCAGGGCGTGGTAAAGATGAAGTGTGATCGTGTCTGGGAAATGCCCTAGAACCTCACTAGATACCCAGCATCCAGCAGCATAGGGAAGAATCTGGGCTTCAGTAGAGAACTGGGCACTGTCTAGAGCACATCCTTCCAGGTCACTGAATTCTGATTCATTAGGGGTTCTGCAGCTTTCATGGCTCTGTAAACTGTAGATAACCGATAGCAATGCAAGTCATTTTTGTCTATAGACATGCAAATAAATTCTGTCCAGTAGAGGGATAACAGGCCCCGCCCTTTAAAAACACAATTCTGTGGCCAGTTGCAAATTCATTTCATTATTTCTAATCTGTCAAAGTGTCTGCATTTTGACTTCTCCTTTAAAGCAATTGTAACATCCATCAAAAGCGGCCTCCCCCAGTGTCACCAACACAACCTCTTGATAAGACAAAGCTGAGTTTATTGCTTAGTACAGTCAGGGAGAATAACACTTGTCAAAACTATGCCAGAGTCTCTCAAGAAGGAAGGGAAAGTCAGCATTTATTAAGAATTGGAGTTTGATATAAAGTGGGTTTTCAAAGCAAGAGTCTGATTAGTATTGGGTAAAGATGGTGGTACAAAAGTCCAGGATTGGTGGACACAGCAAGGTAAGAACCTCAAAGCAAAAGATTCAAAGAATCTTCAGGAAATCCTGTAATGAACAATCACACTATTTGCCAGGGCAGAAAACTCCTGGAAGAAAAGTCATGCTTACGAAGACCGAGGAATAGCACAAAATCATGCTAATGTAGAAAGTAAGGTGCAGTTTGGTTCTCAATGCCCATACTGAGAGTGAGGATAGGTGGATCGGTTCTCAGCACCTCCTGAGGACATTCTTCAGCCTCAACTGAAGAGTAGATCATTAATATCTGGGGGTATAATAACCCAGATCTTTGCCACTGCTGTTTGAGGTGTCACAATTGCATTTCAAAATTCCACCAATATTTCCATTCAACTTTCCTGTGGCAGTTGTTTCAATCTCTAAAACTGTCAGATTTTCCAGTTCTTTCCGCTGGCCCTTTGCTATACCATTTGCTGGGATGGTGGCTGAACAACAGCATTTACAATTCTGTAGATCACTCCAGAACACTGCCACATAGATGAATACTAACTGAAGTGATTATGATCAGAATTCATCTTCCACTTCTTTTTTTTTTTTTTAGATTTATTTATTTGAGAGAGAGAGCACACAAGCATGCAAGTGGGAATTGGGGCAGAGGGAGAGAATCTTCAAGCAGACTCCCCACTGAGCACAGAGCTCTACGTGGGGCTCCATCCCATGAATCATGAGATCATGACCTGAGCAGAAACCAAGAGTCAGATGCTCATCTGACAGAGCCCCTCATCATCCACTTCTTAACCAGCAGCCAAGGACACCCAGATTAAGCTAAGAGAACAGTTTACCTCCCAATATGAAAATCCACAGAACCAGATATGGAGTCTTTGACCAAATTACCTAATTATATAATTTCTTCATTTACTTCCCAGATTTTTTTAGTAACACTAAAGATCTAAAAGAAGTCTGCAGGGATCTAAGTATGATATTCTTCCTCTAACACAGAACACATTCCTCCTTAAGGCCACTTTGTTCTAAAGAACCACATGTGCAATTTCGTAATCCTCCTAGATAAAGAGATCTATGATGTTGGGGGGAACAAACAGTTCCTCTACTCTCTTAGGTTTAGGATGGGGGCCTGCTAATTAAACTGACAAAAGACAAGAGAGAAAAGCATACAAATGTGATTTGATATTAATATATCTATTTTCCCATGCATGGAGGTCTTCATAGAAAAGAAGTGAAGACCTCAAAAAAGTGGTTAGACCTGGGAGCTTATGTACCCTCTTAACAAAAGGTAATAAATGATGGAGAAGTGACAGGACAAAGGAAAGGGGGTTAGGGGCTCCAAGGAGTGGTAAATTACTTGCAAAGGTAATGAGGAAATACATGACAAATAAGGCTTGCTTAGTAAGGCTTGTCATGCGGATAAGAGTCTGTCTCCTCTTCTCGGTGTGGAAGAGGGAAACACCTTTACAAACGAAAATTTATATCCCCTTTGCAAAGGGAAATATGTGCACTGCTTTTAGGCAGAAAGGGGGAGGGCAGAGAGTTCTTCCAGTGTCTGCTGTTTCTCAATTGCCTTCAGCTCAAAATTATTCTTACGTCAAAATGGCATATTTGGGGGTAGCATACTCTGATCCCTTTAAGTGGCCTTCGTGGCATTGTCTAAATTGCCTGCTCTTCTCTGAACCATACCATGTTGGATTTCCCCCAACTTTCCAAGCTTCTTATTAAGCATGAAACGAAGAGGCCTAGGGCAAGTCAAATCCAGAATTCCCCTGGAGTAGTCAGAGATCCACTGGTCTCCTCCTAGAGGACAAGCCAATGGCCAATAAATAAATAAATAAATAAGCCATTATATTGTAAGTAAAGGCAATAAACGGTAAAACAAGGAAACAAGCCCATCAACACTGACCAAACTTTGCTAAAATTTTTAACACATTTTCTAGCTTTTCAGACTCATCTGCACATAGTATCATCTTTTTCCCTTAACAAAACCACACCTCATTATCCTGCGTACAAACTGTACCTCTCTGCCAAGATCGCTATAGTGGAGAGTCATCAGGTATATTTAATTACAACTTTTAACCAAAGAAGCTTCTATTTCACAGAGAGAACTGGAGAAAGCAGGAAGAGGAGAGTGGATAATTGTTGACTATCCACATTGGCATTTTAGCAGACGGGTAGAGCTTGTGAATACACATAACACAACTTTCTAGAGCCACACACATCCCTTATATAGCTTCTCAGTGTGGGAAAAATGAGCACATTCATTAACAGGCCCAAAGATAGCATATAAAAATAAGAAGCAAAAGTATATACATTTGAAATTATGCTCAGTGATCAGTTTCAATATTCTCTCTTACTTAGAAATGATCTAGCCATCCAATGAATACCCATTAATTAACTCAGTCCCAAACGTCTTGAAAATGAATCTTCCAGGTGACATATTACAAAATATAATCACTTTTGCAATTAAATTTTCAGAATAAATCAACACAAATTTTTACTCTTCATAACTATAAATGTTAAGTAGAAATAATGCTAGTTTATTTGATGAATATGGTGAACCTGTGTAAGTTTAAGAACATACCCAAGGAACTCTGAGAAACAAACTGAGGGTTCTAGAGGTGAGGGGTGTGGGGGATGGGTTAGCCTGGTGATGGGTATTAAAGAGGGCACGTACTGAATGGAGCATTGGGTGTTATACGCAAACAATGAATCATGGAAAACTACATCAAAAAAAATAAATTAATTTAAAAAAAAAAGAACATACCCAAGGAGAATAAAATCAAAAGCTCCTATTATGCTTTACCACTATAAATCAGAAAAGACAATTATTTTTTATTAAACCAAAAATAATAAACTAATTTCATATGCAAAATTTTACTTAATGTATCTGCACTTGGCCTCTTAAACCATTTGAGTTAAATTTCTATAAGAATATTCTTTTTAACATATTAAAAGTATTAGTTCGATTTTTAATTTCTAGGATTTTTTGAATAATTGATTGTTATAGCGCTTATTTAAAATAAACCAATCAGCAGGGCTCCTTTGTTTTTTTTTTATTTTTTTATTTTTATGTTAATCACCATACATTACATCATTAGTTTTTGATGTAGTGTTCCATGATTCATTGTTTGTGCATAACACCCAGTGCTCCATGCAGAACGCGCCCTCTTTAATACCCATCACCAGGCTAACCCATCCTCCCACCCCTCTCCCCTCTAGAATCCTCAGTTTGTTTTTTAGAGTCCATCATCTCTCATGGTTCGTCTCCCCCTCCGATTTCCCCCCCTTCATTCTTCCCCTCCTGCTATCTTCTTCTTTTTTTTTCTTAACATATATTGCATTATTTGTTTCAGAGGTACAGATCGGTGATTCAACAGTTTTGCACAATTCACAGCGCTCACCATAGCACATACCCTCCCCAGTGTCTATCACCCAGCCACCCCATCCCTCCCACCCCCCACAACTCCAGCAACCCTCAGTTTGTTTCCTGAGATTAAGAATTCCTCATATCAGTGAGGTCATATGATACATGTCTTTCTCTGATTGATTTATTTCGCTCAGCATAACACCCTCCAGTTCCATCCACGTCATTGCAAATGGCAAGATCTCATTCCTTTTGATGGCTGCATAATATTCCATTGTGTATGTATATATATATATAACATTTCTTACATTAACATTACCTTACACAGGTTATATATATATACCACATCTTCTTTATAGCAGGGCTCCTTTAATCTTGAGAGAAATTTCTGCTCAACAGATCCCTCTGAGCCCCTCATCAATCAATCATTTCATCTGTTACATATTTTCCCTGTTTTCTTAGCTAAGACAGGGCAGTTCTTTCCCCAAAGTCTTTCTGTTTACAATATTTAAAACTATCTTCATCAAGAGGCTCCTTCCTTTGGAGCTGAATGACTGAGATGGGAGCATCTAGATGTTTTATCTGTAAGGGTATACATTTATTCCAGTTTCTACTTTGTTTTTATCCTATTTTCAAAATGTTCAACACTGTTGGAGTTCTAGCAGTAGGGTTATTTCCTATTCTAGTTCATGCTTTTGTATTCAATACTCAATTTCTGGCTTAATACCATTTATAAAAAGTGAGGGAGGAGCTGGGGTCACATCCGCTTTTAGATCTTCTCCCGAATGCTGTCTAACGGTGGAGTGGGCCTATCTCTGGAGTCTCCACACTTCTCATCCTTTCTTTACTTAAGACTGGATTGGAATCAAACCTACTTTCTTAAGGAAGATTTGGGGGATAGACTCCGAAAGACCATATCCAACATGTAGAATTTTTCTGAACCTCTCCAATTTCCTATTGAAATTCAGGGTCCTTTAAATCATTATTGAGGGCTTTCAATGCTGCTTTTATTACACATTCATAAAATTATTCTAAGTTCCTCTGTAAATTTCTCCTATCCTGACTGGGCTCTCAGCTCAGAGTGAGGCCAGGGCTTGAAATCAAAGGAAAGGGGTTTGTCTGTTCTGAGGGAGGTTTAATTTTAAGAAACAACTGAGCATAAGGGAGTGTGGCAGGCCAGCAGGGAAGAGGAGCAAATCAGAGAGAGGACAGAGGCAGGGGGAAACAGCAGAGTACAGAACTGGGGAAGGCGGTTGGACAAAGGCTATTATTAGGCTCACATTTTGATTTAGGAGGATCTAAAAGAGAGACAGCATTCAGTTTTTCTTTGGCTTTGGCCAAAGAATCTCTTAAGGAAGAGATTTTGGAATCTTAATGTTTTGGAATGCTTCTTTATGCCAGTTGAGAAATAAGGGCAGTTGGAAGTTGCAAGTTTGCTCCTAGTTTGAACTAATTTCTCAGTCCCCAGGGCCAGCTTGAGGAAAGAGCTTACTTGATGCCCTGCACCCACCCTCTTCCTAATGGATTTCCTCTTACTGATGGACAAGAAAAATGACAAGGACAGAGAGACAAACAGATTTCCACCAATGATGTATGCACTTTTTCAAATCAAGACACCTAAGGAGGGTTTCTTCATCCTAGGAAATGAAATAAACTCAGCATTTTGGAGTTGAATGAAAGAGATCTAAGTTTCTAATCAATGCAAGATCTATTTACCTACTCTATCATCATTGTCAGAATGTATCCAAGCAGAAAGCTCAAAGGACCTCAGAGGGACATTCTGTTTCCCATTCCAGGGCATTGGCCATGGCAGTGAAATCTTGGTCCCAACTGGATTTCAGTGGGACCTCCAAATCTGTCAAAACTGTCTCCCCAAATATCACCAACACAGCCTCTTGATATGTCAAAGCTGAGCTTGCTACTCACTGCATTAAGAGGGAGTGCCTCCTCACAGAGCTTTGGCAGTGTCTCAGAGAAGGAAATGTGAGGTCAGAATTTATTGACATTTGAAAGTTTGATTCAAGGAAGATCTTTCAAAGTCTTGGTGAGGATTGAGTAAGGATCATGAAACAACAGTCCAGGATTGAAAGCAGCAGCAAGATGAGAATTTAAAGGCAAAGAATCAAAGAATCTTAGGATGGGTTTTTAAGGAAGTTCTTACAATGAATCAAACCTTCAGCAAAATCCTGGGGGAATAGGTCATGCTAATGAAGGCAAGGAAATAGCACAAAGTCATGTTAATTTAGACAGTGACCTGTGGCTTTGGTTTTCAGTGTCCTATCTAATTACAAGGGTAGAAGGTCTTAGTTCTCCCATTGCTTCTGTCACTCTTATTTAATTTATGAGTTAAATAAAATCGTTTTCATGCATTATTTTATATCTACATGAGAGTCATTGTTGCAGGAATTCTCTGCCTTTAGTGCCCGTGGTTCTTGGTCACACCGCTTCGAAGAATGAAGAGGTAGCCCAGAGGAAGAGTGGTGGGCCAAAGCAAAGTTTATGGAGCAATAGTATAAAGCTCCCAGAGAGAGAAGGGGTCTGAGAGGGTTGCCACAGGAGTTTCTAAGTTTAGGGATTTTTACGAGCTCTTTTGCAGAACTATCTTAAGCAATTGGGGTGTGCTGAGTCATGCCAATCAGGGCTTTGGTCATGTATCTGGCTACCTATTACGTTAATGTCTACTTGCTGATGGCCTTTTTGCTGACATCTGGGGCTTATGTCTTAACTGACCCTTGCCTGTGAAGTGACAAATGCTTTGTGGTTAATTGTCCTATTTTAAGGCGTTTTGCAGAAGTCATTTCTGCAAAGGCTGCAAAGCAGAATGTTAGTGCGCTCCTGTCTAAGCTGTAAATCAGGATGTCAGTGCTGTTTTGTCTTCGCCATCCTGACTCCATATTTTCTTGTTAGGGGCCCTGACCCTGACTACCTAACTGTCCAACTAACCCCTAACATCATGATTTTATCTTTTTTGAAAATCATCTTTAACAGTAGATACTCACTGGGGGTAGTTGGAATTCTCATTATTTATATAAAACTCAAAGAAACGAGTAGACTGTCTAGTCAGTGCTCACATATGTGATGTGTCTTATCCTTTATAAACCTCCCAAATTGGCTAGGTATTAAAAACTTGATATTGTTCCACATTCCACATCCTTTTTGGCTTCCAAGTAAAATATTACATCCTCAATCTGTCATAACTCTGCAGCAGGGGTTCTCAACCTTTTTTGTGCCATGGATCCCTTTGACAACTGGTAAGGTCTATGGGTCCCTTCTCAAAATCCTGTCTTTAAATGCTTGGAAAAAGAAAAAACAATAACATTAATATAAAAAACATTTATATATAAAAATAACATTTTATTTATATATAAAATAACATTTACATATAAAAATAAAAACAATAAATTGTTTTTTTAAAAAACAATTATATTGAGGGGCGTCTGGGTGGCTCAGTCGGTTAAGCAACTGACTCTTTTTTTTTTTTTTTTTTTAAAGATTTATTTATTTGTCAGAGAGAGAGACAGAACACAAGCAGGGCGAGAGGCAGGCAGAGGGAGAAGCAGGCTCCCCGCCGAGCAAGGAGCCTGATGTGGGACTCGATCCCAGCACCCTGGGATCACGACCTGAGCCGAAGGCAGCCGCTTAACCGACTGAGCCACCCAGGCGTCCCTAAGCAACTGACTCTTGATTTCAGCTCAGGTCAGATCTCAGGGTTGTGAGATGGAGCCCTGCATTGGGCTCAGTGCTCAGCAGGGAGTCTGCCTGAGATTCTTTCCCTCTTCCTCACCCCCCTCACACACATGCATGCTCTCTCTCTCTCTCTAATAAATAAATAAATAAATCTTTTTTAAAAAACAAATATATTGAAACATTATCAAAAAGATTTTATTTAAAAATTTGTAATATAGTAATATAAGTGCATTTTATTAACCTATTAAATAACATATTATAGTAATAGATCTGATAATTATTATAATATAAAGCATATAGGATATTCTGAGATACCTGCAAAACTGTAGTGTGATATAAAAATGTCTGAAGTTCTTGAAAATACGACTATGGCTTGTTGTCTATTTTCCTAATTAAAAGATGCACTAAATTTCAGTAAGAGGTGAGTAATAATCAAGATGCATTTTTTTCTTCCCAATCAAGTTCATGGACCTCCTGAATTCTACCCACAGACTTTTAGGAGTCCCAAACTCTAGTGGGAACACTTGCTCTATACTCATAGACACCCATGGGAAATTTCAACGGGATTTTTAAAAATCAATTTAGTGTTAGTCAGATAGAAAGCACGTTGCAAAGTAGTAAACACAATATAACCTCACTGCTGTAAAAAACAAACAAACAAAAATACAGTGTGCCATATGCTTGTACCAGGAAAGAAAAGATGTGGAGAAATACACACTAACTGGTCCCTTGGCTGGACAGGCAGAAGTGAGAGGAGACAGTTCATATTTTCTTGTGATAGTTCAACATTGTTCAATGTTTTACAATAAGTATATCTTCTTGTAGTTATTGTGGACTAAACTATGTCCCCCAAAATCCATATGTTGAAGCCTTAACCCCCAGTGTGACTGTATTTGGAGATAATAGGGCCTTTAGGGAGATAATTAAGGTTAAATTCGGTCATAAAGGCGAACAGCTAATCCAATAGGACTCGTGTCCTTACAAGAAGAGAAAGAAGCCCCAGAGCTCGCTCTCTCGCTCTCTTTCTCTCTCTCTCTCTTCTCCCTTTTTCTCTCTCTCTGCTCAAACACAGAAGAAGCCATTTAAGACACAACAAGAAGGCAGCCATCTGCAAGCTGGGGAAAGAGCTCTCACCAGACACCAAACCTGCTGCTGCTTTAATCTTGGAGCTCCAGCCTCCAGAGGGGAAGCAACTAGATTGCTGTTGTTTAAGCCACCCAGCCTAGGGTGTTTTGTTATGGCAGCCTGAGAAAACCTATACAGTAGTTTGGGAAGGGGAACATAATTTTTTAAATAGCTGATTTGAAATCCAAACCCAGAGTATCGATTTGTAATAAAAACAGTTGTGCCCAGTGGTTAGGATAGCTTTGGTATCACAAGAGGAAGCTCCCAGAGGCTAGTCTAGCCATGGCTGCCTGCACCAGTGTCCCACACCTCATGTCAAAGTCAGAATCTTACAAGGCTATGTGGTACCCCAACAACTGGGGTTCCCAGCAGGATTCTGACATATTTTCCAGCCCATCTTCCCATCAGGAGCTCATGAGCCTTATTGACTACAGCCTAGTCATTTCAAAAACAGTAGTCTATTTTTCCCAGCAAAGAGAAAAGTGCAAAAACTATTCCCAGCAAAGGGAATAGTAAGGAGTGGGGGGTGGGGGGCGGAGATTTGCCAAAGAATTTCAAAAAGCCAAGAATCTATTGTGTGGTATCATCTAATCTTTGGGTGGTCTCCCCCTCCCCACCAAACTCCTGGCTTTCTGGCCCTAAGTACTCCTGACTTAAGATATCTTGAAGATCACCAGAAACAGAGTCCTGTAGATCATGCATGAAGCCTTATCTTTCCTGGTTATGCTTTTATTTCAGAGGTCACCCATCCACAGCACTCTAGGAGGCTCATGGCATTAATGAATCCCTTGCTGAATTTACAGTAGCAGCTCTCAGCCCACACATTAGTGCCACTTAGACAGAGATCAGATTTCCTTTTTAAGCAGACTTCAATAGCTCACAGATCAGCCAGTTGAATGCTCTGCTTACAATTTGAACAGTGGGGGGTCTTATGGAGCTGAAAATAAAAACCAAATTCCACCACAACACTTTTCACATTTTCAAATCTTCCCTAAGCTCATTTGCAAAATAATTTGTTTTATGAAGAAATGGAAGGTCTTTGCTCTAGGTTAAACAGAGAATGCTTCTAAGGATAGTTACAAAAGTGTTTGATCAGCTACTTGCAATTAAATTATCACTTACTAGCTGAGAGACCTGAAGAGTCCATTTCTCTGAACATCAGTTTTTCATCTATAAAAAGAGAATGGAAGTACATGGTCTGGCCACCTCCCAGGATTGTTATAAGGATCAAACGAGATCATAATCTATAAGAAAGTACTATTGGTGCGAGTGATGTCGCTTAAGACTCAGATTAACTATTTTGTTGGTAAATGCAATGACTATTTTAATAAATTTTGGGAATTTGGGGAATTATGTCAAGTTAGTAATGGTTGAACATGAACTCAAAACACCTAAGTTTCTAATTAAGAGTGGAACTGGGACTCTTTAAAATCAGATCTGCAAGGAAGTAATAAAGGTGAATGGACACAATTACATAGCTGGAGAAATGAACCCAGTCAGATTTTCTTTCCAGAAAGAGAGGGGTAGAAAATGGCCCCTAAGAAGATAAGCAGGCCCTTGTTCATGGTAATTCCACGGCTTCCTGGACCTTTGTGCAACTCAGGGATAGACATTTCTCATATTCCCAATAGGACGGAGGGCTATGATTTGAGAGCAATTTGAGAGAGGTAGATAGGAATGCCATCATGAGAGAAATGCTTTGACATCATGTGAGTTTTGACTATACCATCGTTGAGAATCCACATTGGTCCCTGGGAAGGGTATGTGTGTATGTTTGGATGTATACATGGTGTTTGGAGGCACGGAGAGTTCCCAACAATTAGTAGCTGGCCAATCAGAGGAAGGAAAGATTCAAGGCTACAACTCACACTGTTGTGGAGACTTGCAACAATACTTCACTCAGGTGCCCAGGATCATCAAGGACTTCACCACGAGACTTAGAGTCTCCAGATTCAGCCAGCCCTACAACCCCCTTCTGCCCCAGACTATACCAAAAACAATAGCGAAGGACAACTGTGGATTGACTACAGCAGCAACACTCTGGGTCAATTTATCTTAATAACTCAGACATAAGAAATGACCCAGCTGGAGAGGAGGGATCAATCCCATGGGTAGAAAGAGGTTTTCCTGAAAGTGAGACACAGAGCACACAACAGAGGAAGAATGTAATCACAGAGGTCTTGACCTGGGACAAAGGATTGATATTAGAAGATGCTGATGCCCACGAGAGACCAAGAGCATGTAAAGAGTTTGAACTCCCTGGGGGCTTTTCCTTGGGATGGAAATATTAATAATTAGCATATAATTTCAAATGTCTTCCTCTTCGTTTCCCTCAATCCTGCACTGCAGTCTGATGCTCACATAGAGCCTGGAATGGTCAGGCTGCTGTAATATGAAGGAGAGGGCAGGGATATGATGCGTGGCCTGCCCACTTTCCCCCTTCTGTGCCACTGCAAGAACACAGCAGCATCCTAGTGAAGGCTCTGGGTCCTGTTGCTCAGGCAGGGACCAGCATGACTGGGATCAGGAGAAGAGCACAGGGTACCAATAGACAACTCCAGAGCAGATAAGGGACAACTTATCAGTATTGCCACCCTATCTTCTTTCCCAAAAACCCTTAAAGGAGATGATCCTTTAAGGCAGAGAGAAAACTGAAACTTGGTTTTCAAGCTATTGGGGAAATCTTTAAGAAGTTTTGCATCTTTGCTAGCTAATAAATGGCTTTCTAAATTCTTTGGCTTCTTCATGAAAGGTTGTCTACATAGTCGTGGGGTAAAAGGACTATGTGACAGCAATTCACATAGACCCCAAGCCCAAGTCCTGAGACAGGTGTAACTTCTCCCTCCTTAATGCACATGCACGCATGCACACATACCACATATACATCACACACACACACACACACACACACACACACCAGACAACAGAATCCAGGATTTATATATTCTGCCTTTAACTTTCTGCCCGGAGAACTCAGCTGAGGGACTCGTTGCAAGGATCCTCACCTTGTGTGAGGTCAAATGCTCAGTCTATCAGGCTGTGTGATTGAATAACTAAACTCCCTGATATGGATTTGTTGGAAGCAGTTGGTATTTAGCTTGGGAACTGGGTTAGGATTACACCTATATATTGACCAGGTGGTGATGGTAGGTAAGGGTTGATAGCATCCATATCCATCCATAACGGGCATCCAATAATATTTATTTACAATGTTGTTAATGCTGGGGACCTTGATCACAGTATGTCTGACCTTGAGTTTAACTCCAAGATATATACACAAGAGAAGCCAAAAGCCCACTAGCCTCACCGGGCAGCCAGAATATGGGTCTGGCCAGCCCTGAGGAAGCCTCCATGCACCAATTCTTAGGTACAAATAAACTAATTTGAAATTTGGCTTTAGTATTTGGAAACTGAATATTTTCGAAATAATTTCTTAACTAAATTAAGCCATACGGTTTTAAACTTCTTTGTGTGTACAGGTACAACATGCTATCCCCACTCAAAGGACAACAATAATTTGGTAATTTCTAGCTTGAGCCAAGTAATTCATCAGGTAAATGTAGATCCTGATATTGATAAGGCCAATGGTCATAAAATGGTGGCATTCAATGGGCATTTTACAATGGATAAACACATCTCTGGGACTCCCAGTAGCAAAACTAAACAAATGCCTTTATTGGGCCAGAAGTAAATGATCTTGTAATTTTCTATAATTATCACCCTAGTGTGGAGTTCAGTAAACCTCCTTCTTTCCATCCAGGTGGACTCTTGCTTCAGTTCTTACATCCTCCAGCTCTCACAACTGGATTCAATTCTATTCCATTTTTTATTGAGGTTATGCTAAGTATGGTATTCATACCTAAGACTAGAAAGATAATGATGATAATAGTAAATGCCATCTTATCATATTCATTTTACAGACCAGGAAACTGAAACTCAGGGAAGTTACCTCAGCTGCAGCAAAGGAATAACAGCAGAAGTAGGACGTAGAGAAGGGCCGTATGACCCACAGACTGCATGTCATGCCAGCGCTGCGTAATTGTCCTACCCCTGGAGGATGTGCAATCCTGTTCTTGATCTACAGAAGACATTATTGTAGCATCTTCATGCGCCCCCAGCCATGAGCATCACCCCCAGAGTGAGGTGCATCCTGTGTCCCCTTCCCACTTTGCCCCACCTCCTCTTCTCAGCCTTACATTCCAATTCTCTTGGACAGTGGGAGAGCTGGCCCCAACCCTAATTGGAGCTTGCCTGATTTGAGCCTGCTTCCTGCCAAGAGCTCAGCCTCCTGTTCCCTCAGAGCTCAGGTCTCTCATGCCTGACTTTGAGGCAGCATGGAGCAGTACAGAAGTGCTTACGCATAGGCTCCCTTCTCTGTGGCCCAGTTTCCTTATCTATGAAATGGAGGTAATATTATCCCTCCTAAGGTTGAATGAAATCATCTATGTAAAGTGCTCAGCACAAGGCATGTCTCCTGGGGGCTCCCATCTGCCTGTGTCTCTCAAGGTTGTGCTTGGCCAAGAAGATGAGACCACCCTCCTCACATAACATTAAGGGAGCTTCACTTGGATTTGTCTGCTCCTCGGATGCTATACACTGTCAGGTCCAGGGTCCACCTCTGAAACCAAGCCAATTTCTTCAGCCCACATCCTATCAGCCAAGGGGGCAGGCCTCCCCTTTCCCTCCTGACAGCCTTGGCCGAGGTCCCAGCATGCCCACTCCTGTTGCCACACTTCAGAGCAGCACTGTTCAGCAGAATTTTCTGGGGCGAAGGAACTGTTCTGTATCTGTGCTGCCCACAGTGGAAGCCAATAGCCACAAGTGACTATTGAGAACTTGAAATGTGGTAAGTACAATTAAGGAACAGAAATTTATAGCGATTTTTAATCCATTTGAATTTCAATCACCACATGTGGCTGTGGCTAAGGACTATCATATTGGATAGTGCAGGTGTAACGCATGGGCAACCAGGTGTGCTCCCTGTGTCTCTGCTCCCAGACATTACTTCACCTCACATAGAGTTGCTCAGCCACTCACGGTCAAGTCCAGCCCCACATGTAACTCACCACACACCCCTTGGTTCCTGTAGATGAGGCTGTATTTGTGTCTAGTGCATTTGCTCTGCCTGGAGAAATCCATCTCCCAGGTACAACCCTTATAGGGGTCACTGGAAGGTGAAGAGGAAACAGACAAGCATCCAGCAGTGGGACTGCAGCAGCCAGAGCTGAGAAGGGGTGTATATAATTACATATCCCAGAGCCGGTGAGGATTAGAAGTGCTACAGAAGTGAACGTCAGGCAACATGATATTCCACAGGTGTGAAAGTAGCATTTCTATAGGGTTGGCCAACACTCTCTAAATCAAAAATATCTGCTGCTGAAGAAAAAAATAATAATAAGAGTGACGTGAATCATAAACTGGAGTAAAATGGGATAGGAAAGGCTATATAGGGTAGTCAAGCCAACAGACCATACGCTGCTCTAAAGGTTCGATCCTTTATCAAAGAAACATGTGATTTAAATCAAAAATAGACATCGGAAAAAGCAAAATAGATTTCACAGGTGAGGAACTGAGGCTTAGAAAGGTTATTTACTCAAGTTCAGGCAGCTTATAAGACTTGTAAAACAAGCTATGACCCCAGACAGTGGGACTGAGAGACTCTTCTTCAGTGACCCAGGATTCACAAGAGGGGTGAGGATGCACACAGCAGAAGACGTCGTTTAAATGATCCAGACATCAAGTGAACATGGAAAGGAATGAAGTCGAAGCAACTTTAGTACCTAATGGATGTAGGGGACCCAAGAGCAGAAGTGAGGGATTCGGGGATGCAGATCTGATTTAAGGATCAAAATGATGAGTTGGGTTTTGATGTGTTAACTAAAAAGTGCAGCGAGATAACTAAGTGAAGATGATAAAAAGTCAACTGGAGACACGGGACTAAATCTATGGGGAGTTTAGGGCTGGGGATAAAAATGTAAATTGGGGGACAGTTACAAAGTGAACAAAATCTCAAAAGAATAGAACATAAAGAGAAAGCAGCAATATCCAAAGTGTCGCCAGACAGGAGACATTGACAGAAAACTGACATTGATCGTCAAGCACGTATCATTTTGCCAGGAGTTGTGCCACTCATTATTACGCCGCATCATCCACATAACACATCTCTTCTTGGAGAAGAGCTATAAGAGCAAACATTTGTCATTTGCCTCCCAGCCTCCATTCTCTCTTTCTCTAAACAACATCCAACAGTTTCCACTCGGGAGTATGCCCTTCCCACGTTCAGCTTAAGGCATCCAGAGGAGCTGGGTTCCGCAAGGATGGGTCATGTGATCTAGCCTAAGCCAATCAGCACCTCCCACTCTGCTACCCTTCGTGATTGGTTCAGGCACAGGCACAAGACCCAATCAGCTTCAGGAAGACCCAGGGAGCATTTGCCAGGAATGCTGGGACAGAGGCAGACAAGCTTTCCTTTGGGATGTATACCTGGGTGTGCAGGGGCTGGAGCACCTACAGGTACCTCGCTACCACTGGAAGTCTGAGAATGGAGTCAAAACTGGAGAATCAAAAAGGAACAAGAGAAATTGGGTCCTGGGATGGCCGTTCAGTCATAGATCAAAATGGGAATCTGCAACCTCTCCACTTAATGTGAGCCGGTAAATGCTGTTTGGGATGAGTTTCCTAGCCTTTGGAACAGAAGGATTCCTACCTGATGCAGAAATGATCCCTATTTCCTAGCTGAGGAAAATGAGGCTCCAAAAGATTAGCTAACTTGCACAAGTTTATAGGTTTATTAAGTAACCAAGACAAGATCTGAAGTCACTTCTTCACTTCAGGTTGCAAAAAGGAGCTGCTAGGGGAACACACACTGGATTTGTAACTGACCGCAATGTGACAAACATGGAAAAAAACAAAGGCACACCAGAAAGACAGGAGGGAAGCAAGGCCAAAGAGTGGAGAACATTGTAAATGATTCCAGTGTAACAAGATCCAATGATTTACATATATTAACTCATTTACTTTTCACAACCACCTGGGATTTAGGTACAATTTATATTCCCATTTACCCTTGAGAAAACCAGATCACAAGAGGTTAAGTGACTTGCCAAATTCACATAAATTGTGTGAGGGAGAATTAAGATTTGAATGCAGTCTCCGGCTCTTGACCACTAAGCTTTACTTCCATTCAAGTCCATCAGTTTTTTACTTAAAACCTACCTGTCAACTGTGGGCTATAATAAAAAACGTGTTAGAGACAGGAATGTAAATAGGTATGGCCTTTGGAGGCAACTCAGCAGTATCTGTCAAGATTTTAAACACTCGCCCCCTGTAATCTGGCAATTCCATTTCTTGGCATCCATCCTAGTAGAGGACTTGCCGATACGGCCAACAAGACACACACAGAACAGTCTTGCAGCACTGATTTTGAAAGAGGGAAATCGCAAAAAGTCTAAATGTCCATTGATACTAGATTTCTTAAATTAATTCTGGCATCTCCACACAATGGATTACCATCAAGTCATTATAAAGAACAAGGTCAATTTTTACTTGTGACATAGGAAATTCCCTGAGGTACAGGGTTAGGCAAAAAGGGCAAATTGCAGAATCCTATGTACAGAATGAGGCAGGGATTTAACATTTAGGTTGAAAACAACATAAAACAAAACAGTACTTTTATACGTGAAGCAAGGCTCCACGGCAAATAGCTGTGGGGATTTCTGGGTTTAACGATGGTTAATGATGGTCCCAGGAGACTCCTAAGAGGCCAGGTAGTAAATCTTACAATTAGTCACCAGGAGAAGTAAGAGTCACGGGCATGCTCGGAGTATAGAAAAATGCCCCCAGGTATGCAGGATGCTTGAGAAACGAGAAGAATGTCCCACAGGATAACATGGAGGCAAATCAAGAAGGACTTCTGGAGGGTGTGGCATGGAATATGGAATCATGATAATCTCCATCCTGGCCCTTGGTGCCTCACTATTCAAAAGGTAGTCCTCATCCCACAGAGAGCTGTCCCAGTGGTTGTTTAAAGTTACCCCGCTGGTTAGGAACTGAGATGGCATCAGACACCGGATGGATGTCCTGTGTCAAGTCCAGAGATGTTCCACTTTCAACTTGGTCAACTCTGGATCATTGATCTTCCAGTTGCTTTCCAAGTGTTTTCAAAGAGTGTCTTGATCTCTGGCACAAATTGTACAAACAAACTAGGGACAGGTCACCAGATTCCAGGGGTCCCCAAGACAGGCCCAAAGAGAGAGCACGTGTGTTGTTTTCAATAAGAGGCTTTTGTTTTGCATGCTCACCCAAAGTCCTGCCTGGGCTTTTTATTTTAAATTTTGGATATTTTTCTCCATTCTGTTTCATTGCAGCTGTCACCTATAAATGGATGTATTTTTTAATTGTACTCATTCTCGCATGCCATCGCATCTCTCTGGTACATTCTGTCACTTTGTATACTTTGCTTTTGTCTGCCCTAAACTTGAAGGGTGCAAGGACGGTGGCCCAGAGGAGAGCCGGATTACTGCGGGGATGCTGCCCTCTGCAGGCCACTGCCATGCATGGCACTTCAAGAGGGAAGCCCTGAGAATTCAGGCAAATAACAACAGCCACTATGTTTTGACTCTTTTATATGGACTGTTTCATTTAATTCTCACAAGAACGCCAAGAGATTAAGCACTATTATTATCTCTATTTTTCAGAAGCGAAACCTGAGTCCCAGAGAGGTTGACAACTTGCCCAAGATCACACAGCTAACAAGGAGCGAAACAAGATCTGAACCCAAGCGCTCTGCGCCCAGCATCTGTCCTGCTAGCCCCTATTTTATACTGACTCCAAAACGGGACGTTAACTCACTTTTTAAGCAACTGAACCATGACAGGCATCTTATATACATTACCTCATTTAATCCATCTGTCGGCCAGAGGCCACTGTTCAAAAAACCTCATTTACTTACCTATGGTCATGTGACCAGTAAGTTGGATCTTTCTGGATCCAAAGCGTTGGCTTCATCCCAGTGGCACTCGCGCAAGGTGGGCTGCTCCCCTCTCCCTTCGGAAGACCGTTGCCCGAGGGCTCAGGCGCCTGATAGCTTTCGGCTGCTACACCTTCAGAAGCGGGGGAGCCTTGGCACTGAGGCCCCGACTCTGCCCGGGGGGTCGAAGGCAGTCAGGTGTGGGGACCAGCCATGCAAGAAGGTGCGGGGCTCTGGTGGGTGAGGACAGGAGAATCGGAGAAAGGAAGCCAGGGCCGTGTGTTCAGGAGGGGAATGTGTGGAGGAGGCAGGAGAGGCGCCCCCGGTACCTCAGGCCTTGGGCAGCCTGACGGAGTTTAGAGTCACACCGGGGACAAGGCGCGCACCACAGGCCCAGCCACATTATGTGCATGACTCCGTGGAAAGGGAGAGAGAACGACAGTGTGGCTCCCAGAGCTCCAGAACCACTTGCCGGGGCCATAAGGAGCAGCTTCCATTACACAAGAGGGAGAAGGGAGGGTGACCCAGGCAGAGGCAGCCCAAGGACGAAGGGCGGGCACAGTCACCACCAGAGTTCTCCATATTTGTGTCACACTTTCCAACAGACGTCCACATCCATCTGCCTGACCCCCGTGCCCTGCCGTGGGACTGGAAAGATGGCGGCTGGCCCCAGCCCACTCCTTCCCTGCCAGCCTGGGTGGGGCCGATGTGGGCCGTGCAGCTGGGATGGAATTTAAGACTAACACATTCCAAGACACTGGTGTTCCTACTTGGGAGCTATGGGGAAGGGCTGTGTCATGCTGAGCCCACAGTCAGCATTTTTTCGCACCTCCCTGCCCAACTCCACATTCCTGACGATGCCACGTTACAAACGCACAGAACCACTTCACTCCCTCTTTGGTGGACTCGAAAACTCTTTCCCTAGGGAACAAATGCTGCACTTGGGAGGTAGTCACGTGCAAGATAAATGAACAAATCAGCCAATGAAGAAATATATTTATTTATTAAAGTATCCCTACTTCTCGTTGATTGGTTAAGTTATAGGCAGACACTGCTCCAGGGTCCCAGGTTTCTGAGAGGGATACACTACAAAGTAAATGAATAAAAGCCCCCTTATTTATTAGCTGTGTGGCCATGGTCAAGACACTTAGCAAAGTAGAGCTAATAATGTCTACCTCACAAGGCCTCAGGACTAACATGGAAATCCTGCCTGCGTTTCCAGCATACCAGCCTGCCCCACAGACTCCGAATTTGCCAACCTCCAAGATCACGTAATAAATTCCTTAAAATAAATCCCTTAGTGTACAAGGCGTACATTCTACTGCTTCTGTTTCTCTGGAGAACCCTGTCGGATGCACAGGGTAATTATTAACATTTCAGGTGTGAGGTGAGAGGCGCAGCAGGTCTAGAGAAGGCTGTGAAACCAACAATACTGGGCTCACACACAGGTGCCCTTGGGAGGGAAGTTGGGGCTGGAATTAGCCCCATTTTGCAGATGAGCAAACTGGCACTTGCAAGCAATTTGTCCCAGTCTCACATCTTATGAATGGCAGAGCCGAAACCTAAATCTGAGTTCTGTTCCAAAATGCCTCGTTCCTTCTGCTAAAACTCTGAACCACTATTGCCTACTGTCTCCTAGATCCACTCTCTTCTTCCAGATCCACTCTTCTGCCTTCCAGCCTCACTCCCCACATCTTATCACTTCAGTTTTAGAGAGTCAGCCTCGAAAATGTCTCACATGTCTGCCCTTTCTGTTTCCTCCCGCTGAGGCCACACCTGCCCCTGCCCTCAGTCCTTATCTGTGGGCTGGGAACCAAAACCAGATTTTGGGAACAACTGAGCTCCAGTGGGATAGAAGAAACTCATGGAAGAAACCCCAGGTGCTGATTTTGTGACCAAGATCTTGGACTTCTTGGAATATTTTCAAATGCCTTTGCTCCAACAATTCTCATTCATACTGCCAAGCAACCAAAATCACCTATCTGCATGTTTAAGACACTAGATGAGCTTGATAGAGCATTTCTATTGGGGGGGGGGGGGGGCGCATCTCACCTCCTAGAGGGCACTTGCAGGATTTGTAGGGGCATTTTTGGCCACAATGTTGGGGAGAACCTTGCCACTAGAAATTAGTAAGTGAGGCATAGGATAGTTCTTCACAATAAAACATAACCCTCCCCCACACAACTTCTAAATGTCCTACTGAAGAGGCATGTAGATGAAAAGCCTATTTATAATTTTCTGATTATAATTTTGTTTCACATATACATACAAAGGTACTGTTTGTACACTTTTAATATACATTCAATATATATTGTGTACATGGGACGCCTGGGTGGCTCAGTCAGTTAAGCGTCTGCCTTTGGCTCAGGTCATGATCTCAGGGTCCTGGGATCGAGCCCCATGTGGAGCTCCCTGCTCCGTGAGGAGTCTGCTTCTCCCTCTCCCTCTGCCTCCTCCCCCCTGCTCATGCTATGTCTCTCTCTCTCTCTCTCAAATAAACTATGGATAGATAGATAAATAGATAGAAAGATAGATAGATAGATAGATAGATGATAGATATTGTAACAAAGAATGTAACAAGTCAAATGCAGGTGGCAGTGTTTAATTTGTTTATTGTTTTTGGAAAATCACTAACCTCAGTGCATTCAAGGAATAGCGCTGGCTGCGTCACACCTATATGTTGGTCTGCATTTGTGGCAGATGGGGCAGATACGCAGACTTGAATTGCTACATTGTGTCTCTATGCGCTCCAGCCCAAGGATGACATTCTGAAACACTACATACTACTTAGTTACATTTTACTTTCCTATTTCTGTCTTTTATAAAACAGTTATCCTGGTGGGAGTGTAAAATGGTGCATCTGCTAAGGAAAACAATATGGAGGTTCCTCATAAAATTAAACATGCAGGGGCACCTGGGTGGCTCAGCTGGTTAAGCACCGGACTCTTGATTTTGGCTCAGGTCATAATCTCAGGATTGTGAGATCAGGCGCCACGATGGGCTCTGCGCTCAGTGGGGAGTCTGCTTGAGATTCTCTCCTTCTCTCTTTCTGCGCCCCCTGCTCACTCACTCTCTCTCTCTCTCTCTCTCTTTTAAATAAATAAATAAATAAAATCTTAAAAAAAGAAAAATTAAACATGGAATTACCCATGATCCAGCAATTCCACTTCTCAGTATATACCTAAAAGAATTGCAAGCGGGGACTCAAACAGATATTTGTACATCCATATTCATAGCAGCATTATGCACAATCGCCAAAAGGTGGAACAACCCAAGTGTCCATCAACAGATGAATGGATAAACAAAACATGGTCTATACATACAATGGAACGTTATTCAGCCTTAAAAAGGGAGGAAGTTTTGACAGGCTATAGCATGGACGAACCTTGAAGACTTACACTAAGGGAACTAAGCCAGTCACAAAAGGACAAACAGTGGATGATTCCACTTATATATGGTACCTAGAGTAGTCAAATTCACAAAGTAGATACAAAGTGGAATTTGTATTCCAGCTGGGCTGGAAGGCGATAGGGAGTTTCAGTTTGGGGAGAGGGAAAGCTCTGGAGATGGACCGTGGTGATGGTTGCACACCAATGTACTTCATGCCACTGAACTGTACTTAAAAATGGTTAAAACAATAAATTTTATGTTATGTATATTTTACTACAATTTAAAAAAAGAGTTGGGCATTTTATTGGTTCTTATGTGTGTATCAGCAGGATAGTAAAGAGGGCATTTCCAAATATTTGTTTTTAAAAGGAAACATTACATGGAGAACAAGGTGTCTAGAGTTTTATGCCCTTGGTGTTTTACAGCATATTTTATTTTGTCTGGAGACTTTCTGGCACCCTTTGAAATATGTGGAGACACCTAAGCATCACTAATGAAGGGCTGGGGATGGTGGGGGCCCAGAATGGAAGACCCTGGGGGACCAAGAAAATATATATTTGAGCTTGTGGGAATCAGGACTGAGGGTAGAGCTACCCAGGGTCAATTTAACTTGGATCCGAGCTAGCACATCTGGGACTACAAACATTTTATATTTATGCAGCTTCTCACACTTTATGATGCAAAAGCACTCTGCATGTGTAGTCAGTTACCAGGATGTGACTACAGCAGAGCAGAAGAGGAATGAATTGGGAATCAAATCAGACTTGGCCACTGAAAAACTGTCGTCGTGATTTACAGCAAATGTCTTAACTTCATTGCATCCCATTTGCCTCAGTCTATAATACAGGAATAATATTTACCCACCCTATTATGAATACCTCCTATTTACCAGATACCTACAGTGGGCCAGGTTTTGGCAGACATTTAATCATTTTATCATTAATCATTTGATCTTCACCTGCGTGAAGGTGCGAGATAGGCATCATCTCTCATATGAATTAGGATGCCAAAGCAGATGCCATGAGTCCCCAGCCATTTTCTTGGCTCATTGGAGGGCATCTATGTGGCTTCCTGGGTCTCTCTGGCTGCTTGAGTCTTCTCTGCCCACAAACAGGCCTGGAAGGGAGTTAGAGCCCCAGGAGCGACCCTCAGCCAGTGAAGGATGGAAGTTGGTGGATAAACACCCCAGCACCTGCCCTCTGCAGTAGAACAATCCAAGGATGTCTATCCTGCACAGGCTCCCAGGGTCCCCTGTGGAACGGAGACCCACTATAGGCCTTCCTTCCTTCCCTGCCTCACCCTCCCCCACCCCACCCCTGTCTATTCTTCCTGGAATCAGCTCCCAAATAAATTACTTGAACTCAAATACTTGTATCAGGAGCTGCTTTGGGGGGAACCCAAGGTAAGACAGCAGCCGAGACTTCAGCTACTTGCCTATAATCCCACAGATAGAAAGCTCAGCCAAGCCACATTTGACAACCCACCCTTCTGGATCCAGAGGCCCTCTGCCTTTGGAAGGTTGGGCATTTAAGTGAGCTGATGCAGATGAAGAAGGGGAGCGTGCTGCAAAGTAAATGATCCCAATGTTTTCATTGGATCATCATGACAGTCCTGTGAGGTAGATAAACAGGTTCATTTCATGCCCACTTTATAGGAAATTGAGGTTCAGAGCCTTGCACAAAGTGACTGGTGAGTAAGTGACAAATGACAAGATGATTCTCTGTTCCCCCAGGTCCATTCTCCATCTTTCTCAGCCTTTCTCTGTGCCCAGAAGGCCACCACTACTGGACTTCATCACGCAGGCCCCTCACCACATGGCTTTGGTTGCAGTCAGCCAATGGAAGCCATGGCAAGGAAGAGAAAAAAAGGAGTATTAGGCCCCTACTCTCTCTCTCTGCTGGCTGTCATGTTAGCAGTTGCTGCAGTCCTCTGCCTGAACCACGGTCCCTACCCAACCACAAGAAAGAAAGAAAAAAAAGAAGGAAGGAAGGAAAGAGAGAGAGAAAGAAAGAAAGAAAAAGAAAGAAGAGAAAAGAGAAGAAAAGGAAAAGAAAAGGAAAGGAAAGGAAAGAGGGATGGGGAGGGAGGAAGGAGGCAAGGAAGGTGAGAGGGCACACCTGGGTTTGCCTAGGCTTTATTAGGAATCTAGAATCTTGGGAAAGAGGGGAGGAAATGATGTAAGTTTGCTGAGATCCCAGAGCACTTTCCCAGCACCAGTCTGCCCTGCCCCTGTATCACGCTTCAGCTCTCACCAGCCGTGGGCAGCCACACACCCTTCCCTGCCCCTCAGTGCCGTGCCTTCTGGCTCCAGCGTCCCAGGGTGTTCCTCATCCCTGCACATGCCACTACAAACTTATGGATGATCCCTTCATTACACTCTCTGCAATTAATCCCTTTGAGGTGCCATTCTCTTCCTTGCTGGGACTCTGACCCACCCAAAGGGCTTAGCAACCAATAAGAAGGAGAGAAAATTATGCAGCCATCAAAAGGAATGAAATCTGGCCATTTGCAACAACGTGGATGGAACTGGAGGGTATTATGCTGCATGAAATAAGTCAATCAGAGAAAGACATGTATCATATGACCTCACTGATATGAGGAATTCTTAATCTCAGGAAACAAACTGAGGGTTGCTGGAGTGGTGGGGGGTGGGAGGGATGGGGTGGCTGGGTGATGGACATTGGGGAGGGTATGTGCTATGGTGAGCGCTGTGAATTGTGTAAGACTGTTGAATCACAGACCTGTACCTCTGAAACAAATAATACCTTATATGTTAAAAAAAGAAGAAGAAGAAGAAGAAGAAGAAGATAGCAGGGGGGGAAGAATGAAGGGGGCGAAATTGGAGGGGAAGACGAACCATGAGAGACTATGGACTCTGAAAAACAAACTGAGGGTTCTAGAGGGGAGGAGGAGGGGGGACGGGTTAGCCTGGAGATGGGTATTAAAGAGGGCACGTATTGCATGGAGCACTGGGTGTTATACGCAAACAATGAATCATGGAACACTACATCAAAAACTAATGATGCAATGTATGGTGATTAACATAACATAATAAAAAAAAAAGACTAAGGAACGAATACCATTCTCCACTGTGCAAAGCCTTCTCCCTTCATGATCCTCACAATAATGCAGTCAAGTGGGTATTATTCTGATTCCCATTTCACAGACAAAAAAAAACTGAGGCTCAGGAACAGTACCTGGACCAAAATGCAGGTCAGTTAGAATCAACAGCCCGTGCTCTCTCCTCTTCGCCACAAAGACCACACTCTTCTCCAGCCTCACACGCCATTACTGGAAATAACAGTTGGGGCTGAAGCCCTCCACCTTGCCCAGGAAACTCAGAACACCCTGCCTGTGGCCAGGGCATAGCATCTTTGTGGCACAGGAGTATTCCATGAATGGAAACTGCCAGTCCTTCCCTTCTGTGAGGAGAGGCAGGATTTCATGGGAATGTGTGATGCCTGGCAGGGAGCCAAGAATAAGAGCAGGAAACGGGAGCCCAAGGGACATGCTGCCATGAACATGGAGGGGAGGGGGCAGGATAAACAGAGGACTTTCAACTTTGCAAAGCATTCGAGAGCCCTCTGGATTAAGGACAGCCCTTGGGGAGAGCCAGGAATATTAGGACAAAGGGGAGACGGCCTTGGCAGGCCGGGGAGACCAAGTGCTGGCAGAGCAATTAGAGGGCGGGGCAAATGAAACCACAGAATAATGCGAAACCCAAAAGCAGGCATCTGAAATGTGCAAAAAGAGAGAAAGAAAGAAAGAAATTAGAAGGCAAAACATAGGCAACCAGAGTTGATGCTTAGTAGCTGAAAATATTTGAAACAACATTCTGGAATGAGAAACATATGAAATAAAAGGCAGGTCATTGATTTAGCAGCTTGAGAAATGTGACTTGTCCCTGGGTGGGGGGAGGGGCGGGAGGATTTGTAGGAAGGAATAGTGAGAAAGAATGAGTTCAGAATTCTAAATGAAGATGGGGAGCTGAATGGGCACAGAGGGGTTCCCCCCCATTTGACAGGTATGAACAAACTCAGAAATTCTAGATTTCATAAGGCCCAGTAGAATAGACAAATTGTATTCTCCCTGCTCTACACCAATCTACAGCGTACTCTAAATAATTTCCAGCTATTTAGCACCCACACTCCAGACTGCAAGTCCTATTATTGTCCCATTTTACAGGCTTGGAAACTGAGGCAGAGAGTTTGCATGACCTGCCCAAGGGCACATACACAACTGGCAAGAGGCTGAGTAAGGAGATAAAACCAAATCACCCTTTCTCCAGGCAAATTCATTACCCCATGGAGAATCCCAAAACCTAGGCTTTCTAGACGGTCCGATCCTGTTTTCAGAAGGGAAAACGGAGCACAGGAGAGGGGATCGACACACCCTGGAAGTGATGGACTTTGGGTGGAGTTCTGTGGGGTCTGGGAAGAGAAATCTTTAAGACAACTGTACCCAGCTCATCCCTTTTAATGCCAAGGGGATCCTTCCAATCTCAAAGCTGGGGCAACAAGGTAGCACATATTTCAAGCACAGTAGCATATATTCCTACCATCTGAGTATCCATTTGCTCCTTCAACAAACATTTTTCAAGGGCCAAGAACCATGGACTATGAAAATATTTTTCCAATAAGCGGCTGGAAGGTGCTTGATTTGCGTTTCCTTTGGATTTGATCTTTCTTTTTCACTTGAGTACATTTCCATCTAATTCACTGAATCAGGTCCTCAAATGCTCCTTCAAAACCTCAGCTCAACTAATAATCAGCACACAGCTATCTTTAGAACATTTATGATCAAATAACAGTCCTTGGCTTTTTCCAGTTGTAATTGTGTTTTCTGTTCAGTAACTCTGGCAGCTCTGGAAACGTATTTTCTTTAACAAATATGAATAGTGAAGGCCTCTTAGATTCCCTTTTCTGAGCTGAGGAGGGTAATTGAAAGGGTGCTTTGTAAAGGCTCTGAAAAAGCATGGGTTTGACGAGAGTTTTATTAGAAATCTAGAAACCTGGGCAGGGGCTAGGCAAGGAGGAGAATAAAACCGTGTAAGTTCGCCAAATCCTAAAACATTCTCCCCATTTGGTCAGACTAAGTGCCAGGTTCATGCTGGCCTACTTACCAATAAACTTTCACTGGGTAAAAAATGACCCCTAAAACATGGCGGCTGAAAACAATAAACACATCCTTGCCCACAATCCTGGTCCCATGTCTGCTGAGGGGTGGTCTGGGGCTCTTTGGCCAGGCCCAGCTGCTCTAGGATGCCACCCACATTCCCACATCTGGGACTTACCTGTGCTGAGTGGGGCTTCTCTCCTGTCAGGGGGCTAGCCTGGGCTTCCTCACATACTGGTGGAAGGTTCTCCGTAGCAAGTGAGGCCAAGTCCCAAAAGACAAGCACTTTTCAAGACTCTTCTTGCACACATGTTCCTGTCCCATTGCTCAAAGCCAATCACAAAGCCGAGTCAAATTCAAGGGTTGCAAAAATCGACTCTACTTCTTAATGGGTGGGTCTACAAAATATTGTCACCATTTTTTTTTCTTTGTCCCTCAGCTGCTGGGAGTTTTGCTGGCTGAGGAACCCCAACTGTCGGCCCTCTCCAGAAATTGCTCCTTTCTCCCTGAAGAAAGCTGCCTCACTCAAGGACTTTCCCCCTTCTTCCCAGAGGCAGCCTCCGTGGTAAGGGGTCAAGAGAGGGACATGACAGCATGGCCCCTTGCCCAAACTTGAGACGAGTCTGAGGAGCCAGGTCAGCCGTGGAGCATCCCAACAGTCAGCCAAGGCTTTTGCTGAACCCAAATTGCAATCTCACGCCACTTTCTGTCCAATCCTGTTTCCCTCCCACCCACCGCAGGTGTCAGTCCTGAGCACACACACGCCCCAGCAGACCTAGTGCCATTTAATCTCTATTCCAGCTGCTGCTAAGGGGAAATCTGGGGCTGCATCACCTGCCTGCTGACAGTCAATGAGAAGCCCATTACCGCTGACAGGTGGGGTGTGTTTAGCCCCTGACACAAGCTGGCCGTGGAACTGATAAAACCAGCAGTGAGCAGGAATGGGATCCTGGGGGAAGAAAAGGTGCTAACGGGTGCCCCATACTAGGCTTTTGAAAAATGTGGAGGAAATAGGCACTATAAAGTTAATGGAACTAAAAGGCTATTGCTGGAGAACAACGTAGGCTTTGAAAAAAGACAACAAAAGTCTGAGAGTAAGTAAAAGTCAGCTAAAACCTGAGCACAAAAGCACAAGGGCCTCTTTAGCACCATATAAAGAAATGCTCATCTACAGCAGCCAAATATCAGAACCCAAACCTGGAAGGAGTTTGGGCTCCTAATGCCTTTGTGAAGGAAAGAGCCACTATGTCAGCTCAGATCTTTACATGAGGAAAGAAATAAATGACTACCTAATTTAATATATCATTATTTAGGTACTATTGCATATCTAGTCGACATTATACCCTGCTTAGACTGAATGTGTTTCCCAAAATTCATATGTTGAAGTCTAATCCCCAGTGTGATGGTCGTAGAAGGTGGGACGTCGGGGGTGTCTGGGTGGCTCAGTCAGTTGAGCGTCCGACTCTTGATGTCAACTCAGGTCTTGATCTCAGGTCGTGAGTTCAAGCACCCAGCGTGGAGCCTACTTAGGAAGGAAGGAATGAAGGAAGGAGGGAAGGAAGGAAGGAAGGAAGAAAGGAAGGAAGGGAGGGAGGGAGGAAGGGACGGGAAGGAAGGAAAGAGGAGATGAGAGGTGGAGAGGTGCTTAGGTAATGAGGATGGGACCCTCAGTGGAAGTAATGTCTTCACAAAAGAGAACCCAGAGAGCTCTCTCACTCCTTCGACCATGTGGGGACACAGGCAGGGCGGCAGTCTGGAACCCAGAAGAGGGCCCACACCAAAGCTCCACCATGAACTTGATCTTGGACTGCCAGTTTCTAGAACTGTCAGAAATAAATTTCTCTTGTGGATAAGCCACCCAGTATATGGTATTTTGTTAGAGTGGCCCAAATGGGCTGTCACACTCTAACCATCAGCCCTGAGCTTACTTCAAATCAATAGCAAAGAAAGAGAACTGGGGCTTCCAGTCCGGTGGGGATGTGGCACCGACCACTTCGGCCTCCGTGTGCACACACCTGGGCCGAGAGAAACACACACACATGTGCGCCCACCGGCGGGGCTGGCTACAAAGCACAGTAGAAAATGCACAAAGTCTTCTGTTCCCAGAATGCCTAAAAGGTTTACAAGTGGAAAGACTCCCTCTGCTCCTTAATAGAATACTTGCCTTAGCCACACCTGTTTAAGAATGACTTGTTTGTTCAGCTTACTACCTCCCAGCTGTTCTTCCGGGTGACATTGGCTCTGCTGCAAGAGCCTCCTGTATTACCTTGTGCAAAGTTTGCCATGAGGAGGGATAGAAGCCCACCAGCCAATGGCTGGTGGAGAAAGGAAGGCCATGGGTGACATTTCCAAGGTGCTGATTTAGCACACCCCTTTTTTCTTTGGATGACAAGCCTTTTGAGAAGTAGAAAGGGGAGTCCAATAAGGACCATGTTATCAGCTTTATGGCGGCTACAGCTGGATTAGAGAGTGGCAGAGGTATGAAGCCAAAAGCAAACCATTTTTGCAAGCCCTAATATTAATAAACTTCTTCACTGAGCACCAACAGCTGCTACATCCACAAAAAAAGACAACCAGGCATATGCCTCTGGTGGAAGAACACAGCACCCCCTATGAAAGGGTCTTGCCAAGATAAATCAAATCTAACATGATCAAGACTTTCTATCCAAATACTAATTCACACAGGAATGTCCCAACCACGAAACTCGACAGAACAAAAATAAATTGCAAGGAGGGTACTGGGTGGCTCAGTCGGTTGAGTGTCAGGCTCTTAGCTTCAGCTCAGGTCACAATCTCAGGGTCGTGAGATTGAGTCCTGTATTGGGCTCTGCACTCAGCAGCGAGTCTGCTTGAGATTCTCTCCCTCTGCCCCTCCCCCACTCGCTCGCTCACACTCTCTCTCAATAAAACTTTTTAAAAAAGAAATAGAGAGAGAGGAAGGAAGGGAGGGAGGGAGGGAGGAAGGAAGGAAGGAAAGAAGGAAGGAAAGAAGTTGCAATAAAAAATAAAGATGGAGACAAAAATCTAGAGATTTCATCAACAAACCACCATATGTGGACCTTATTTGGATGCTGACTCAAACTGTTAATGCAAAAAACCTTTAAAACATTTATGAGACAACTGAAAATATAAACATTGGCTGGATTATTTGATGATACTAAGGAATCATTGTTAACATATTTAGGTGTGATAATAGGATTGTGATTGGATTAAAGACAAACAATCCTAATATTTTAGAGATGGACACTGAAATATTTATAGAGGCAATGATATGATCTGGAATTTGCTTCAAAATAATATTGAGGGAGATTAGGTGGAAGTATAGACATAATCAGTTTGGCCATAATTTGATCATTGTTGAAGCCAGGTGATGGTACATGAAGATTAATTATATGAGTCTGAATATTTTTATGAATGTCTGAAATTTTCTACAATAAAAGTTAAAAGAAAAATATTCATGGGGCCTGACTTGGTGCAAAGGTAGGTCATGGCAGAAAGAGTTTGTGCTTCACAGCCTTATGTTTAGATTGGGGTGGGACCTCAGCCAGTGGTTGGAGCCCCAGGAAGTGGGAAGGTGGAAGTAGGCAAATGCTCAGGCTCACTGAGAGGCTCTAACAACAGCCTTAAAACTGGAGTCCAGGGGCGCCCAGGTGGCTCAGTCAGTTGAGCGTCCGATTCTTGATCTCAGCTCAGGTCTTGATCTCAGGGTCTTGAGTTCAAGCCCCAAGCTGGGCTCCACTTTAAAAAAAAAAAAAGAAATTGGAGTATAGTCCCAAGAACAAGGCAGGAACATCATCAGAAAGACCTAGCGAGAGGTGGGGGGAGACCAGCATGGTAGACACATAGACACTTGCTGCTTATGGCTGCCAGACTGATTTCCAGACCCCACCCGCTGGCAGACACAGGGCACTCAATGTACTGCCAACACTGTGTAGATTGATTCCAGAACTGGGCGGGACTGAGCCTGCCATCAAAGGTCCCCTATGCCTACAGTTGAGCTCAGCAGGATCAAGGCAGACAGTAATACCTGCAGTGCCTCAACCCACTGAGACAATTTTAGAATTGAATGGGGAGGTACATAACAGAAAGGTTTGATTACCTACCTTCTCTTCCTGGGAAAAGTTCTTGGTCTCTATGTGGTTTAGACCGCCATGTTGGAACCACATGACCCCACCCCTCTGGCCACAGCTGACTGATGCAAGAATGCACACCTAACCCAGGGAGGAAAAAATTCATAGACTGAGCTTAGTCCATCGTATTCCTCCTCAAGAATTTGAGCAAGTAAACTAAGAAACCAAGATTAAAAAAATGTGAACCACACCATTAACTGTAGAAGCATTGAACTTATAGGGTCATTGCAATGGACTGAATTTTTCTGTCCTTTGAAAAGTCATGTTGAAACGTCATCCCCAACATGATCATGTTTAAAAGTGGGCCTTTGGGACATAATTAGGTCATGAAGGGGGAACCCTCATGAATAGGATCCATGCTTTTAAAATGGACCCCAGAGAGTTCCCTTGCCTCCTTCTGCCATGTGAGGACACAAAGAGGAGTACACAGTCTGCAGCCTGGATGGGAGTCTTCACAAGAACCTGACCATGCTGGCACCCCGATCTCAGACTTCCAGCCTGCAAGATGCTGAAAAATAAACTTCTGTTGTTTACAAGCCTCCCAGGCCAGGGTATGCTGTTATAGCAGCCTGAACAGACTCAGACAGTTGTGTATTCCCACAGTACATATGTGGGTTTGGCTCCAGGTTACCTGTGTGGCTTTGGACAAGTTACTTGGTGTCCTTGAAACTCCATTCTCCTGTCTGTAAATGTGGAGGTAATAAAGGTAACTATTTCAATGTGCGTTTCATGAGGATAAAATGAAAAGACTCATATAGTAAAAGTTCAATAACTATGAGCTGTCATGAATATTACTAGCAGGGTTAATACTACTCGTGGCTATGACCATGTTTGGTCATGTGAGAGTAAAGGAAGCCAGTCACAAGAGACAACGATTCTAGTGCAGGGTGAACACTGCCCAGCACTGCCCAGCACAAGGCACTGTGCTGAGTGCTTGACAAGTGGTAACCCACTCAAACCTCACACCAATCCCAGAGTCTGGCAATGCTCACTTCAGTAATGAGGAAACTGAGGCACAAACTGATTCGCCAAAGGTGTAGGAAGTGGCGACATTTTGCTTCTGAGCCTATACCCTTAACCACTTAACCACTCTGCGAAGATCATGCAGCCCCGAAAAAATGGTGTAGAGGGAACCCCTGCACTGCCTGAAATCCAGAGAGTGTAACTTATGACCCTGATGTCCAACCCTGGGTCCCGTGAGGCTCAAGCATCTTTGCTTTCCAGTAAAATAACCTGGTATAGCCCTTGGGTGATCCCCCCTTGATTCGAATGAGGTTTTCTGTTCTTGGTTCTGACTAAAACAACAGGAATCCTGATGTGCTTCTGTCACCCACATGAGATCCTGTGTACCAAAACTCTGCCTAAGTGGTTCTGGTGCCAGGAAAAACATCGTGAAATGGGTATTACAACTCAAATGTCTGGTTATTCTGGTGGCAGCTCATCTCATCCCTGCCCCATCTAACAGCTGCTTCTATATGGCATCCCTATTAACCAGAATAAATCCTCCACTCCCCTGCACAAAGAAGGCCTTGTCCAAGAGAATGGTCAACACGTGACCAGAACAAGATGTAGTGTGGATAATTCTCTTTTGAGAAAACATCTCTTCAGGCACAAGTCACAAAATAAACAGAGACGGGGCAAAACCACTAACAAGAGAGAAATTGGAAAGCCAAAATGTTAAGGGCAGAGCAAAAAGAGCTTTTTAAATGAGACCAGACTAAAAAATAAAGACCTTCTCCTTCCCCTTGCCTGTTTTTCCACCCATCACCTCCAACCCTCAAATTTTTTCAAAAGCCATTTAAAAAAACTATAAATTTTTCCATCTGAGACAAAAGTTGTTAAATGGAAAGAGAAAATGTAGCAAAGAATACCAATTGTCAAATATCTGAAGCTAACTGGTAGACCTTCGGTTTTATCCAGAGAAACCCCCACACCCAAGAATCAACAACTGGGAAACTATATAATTGCGCATAAAACTTGAAGAGCCAAAAATGGATTAAAAAAGACAAGAGAGGATGATCCTCTTTAAATAAGGCAACAGCTAAGTGTAGCAAAGTCATTCCATTTGAGAGGGAAGCACTATGATTCCAAAATCAGGTAGCTCTGGGACCACATCTGGGCACGGCCACTTAGCAGCTAATGACCTTGAGCAAGTTACTTAACTTCTCTGGGCCTCAGTTTTGTCATCTGTATAGTGAGGGTGATAAAAATAGCACCCACTTCAAAGGGTCACTGTGAAGATTCATGCACAGTGGCAAATTGGGCACACTCCACAGATGTTCACTATCACTCTTTATAGTGTAATTCTATAATTATTTTTGTGATTGTTATTACATGATTATAGTAAGGAAAACCAAAGTTCTACCCAAAGCTTAAGCAGCATATGTGACTGTGAGTTCTATGGAAACCTTAAAAAACAAACCAAAGCACACACACAGTTAACATATCTCAAGAGGATGGAGTGTCTCAAGCCTCCTTTATATGGACTTTCCTGGAGAAAGGTAGAATTTTTGGAATGACCTGTGTTGTTGTCATTGTAGTTGGGCTTGTAGTGATCAATGTATACGTTCCCCAAGGTGGGAAAGCCATGCTTGGTGTTGGGTGACTTGCTGAAACAGGAGTTCCAGAAACCCTCGGTGGAGGGTTGGGCCAACAGGTAGTCTCTGCTCCACCACCCTCAACTTTCCAGAAGGGTTCCTGGCATAGCAGGAGTGACCTCCTAGTGTTGTGGTTAAACAAACCAGCACTGGAATCCCACTGGCCTGGAGTCAATTCTCCACACATGCACAGGCTAAATGTATAGCCTTAGACAAATCACTTCAACTGTTGGAGGCTCATCTGCTCCAACGACACCATAGCAGTAGTGGTCCTCACCACACAGGTGTGTGGAGAATTTGATGAGATAATATACCACTTGGCATAGTGCCTGACCCAGAGTAAACACCAAGGCTCTTATTTTCATTGGAAGACACAAGAACATTTCAGTCCAGAAAACTATCTAGCCCATCCCAGCCCAAAAAACAAGGACATCAAAAGCAGAGACTTCAAGATCAGCTGGAGGTTAGAACCCACACTCTCCTCACATAAAAAATGTCCAGATGTTGAGGCTAGGGTGGGACGAAATGCTGATCCTAAAGAACATAATATTCCCACTCATCAGAAGTGAACAACTTAGGCAAACATTTCTGGGTGTTCATTAGAACTCAACAGGGTACTGCCGAAATTCCAGGAGGAAGGACACAAGTTCATTGGAATGTCCACAAGCCTGCCAAATGCCTTTTCCAACAGCTTGACTCTCAACTGCACATCCTTAGCTGAAAGAACGCCATTTAAAAAGCCATCTGAGAAGGCACTGGCCAAGAAAGGAAAGTCACTTTCCATGGATCAGCAAAGAAGAATCTCCTCTCTGCAGCCAAAGCCTCCCACTACTCCTTTCACCAATTAGCAAAAAAATACAACCTTGGTCTCAAAGACAAAATAAACTGTTTCCTGTCATGTGACTTTCACCAATGATTGAGTAAAACCAACACCTGAGTCCCGTTTGGGTGTACTCTCCAAAGGGATGGGCTTGGAGGTTACATTTAATACTGCAAATTCAACTCCCAATGCTGCATTTTGGAAGAAGGAACCAGGATTAAAAAAGCATCTTTCCAGACTGAATCTTTCTCTGAAACCGGGAATGGCAAAAAGAAGACAAGCATTCAATAAATGCACAGCCTGTGAGCCATGGAGAGGGCTCCATTACATGGATGCAGATCTGAGAGCCATGTGAAGGAGAAGGGGGCAAGAACTCAGGAATTCAAACAAGGAAATAGGACAGTATATTATAGCCATTGCAGATTACCCCAAAATTTAGCGGCTTAAAACAATAACAAGTATTTATTATCTCACTCAGTTCCTATGGGTCCGGAACTCCAGAGCACCCTAGCTGGGTAGTTCTAATATACCTGAGCCTATGACTCGCTGCCCCAGGCTACAGTGACCTCCTCCTCCAACCACCCCCAACGCCAACCTACAGTTCAAAGCAGGGGTCCGTCTCTCAAGAGCAGTGCTTGGTTGTCTGTATGTCTGGTTGGTTAGTTGCTATTGTTTTGTTTGGGGTTTCATTTTGTATTTCCTGTATTCCATGCTTTCCTCTATAGTTTTTCCAGGATTGGAGGTTGGTTTTCGCAAGAAGAGCTTGAAGGCTATGCTAATTCACCATCTTGGAAGGATCTGGAGATCTTTTATAAAACTTTACATACACAATTACATACACAATTACCTGAATGATTCCAGAGACTGTCAATCAAAAAAGATGGCTAAAGTAAGGAATGATTTTTTTAAAATGCTGCATACATACCTTGAGTATTTTAACTTAAAAACTACTAAACACACAAAAATTCCTGAGATATTCTGCTACTGATACTGAGGGGAAACAAGTTCGTTTCTTTGATGAGCACTGAGAGGTTATATTCAACTAATGAATCATTGAACATTATATCAAAAACTAATGATGTACTATACTATGGCTAATTGACTTTAAATTTAAAAAAAGACAAAAGAAAAAGAAGAAGGAAAAAACAACTAACATAATGTGGCGATGTTTGAGCCAAGGAATTTTCCTTGAATATTGATCTGCTGGTCGAAGTTCCATTTTTGCCTTCTGGCATAAATCACAGCCGTTTAACATTACCTAAGTTATCCTATTTCTGTTTCCTTAAAATGGAATAAGAACTTAAAGATGCTTGTAAGAAATCTGATTAAAGAATCCTTCCAAATTTTTAAGTTTTTTGATATCACAATCATTTTAAGAGCAGTTTTTTTAAGCATCTCATTTATATTTTGTGAAACATCCAGTCTCATTTCCACAAAAACAAACCCCCCCCATCTGTAGTAATGTTTCGTTGGTTTTTTGACATTTGTAAAATGTTTATTGGCAACCAATTGCATTAAGTAGAATCAGCTGAATCGGTTTGGAAACAAACATGATTCCCTCTTGGTAAAAACACAATGACGCAGGAGAAAAAGAATCTCGTTCTATAGCGGAGCCCAGTAGCCATGACTAGTTAGTGCATCTACAGTGCCATTCAGTGGGTCTTAGAGGAAAAAAAAGAGAGAGAGAATATACAGTCACAACCTCCAGTCCCTCTGGCAAAACCATTAAATGGACATCAGGTAGGAGAAGGTCTACATTACCTCTACCAAGATATGATTTGGTAATCAGTTAATAAGTTAGATATCTCAAGACAGCCACTCCTATGATATAAATACTTATCCCCTATGATTCAAGTACTTTGGGAGAGAATGATCTATCAGGTTACTATCTTCCAGAAACAACTTAAGTCAAACATCAGAGGCTGCCCATGCGTGAGTCCTGAAAGCCAACTTCATCTCGATCATAACAATGCTGGTCTACTCTTTCCCCTCCAGTCCTACACGTTCCCATCAGCTGGTACAAGAGTCTCACCCTGGTTACTCAAATAACAACACTGCTGCTAAGCTACACTGGACACGTTGCTTTCCTGCCTGGAGCAGGCATCACAGAGGGAGCCTGGAGAGCTGGCTTCCCTCCCGAGACGCACAGTGGTAAGAACGCGGGTCCCAACACTGGTTGTGCGGCTTGCTAGATGTGTGATCTTGAGCAAGAAACTTAACCTCTTTGAGCATTTCTCCGTATTTAATGAGGATTCATTTATTCAGCAAATGTTTTTTAAGTGCCTGCTACATGTCATGCATTGTGTTGGGTCTGGGCATCCATAATTAACAGACATAATTCCTGACATTTTTAAGCTTCCATTCCCATGGGGGAGACACACATAATTCTGAACTGAGGTATGTGCTCCCAGGGAAAATTGCAGAACATTATACAAGAAGTATGGGAGAGACTAATTTAGCCTGGAGAGGTCATGGATAATAATCATATTTACTTCATAGATTCTTGTGAGGATTAAATGAGATTGGGAGCCTGAGTAGTGCCTGGCACACGGCCAGGGCTCTGTAAATGGTTGTTACTTCTGTTAGTCGGTGCAGTCAGCTGTCAGCCTTGGGGGGTTGACAAATGTACAAATGCCACGTTTCCTGCTCAACATACCATTCCTGCCCTGCATTTCTGTGGCTCATTCTACCTCGGAGCTAACTGGCAGTGGGAAGCCAACTCTTCTTGGAGAGAGAGCAAATGGAAGGGACAGCAGAAAGGTCTCCTGGCATTTAAATGGAGCCAATAAAGGAAGGTTTCAGAAATATCCCACTATTGCTATTGAGAGGAAGCCAGTTCATTTCTCTTTATCATTTAAAAAAAGAAAGAAAAGAAAACTAGTACGGAATGAATGAGTAGGTCTGTCCTGAACCAAAGAACTCTTGGTGAGAAAGGCTCTTTGAGTAACTTGGGTAAGAAGTAATATAAATAGGAGGACCTCAATAATCTCCATTTACCCTTTCAAAGTTATTCTGGCCATTTTCCCTGAGGGATCCATCCCGGTCTTGGGCTGCAATGAATCCATGTACTCTCCTGCAGGGTGCCTCTTCCCTGGCCTCACAGCCCAGCAGAGGGCAAACAAAGTCTGGTTAGTAAAAAAAAAAAAAAAAAAACAAAGAAAGGAGACTAACAATTTCTTCTCTGTGTTATTTTTCTTCTTTTTCCATTCAATCTAGAGAAGGATATTTGCATCTCAAAATGTCAAGGCCAGGAGAGCTGTAAGAGATTGTCCAATATAGTCATTTTCAAATCAGTTTCAGCACAGAACACTTTGTCAAAGGAAATTTTATCCAAAACCCTAATGCAGAAAATGGGGAGATAAAGTAGTATTTTTTGTATAAATATATCATTTTTAATTTCAAGTTATCTGTCAATGATTTGGATGGAGGTTCTCTGATGCATCCAACAAGTTATACTGTGGAATTCGGCATAATACAGGATAGTTCATTCGTAGATTCGCTTCAGCATCTAACTTTTTTTTTCCTTTCTATTTTTGCTGTTGTTAGTGCTGCACAGTTGCAAGATCCTGCTTTTCACAATCAGGCAATTACAATTTGTCAGTAATCTTTATGTTGTAAATGAGAAAAACTCAATTCAACGTAGATCAAGGGGGTAAAAGCGGAGGGGAACATTTCTTTCAGCTCACATAAGGAAGAGTCAAAGGCTTACCTAGCTTCGATGTAGCAGTCTCTGCACCTCTCAGCCCTGCTCTGCCCATGGTGAGCTTTATTCTCAGAGAACCTCCCTACGCCGGAGGGAAACATGGCCCTAGTAGCTCTAGGCTTACATTATAGTTAAAGCTCATCAGCCTAGAGGAAAACAGAATGTCTTTTCCTCTAAAGTTCCAGAGAAAATTCCAAGACAGATTCTGATCCGGCAGGCTTGGGTCACACACCCTTCTCAGAAGGGATAACTACAGGGAAGGAAAATTGGAACTTTTTGGCCCAGTTACGGTCATGCTGCTATGTTGGTGGTGAGTGAGGATATGAGGTCAGCCCCTCCCATCCACAAGGAATGGGTTTCCCACACCGAACAGGGTTTTTGTTAGCAGAACAAGAAGTGTGCTGGGCAGACAAAACCCATAGCTACCAGAGCCCATTTAAGGTGCATAAATAGTCATTCACCAAAGAGTTTTGATAGCTCACCTTCCAATCTCAATATAATGGAACAGACTCAGAGCTTGAGGGATAGGAGGAATTTTTGGTCTGATGATGAATCACCAACAATTACTCACATTCCTTAATTATTAAGTGTTACCTTAGGAGGGATTTGATGAACACTATCTTCAGCCAATTTAAATTTTCTTGTTTTGAAAAACCAGAACACTTTTCAAATATACCTTGAAACATTCAACAACAACATTTTAATAATTAGAAATCTCAATTCCTGTTCTGGAGGCTGTTCACAGAATACTTCAAAACTATCTATTTTGTATTGGATGTGGAGTCCAAAATGTAACCTTTCAATTGCTTTAATGAAGTTTTAGTTGTTCCTTTAGGCCTGGCAATATTATGAGCCCCATATTACTATACTGAAGCCATTCTGCTTACTAAAGTCAGAACTGTAACAAAAACTTAAATTTGGAAATGATCTATGATGTTATATTGTCACAACTCAGCATGCTTTATGTTCTGCTGTTCCTACCCAGCTGGTCTATTAAGCTAGGACTGAGCCTCACCCAATCTGTACTTGGGAATGGCCTGCACATGGGTTACAAGAAATTACTCTCTTGCACAGTTTGAGACAAGTAGATGAGTGCTGGCCTAAATTGTTTCTAAATATTAGTGTAACAGCCCAGTCCCACAAATCAATAAGACTTCCACAAGAATTTTAAATATATGCAGAGCTCTGGTCCACATTCTGCATTAAACCATACAACATACATTAAAAAGCAAAATGGTGGTGTTTTTCATTTGCTACATTGTGATATATAACACATTCTAGTGTGTGTTGCCCACGGTCCTTTTTAATCAACTTTATTGAGGACTAATTAACATGCAATAAAATGTACCCATTTCAAGAGTATATTTCAATGAGTTGTCTAAAAAAATTAACATTAATTTTTAAAATGATATTCTAGATTGTAATCTTCAGCATTTATGTTGGATCTAATCTTTCCCATCTTAAAAATATCCTCCCGGGGATTAACGTGACAAAGTGCTTTTTAAATATTATAAAGCTCTAGGGTAGACGAACCATGAGAGACGATGGACTCTGAAAAACAAACTGAGGGTTCTAGAGGGGAGGGGGGTGGGAGGATGGGTTAGCCTGGTGATGGGTATTCAGGAGGGCACGTTCTGCATGGAGCACTGGGTGTTATGCACAAACAATGAATCATGGAACACTATATCTAAAACTAATGATGTAAAGCATGGGGATTAACATAACAATAAAAAAATTTTTTTTAAATATTATAAAGCTCTAATAACTGAAACAGTTTGTACTGGAGTATTACATTAGTTTGCTAGGGCTGTCATAACAAAGTACCACAAACTGGGAGAAATTTATTGTCTCCCAGTCCTGGATGCTATTAGTCCAAAGTCAAGGTGTCAGCAGGGCCACGCTCCCTTTGAACACTGTGGGGGAAGGATACTTCCTTGCCTTTTCCTGGCTTCTGGTGGTTTGCAGACAACCTTTGGCATCCCTGGCTTATATATGCATCATCCCAGTCCTCCTTCTTCATACAGCTATCTTCCCTTTGTGCCCATCTGCTGCTCTGTCCAAATTTCCCCTTTTTACATAGACACCAGTTATATTGGATTAGGGCCCCCCTCACGGCCTCGTTTCAACTTGATTACCTCTGTAAAGACCCTATTTTCAAATAAAGTCACATTCTGAGGTATTGGTAGTTAGGACTTTAACATGTCTCTCTTGTGGGATACAGCTCAATCCTTAACGCCCATGAATAGCAGATGGAGTAGAATTTTACCAGAAATTGACCCAAACACACATCAAAAATTAGAAGGTGATAAATGTGGCATTTCAAACCAGTTGAGAAAAGGTAGATTGCTCTATGCTTGGTGGTTGAACAACCAGGTACCCATCTATTGTATCAATAGCTAAATTGCATCCATATTTCACACCTAGCGCCCGATCCCTTCCCAGATCCTGGTTCTAGTCTGCAGGGAGGTCCTGCTGTCCTTGGTTTCTTTGGAATACTTTAGTAGCCTTCCAAAGAAATTCACCTTTTTGCAAGCGCTGGTTTTTGTAGCATGCAGTCATTTCAGGCAGGAACAGAAAAGAGTGATGCAGACTGGAGGGAAGACGTGGGGCATGGCGAACAGAATGCGAGGCGGAAAGCCTGCACCGCATCTGGGGAAGGCACCCATTTGCAGCTACAGCCAGTCACAGCCGTGTGGATATGTGGCCCAGTGTGGCCAGTTTTCACTTTCCAAAGAGAAGCTTGAAATCTGGACTTTATACGAAATCTCCCAACTTTTAAATGTTGGGCACTGATTCAAATACTTTTAAGAAAACATTGTGCAGCCTGAAAACCTTGCATCTGCAGTCCACCATTAGGCAAGAACTCTAATTCCGCACTCCTCGTGTTTCCGGTGGGAGGAACTTTAGCGAGGCCACGCCCAACCTCCCGTCTGTCCCCCCTGATTGGTGAGTTTCAGAGGGAGAACTGGGCATGCGCAGGAATCTCCCTCCTGGGGAACCAGCGTGGCCTCGGGAAGTGTACAGTTTCTGCTTCTCAGGGTGGGCGGGAAAGCCCATCTATTCCGGGATGAGGCACCTGCAAACCCACTTCCTTGTGAACAGAAAACCAAGTTCTCCAGATTGCTTTATTGGAGCATGAGCTTCCTGCTAGTGCTGTAACAACGTGCCACCAAGTGGGTGGTTAAATCCTCTCACAGTTCCCGAAGCTAGAAGTCCAAAACCAAGCCATCAGCAGGACCATACTTCCTCCGAAGGTTTTGGGGAAGAATCCTTCCTTACCTCTTCCAGCTTCTGGTGCCTCCTGGCGATCCTTGGCCATCCTTGGCTTGCAACTCATCACTCTATGTCTGCCTCTGTCTCCACATGACCTTCTCTTTTCATAAGGACACCACCAGTCGTGTGGGATTAGGACCCACTTCATCCAGTATGACCTCATCTGAACTAATTACATGTGCAAAGACGCTATTTCCAAATAAGGTCACAGTCTGAGTGGACCCGAATGTGAGGGGAGGGCAGGGAGGAAAGGAACACAATTCAACTCAAAAGAATAGGTTATTTTTTAAAAGAATTGCATGTTAATCACCACCTGTCTGATTCCTGCTTCTCTCTCTAAACCGGTTCCATTTGGGAGAGAAAACAAGGGCTATTGTTTCTTTATCTCAAACTCCAACAGCCATATTCAGTATTCATGGATGTTAGCAGTGAAACTACACCATAATTAGGTCATTTCTCTGCTCCGTCCTTTTTCTCTTCTTCCCTGTCATTTCCTGCCATCATTTCTCTACCTTTGTTCTCCCTAACCACTCTTGTGTTGGTTAGGGGTCTGACAAATATTGCCACGATGTAGTGGAAAGGCTTTGAGGTTGTACAAACCTGGATTCAAATTCCACCCTACCTACTAGCCCTTAGGGCCTGACTCCTCATAGGTGTTCGGTAAATACGTGGACTGAATCCGCTGTCGAACGACAGGCCTTGAGGCAAGCAGCCTACTCTCCTGTATCATAGCGTCCTCATCAGAAATGTGGAAATAATAATAAACATCACAGGTGGAGCCCCCCTGTGCTTGAAGAAAGAGACCATGCATCATGAAATAACAGTTCTGTAAGAGTGGGACCACGGAAGCAGGATGTCATTTGGTGCCTGGTTCTAGGTATAAAGAGAGCTCACAAGAGCTTTACCATAATAAACAGGGCAGCCCTAAAGACCTTCCAAGCTGGGTCCAACACCAGGAGCTACTCCTGCAGTGTGCTCACTCGCGCTCTCTCCCTCTCCCTCTCTTTCTCTTCCATTGCCTGAGTGCCTGCCTCACAGCACCCTCTGCACTCCCACACACAGGCCCAAGCCTCCTGGTTTTCCAACCGCAAACTTTCCACGTGCTATGGTTTTGGGCATTCGAAGCACTCCTGGAAAACAATTTGACTCTTCACCAAAGCCACTGAAGTAGGAATTGGTTGGTATGTGTTTCTCTCAAATGGAGTTCTGGATTATTTTTAAAAGTGACCTTTCTCAGGGCTCCTGGGTGGCTCAGTCGGTTAAGCACCTGACTCTTGGTTTCGGCTCAGGTCATGATCTCAGGGTCCTGGGATCGAACCTCGTGTCAGGCTCCATGCGCAGCATGGAGTCTGCTTGAGATTCTCTCTCTCCCTCTGCCCCTCACCACCCCCTGGCTTTCTCTCTCTCTCTCTTTCTAATGAATAAATAAATCTTAAAAAAAAAAAAAAAAAAAAGACCCTTCTCCGTTAAGGCATCAGCAAGGAGAAAATGGACATAATTGCAGCACCAGAGCCTGAGAGGAGAGCAAAGCAGAAGTGTGAGGGCAAACCTGGGGAACCGTCTGCAGGGGGCGGAGCGCCCTGTCTGCGGGGCTCTGTGACAGTCACGGCGTGTCTGGGGAGACGCCATCATGATGACGAATGCCACGGCGACACTAACACAGGCTACCAGGGAAGGGCAGGATGGAGGACCCAGTATTCTTCTTGGCTCTTGTGGGGCCAGGGAAGCCTTCCCAGAAGAGGTGACAACTGACCCCAAAGGCCACCTCAGGGTAACTCAGATGAAGGAGCAGTGGTGAGGTGAGCCGAGCATCTCAGGCAAAGGGAGAAGCTCGTTTGAAAGCTCGGTGACAAGAAAACCCATGACGGGCAGCAGAGGCCGGGCCTTGGGTGTCCAGCCCCAACATCAGCAACCGTGTCTGTACTGAGCAACAGTGGCACGGTGGGGTCTTCCCTGGGACAGCCGCTGGGGGTTGGTCTGGGGGTTGCCTCTGGCCGAAATAGCCTCAGAGCCTGACACTCTCTGCCTTCCTTCTCCCCCCAGAACCGGGCACTCCTGATATCCTCTAGTAAATGCATCTTCTGCTAAAATTAGTTAAAGCAAATTCAGCTAGTTCAACACCAGGCCGGCCTGTTACAGTGATTAGTATCAGGATGGTCCCAGGTAGCAAACGTTCAAGGACATTGGTATCAAGAATGGATTTTCTGGCTTGGTTGGGTCAGAAGTCAAGAGAAAATAGCTAAAGTTGGAGGATAGGACTCTGGCGGCACATGGCATTTCGTGGGTAAATCCAGCAATTAAATTATTACCTGTCATCTCTCAAAACATACTGTCCTTGAAAAGTAAAGCTTTGGGGGGGAGGGGCACAGGGCCATTGTCCTGAACGGTGTGACGGACTGAATTCAAGGACTGTGGGTGAGAGAATGGATCCTGGTCTCCACTTCTTTATTCCTCTCTAAAAGGATGAAGCATCCTCACAGCAATTAAAGAAGAGAAAAGAAAAAGAGAAAGGATGACCACCCTTAGCCAGTAACTTCGCAGTGCCTCCCAGTGGGGTAAGCAGCTTAATGTCCCCCACCCCATTGATGGTCTGGCCCGGAGGAAAGTTCTGAAGACACAGAGTGTAGGCACCAGCTGGAGGGGTCATTCTCAAGCCTATTGCACTTTGGAACTCCTGAGATCAATTTAACTCTATGTAATCTCCTGATATTCCTTCCATGTGGAATGAATACCCATTCATTGGATGGGTATGTGTGGTCCATCCAGCCTCCTCACTCCAGCCTCCTCACTCACCTCATTGCTGAGAAAGAAGAGAAACTTCTGATTGGAAACCCGGGGAGCCCAGACAGTGGTGTGCGGGTACGTATTTAACAACTGGCTCTGGGGGGCAGAAGCCCTGATTCATAGTGCTTGCTGACAGCCATGGCATGGAGACTCCCATGGCTGGTTCCAAGCTACCAGCATGAAGTCAGGCAGAGATGGACACAAGCCAGTGTCCACTGACTCAGGCTCCCCATAAAAGCAGGAACACGCACCCCTGTGGCCCTTTCTTGTTGGGATGTGACTGCCCGTGGGAAATCCACCTTCTGCTCCCCTTTCCACCCTGGAGGCTCTGCAGGGACAGACCAGCACGAGTGGTCCAGCACTGCCTGTGGCTGGGTGAGGGAGCATCTCTAATTCTGGGTGGGGTTCAGAATTGGGAAAGCTACTAGCCCGCAGATAAAGGTCACAATTTCTAAAATCAGCTTTATCAGTATTAGGGGTGACATCTTATTCTTCCTAACCCTTTGCCTAGAAGGCTTACCCTGCTGCATTATAACAACCTCTGCAGCTTTGATAAATCTGTTTGTGGCTTTTCTTTTTCAAGATTTTATTTATTTATTTATTATTTATTTATTTATTTATTTATTTATAGCACATGCATGTGCTAGTGGGGGGAGGGGCAGAGGGAGAGGGGAGAGAGAATCTCCAGCAGACTCCCTGCTGAGCAAGGAGCCTGACAAAAGGCTCAATCCCACGACCCTGAGATCATGACCTGAGCTGAAATCAGGAGTCGGATGCTTAACTGATGAGCCCCCCAGGGGCCCCTGTTTGTGGCTATAAGGATTAAATGAGATAATACCTAGAAGGATCTAACACAGGCCTGACTACATAGTAAGTGCTCAATAAAAAGACACCTATGGAACCCAAATTGTATCTGGGACTTAGGTTCTAGAAATTATCAGGTAAGTTAAATGAGCGAGAATGAAATTTTACTCTGTCCTGGGTAGAACGCTGGGTGGCAACAAATTGGCCCCCACTGCACTGAGTGTGCACTTTCCCGGCGTCAGCATTGGCGAGAACTGGTGCTCTGAAGTAAACGGCCCATGGGGCAGCTGCCTGTGTCCCCTGAAGGAGCCTGGGCTATCAGTATACCACTGATCTTTGCACTGAAATTGGCACCAAGCTCAGCTTTCCATGGAACACCTGTGTCCCGGTCATTCCCTGGAGCGTTATCTAATATTTCTTCAGCTTTCCATGCCCTGTCCTCTAGTGCCCTATTTTTTTTAATCAATTTCCAAAATGTCCCACCCCCCAAGAATCTGCCTCCATAAATATTGAACTTGATTATCTAAACTTAATTCATTTGAAATTCAATATTTAATTTTGCATAATTAGCCCTTTGATCAAGAATCAGATTTAGTATCAGACATGGAGAATTCAACATGTTCACACTATTGAATTGCTTAACACCATACCTATTTTTTATCTTTCTAAAATGCAATGTCAAAAATGTGTCTATGATGGGGCGCCCGGGTGGCTCAGTCGTTAAGCGGCTGCCTTCGGCTCAGGTCATGATCCCAGGGTCCTGGGATCGAGTCCCACATCGGGCTCCGTGCTGCACCGGAAGCCTGCTTCTCCCTCTCCCACTCCCCCTGCTTGTGTTCCTGCTCTTGCTATCTCTCTCTCTGTGTTAAATAAATAAATAAAATCTTTTTAAAAAATGTGTCTATGAGAAAATCCATACATTGGCAGTGTTCACAACTTAATCTGTGTTTCTGGTTCTTGTATTTCTGTTGGAGTCAACAGCATGTCATAAGGTAGAACCAAGAGAGGGGCTGGCACTTAGAGCAACAACGTAAGACACACAAAGGCTCGGTACGTGTTTTTTGAGTAGATGAATGAAGGAGTGGGCAGCCTAAGGAGCTCCATGAAGAGCTTTGGGCGCCATCTTTTTTCTCTCGTCCCCACTCCCCAGACTCACACCTGGGGAAATGTGTGGGCATTCCACTTACCTCCAGAAGACTGCAAACCAATATATACTAAATCTGCCCTTTTACTCTTACTTACCCTCTCCCAAGTATTGCCTCTGTGCAGGCCAACCTCATATCAGATATGGAGAAATGAGAAGGAAGTATGTCTTAAGAAAAATGTCTAGAAACATATGTGTAAACAACATAGCTTGCCATTTGATATAGTGTATGTTTCCTTATGCAAGTGACTGCCATGTGTTCCAAATGAGACCAACCCACATGCAAATAAGGGTGCGTGTGGTGCACAGCAGGGTCTTTGTCACAGACGCAGTCTTGTGACACTAATGATGATGTTACCGAGCACTTACTCTGTGTCCGACTCCCTTGTGATCTATGATCGTTTTACATGTATTAACTTCTTTAATTCTCAAACTGCTCTGAGAAGTAGGAACTGTTTCTCTCTGGGCCCTTGGTTTCCTTGTTTGTAAAGTGGAAATACTATTTGTTCCTATATAATATGGGTGTTGTGGAAATTCAATGAGTTATGCATGGCATGTTGTAAGCACTCCATACATACTACTTTCTAAGGACAACATTGGTACTGTCTCCATTCCATAGATTAGGAAACTGAGACACAGAGAAGTAAATTGCCAAAGATACACAGCTAATAAGTGGCAAAGTCCGTGTATAAATTCCCTGCTGTTCCTGCTGAATCCTGGAATCCACAAATATATTAAGGAAAGATCCCAGATTACTTCCACCAGCATAAAGGGGGGAAAATAGAGCTGCTAGGATAAACTATGTCCACTAGGGGGCAGTAGATGCATGCATTAAACAAGCATGACACCTACCCAGGGGATGATTTTTTTTTTTTAAGACATTAAACACTGAAAGTTTTATCACAGATTTTATGCCAATTGTTAAGGAAGAAATTGATTCAAATTATTTCTCTATTACCTTAAAGTGAAAAATACTTCTGTGAGGATTAAAATAATGTGTTTGGTTAACAAGCAAATGAAAGGACTCCTTCCATCAACATTCAATAAACTGTTGTTACTCACTCTGATGAGACTGGCACTGCTCTAATTCTGGGGGTCAGGGTGTCCCAGGCATGACGTTCACTGAACAAGGAGAGACAAGGACCGGCCGTACCACTGTACCACTCTCTCTTGTCCTGTGTGAAAAGATTATAGCAATAGTCCAAGCACACGATGGTGGTGGAGTGGTGGCAACAGAGAGGGAAGTCCATGGGCTCAGTATGTATTTGGAGCAATTAGACAAAACTGAATGTGGAAAACATTGTAGCAAGTACTGTATTGAAGCCCACAAGCCAAGCAGTGCGGGAGTGCAGGAGAGGGAATGACGACCAGTTCCGCCTGGAGATGACATCGGAACTCAGCATGAAGATCAAAAAGAGCTTGCAAGTCAGATGGAGGGAAATGGGGAAATAGTCCAAGAAGAAATACTCAGGACACAGGTTGCAGAGCATGGAAGGTCCTTGTGCCTTTAGAGGATGTTCGGCAAGCCCTGCGGGATGACTTGGAGGGGAAGGAGGACAGATTTCCATGCCCCGGCCCCCAAGTCAGAAAATGACACACCCGAGACAGGTGGGAGAGTAATGTTCTGCCTTTAAAATAAAGTGTATGTATTTCTGAGTACAAAAGTCTCACGAACATTTCTGGGAAATGTATGAAGAGTATACACTTTGTCATTCACAGAAAAGCAGTATTTCTTTATTGTCTCATTTATAGACACATTATTATATTTATGCAGGTGTCCCCCGCTTTTTGAAAGTTTACATTATGTCACTTCACTTTTACCAAAGGTCTCCATTAGTATCTGTTTTTGCTAACCAAAAGAAATCCAAAGAGGATGTTTCCTTTTATGAAAAAAGGCGAAAAGGGACAATAGCATTCAGCATTTGTTTTGCAGCCCAGCTGAGCCGTTAAAGGCCGCAGACCCCTAGCAGCGGAGCGGTGAGAGTGGGCCTGTCAGGCTCCGTCCCCGAGGAACTACACTCAGCATCTCATCCTCAGGCCCCCAGAGCTGTGAACTGTGTCTGGGAGCATTTGTCCTTTATCCCGATTCGTTTTGTGCATCCATTAGCAAGGTGTGTCCTAAGGTATCAGAAAAGTCTAAGGGAGCTTACTTTTAGGTCTGGGAACACTCGAAAATGTTTCCATACAAATTAATAGTAATTGCTTCTTTGTCTTATGCCGTTTCACCTTACAAAAGCTTTCATAGGAACTCCTTAACTTTTGGATAGGCGGGGAAACTCTGTGTGTGTGTGTGTGTGCGTGTACATATATATAGGATAATTCTGTATACAATTGTGTACCTTTGCTTTCTGAAATATACTGTGCACATTTTCCCATTGAATTACATATTCTTCAAATGCATGATTTGATGACTATGTAATATTCCTGAATAGCTGATTCATAATTTTTAAGCAATTCCCTTATTGTTGGACATTATATTGCTTCCAATTTCTCTTTACTGTAAAAACTTTGATGGACATTCTTTTCATGTAAGTCTCTACATCCCTTATTATTTCCTTAAAATAAAACCCTAAAGTTGAACTTCTGTGTCCAGGATATGGGCATTTTTAAATGGTCTTGATTCAAACTGCCAAACTGCCCTCAGAAAAGCTTTATTAATTAAAGCTCCCGAGCAAAGATAGAGAGTGTGCATTTCACCACACTCATGCCAAGGCTGAGCGTTATCGCATTTGACATCTCTGTCACTCAAATATTTATGAGGCATCTACTATGTGCCAGGCACCGTTCTGGGTGCTGTGATAAAGCAGTAAGCAAAAAAGACAAAGATCTCTGCCTCCTGGAGCTTCCAGCCCAGTGAGCGCAGGCACAAATAAATAAGGAAAATACATAGTAAAGTGTAGAATGTGATAGTTATAAATGCTAAGCAGAAAAATTAGAAATAGAAATAGAAAAACATATAACCCTGGGGAGTGGGACTAGAAGTGTGCGTGGGTAAGAAGGAGGTGAGTTTTAGATGGGGTGGGCAAGGAGGGCCTTCATGGGAAGGCATTTGAGTCAAGCCCTGAAGGAAGGAGGAAGCTATACAACTATCTAGAGGACAAGACTGCAGGCATGGGTGGCCCAGCAAGTGTGAAAATGGGAGGCAAGAGCCTGGTTGGCAAATTCAAGGTAATGCAGAGTTGGTGTGGCTAGAAAAAAGGGGGAGGGAAGAAGGGTAACTGGAATTAGGAGTCATGTAAGAAGCCGGTTGTGCGGGACTGTATGGACTTTGGCTCTTTCCCTGGAACAGATGGGGAGCACTAGAAGGTTTGACTTGGCATTTAACAAGAACCTTCTGGATGCTGTGCTCACAATAGGCTGGAGTGGGCTGAGGAAAGATGCACGAGCTGTGTCAGGACTCAGGAGGCTATTGCAGTAACCCAGGAGGGAGATGACAGTATGGCCCGGGATAGCAGTACTGGCGATGGAGAGAAGAAATAGAACTGTAGACACATCGTGAAGGTGGTGCCTCTGCCTACCAGAGCTGCTGATGTAGCAGGAGGAAGATAGATGAGAAAGAGAAGCGTCAGGGATGACGCCCAGCTTTTTAAAGAAAGAATTTGCCCTTTACCGAGTTGGAGAAGTCCACAGCAGGGGCAAAACTGGGAGGGGAGATAGAGAATACAGATTTGGACTTGTTAAGTCCAAGATACATTTTAAGGCATCCAAGTGGAGATATAGACCAGGCAATTGCATAGAGGACACAAGTTTCAAGAGAGGTCAAGGCTAAGGACAAACACTTAGGAATCGACAGCACATAGAATAAATAGAAAAGAGAAACAATCCAAAGACCAAAGCTGGTGGGCACACCTAGGTTGAGAGGTTTGGATCATTACAGGGAATCAGCAAAGGGTATTGAGAATGAGCAGCCAGAAGGGCAGGAAGACAATTGGGGGAATGTGGTGACCTGAAAGCCAAGTGCAGAGTGTTTCAAGGAGGCTGGGAACATCAAGAGCAAGATGAAGACCAAGACTGACCATGAGATTTAGCAACAAGGAGGTCATTGGTGACCATGGGAACAACAGTTTTAGTTGAAAAGACAGGAGTGAAAACCTGGATGGAGTAGGTTCAAGAATAGGAAGAGAAATTGGCGACAGTGAGTAGAGCCCAATATTGCAAGGAGCTCTGCTACAAAGGGAATGAAAGAAGGGGGTATTAGGTCAAAAGAGAGGGGTGTTTTTTAAGGTAGGAGAAATAAAAGCCCATTTTTATAATGATGGAAATAATCTGGTAAAAGGGGGAGAATTGATTGGGAATTGTTGGAGAATTGGAGAGACTTGTGGGAGCAAAGTCCTTGACTGGGTAAAAGAGAACAGGGTGCAGTGCATTCCAGCAGTATCTGGAGTTGCCAGGGAAAGGAGAAATGGGGTACATGAGGATGGGGGGCTTGATTGTTTCCATGTTTTTATTTTTGTTTGGTGAAATAGGAAGCAACAGGGTCAGCTAAGAGTGAGGATAGGGGAGGATGTGGTGGAGGCTTGGGAAGTGAGAAAATGTGAAATAGCCATCTACGAGGATGGAAGTATGAATGGACTATGGAAACTGAAGTGAAGGGCAGGCAGTGCTGCGGACCCACTGGAAGTCTCTGCTAGCTGATTGTCTATTTTTATGCAGTTATATTCAACTACACCTGCGCAGGCAGGGGAATGGCTCCAGCCCGGGTCGTAGTTAGTCAGGTGATTGCAGCAAAAAGACAGCAACAAGAGAGTTGATGATGTTTGCAACAGAGTGAGGATATTGATCGACCTCGGTGTTTCAGGTGGGTAAGGAGGGACGTGAAGGCACAAGAGAGGCTAGCCGTGAAAGCAGCAATGAGTGGTCCTCCTGGGGTCGAAACATTGGTGGAGTCAGGAGGTGGAAAGAGAAGGGATAGTGAAGGAGGGAAGTGTGGGATGTTAGAAAGTGTCACTGTAAAAAAAAAGTTGGTTATAAATAACAAGAGTTGGGGCATGCAGTGCGAGAGAGTGTCAGAGGCTGGGTAGAGGACAAGTTAATTGGGGAAGATAAAGTCAAGGAGCTGGGAGGCCACGCGTGGATGTTGAAAGCAAGGAATGCTGGAGAGTCACGTGACCAAGACCGGCCCTCTTAATGGAGCCGCAGGTGCTTGCAGTGCAACTGATGACCACAAGGGGGTGGGGGCAGTACTGTTTGAAAGATGAACATTGTTACTTTTATTTGCAACATTTGATTTTAATGAGGCTGAACTTTCCCCGCAGTGATTCAATGGCCATTTGTATTCCTTTTGTGAATTGCCTTTTTGTTCCTTTGTTCATAATTTTCTTAAACCCTTCATCTAGGAGCACTTTACAAAGCCCGTTAACCCTGTCACAAATGTTGCTTTTTTTTTTTTTTTTTTTTAGTTATTTGCTTGTTAAATGTTTCCAGGCTTGTTTTTTCAAACATGCATGTGCTTTCATTTTTTACATAGTCAGATCCAACAATACTTTACGGAGTCAGAATTATGTGTCATTCACATAAATCTCTTTTCCAGTCCAGGTCAGATAAATAGTCACCAGTATTTTCCTTGTGTATGGTTTTAATCATTTACATAATGCTCACATGCACTCAAATATATTTATACGTTATTTGGTGACTCTTGCTGTTTCTCCACCCAATTAGTGAGTTGTTTTCAGCAGCATTTTAAAAAGATAAATCTTCCTTTACATTCTAATTTATAATGACATTGTCATATGCAAAATTTATATTGATCTGTATATGTTTTCTCTTCTGTTTCATACATTCTATCTATTCCTGGACCAGCCCTATTATGGCTGTCTTGGCTTAATTAGTGCTCTGAGATCCAGGAGGTCATATTCATGGTCCACTCATCACTTTCCCAGTTTACATGGTTTTGTTTTTTTTTTTATGATTGTAACTGTACTAAAGCTACAAGCAGTTATGGAAAGATAACAACTTGTCCATAAAGGATACAGTCTCCTTCAATCATTCCCTCCCAATATACCACCCTTGTGTACAGAAGTAGGAAATCCTGAACTATGGATTTCATTCTTTATTCAAACAGGATGTACATCAGTTGAAAATATACCTAAGTCAACAATTATCTTAGATCTAAGGAGGTTGTTTTTTTTTTTTTAACAGACCATTTGCCTAAAACAAAATCAGAATCTCCAGACTCTCTTCTCTTCCTAATGGCTTTGTTTCTATGGGAATCTGTGCCTGTGAGAGTATGGTTTTCCTAACCATTGACCACTGTGTGGCGCTTCTAATACAGTAGCCCATTCAGTGCTCTCTGCGTGTGATTTCCAGGACACCAAACTCTCCCACATTTTCTCTCCCCCTCCCCCCCATCTCCGGCTTTTCACTCTCCTTTGCTGGTCCTTCCTCATCTTCTGAGCCCCAAACACTGAGTGGCCAGGACTCAGCCCTTCAATCTCTTCTCCATCTACTCACTCCGCTGGCGATCCCATCACCCTGTGACTATAAATTCCATGAGTACACTGTATATATACATCCTCCCTCCTGCCATCTTACCTTCCTTTTCTATGTCCCCACTTCAAAGTGGAAGAGGCATCTCAAAGTTAATGCGCCCAACCACCTGATTATCCCTTAAACCTGCTCCTCCCACGATCTTCCTCATCTCAGCAAATGGCAACTCTCATTTTCCCAGTTGCTCAGCCAATATCCTAGGAGCACTCCTTAACTCTTCTTGTACTCTTGTATCCCACATCTGATGCATCAACAAATTCCATCTGCTCTACCTTCAAAATATATCTAGAATCTGGGGCCCCTGGGAGGCTCAGTCTTTAAGCGTCTGCCTTTGGCTCAGGTCATGATCCCAGGGTCCTGGGATCGAGCCCCTCATCGGGCTCCCTGCTCAGTGGGAAGCCTGCTTCTCCCTCTCCCACTCCCCCTGCTGGTATTCCCTCTCTCACTGTCTCTCTCTCTGTCAAATAAATAAATAAAATCTTTATATATATACAGCAACCCATACTTCTGTTAAAGCTTAGATCACATGACTCTTCTACTCCAAACCACCCAAGGACTTCCCGCCTCACAGAATGAAAGCCAAGAGTCTACACACAGAAACAAAAATAGACAAATGCGATTGCATCAAACTAAAAAGCTTCTGCACAGCAAACAATCAACATTGGGAAGAGAGGACCTACAGAATGGGAAAAATATTTGCAAACCATCTGATAAGGGGTGAATATCTAAAATATAAGGAACTCAAACAACTCAAGAGCAAATAACCCAATTTAAAAGTTGGCAAAAAAAAAAAAAAAAACCCAAATACATATTTCTCAACAGAAGACATACAAATGGCCAACAGATATATGAACAGATATATGAAAAGACGTTCAACATCATCAAAGAGATGTAAACCAGAAGCACAATGAAATATCACCTCACACCTGTTAGAATGGCTTTTATCAGAAAGACAAGAGATAACAAGCGTTGGTGAGGAAGTGGAGAAAAGGGAACATTTGTGCAGGAATGGTGGGAATATGAATTAGCATAGCCATTATGGGAAAACTTGGAGTTTCCTCAAAAAATTAAAAATAGAACTACCATATGATCCAGCCATCCCACCTCCAGGTACATATCCAAAGGAAATGGAATGAATATCTCAAAGAGATATCTGTACTCCTATGTTCATTGCAGCAATATTCACAGTAGCCAAGACATAGAAACAATCCAAATGTCCATCAACAGATGAGGGCATAAAGAAGAAAGAAGATATATAATATATAGTTTATATAATACACAATATTCCATTATATATTATTCTAATATTATGTTTTTATATTATTATATATGTGTTATATATAAAGGAATAAAATGGAATGTTATTCAGCTATGAAAAAGGAAATGCTGCCCCTAATACCAACATGGATGAAACTGAAAGATGTTTTGCTGAGTAAAATAAGCCAGACAGAGAAAGATATATACTATATGATCTCACTTATGTGTGGAATCTAAAAAAAAAAAAAGTGGAACTCAGAGAAGCAGAGAGTAGAATGACAGTTGCCAGGGGCTGGAAGATTGGGAGAAATGGGGAGATGTTGGTCAAAGTTAATTGTGTAGGACGAATACGTCTAGAGATCTAATGAACAGCATAATGGCCATAATTAATAATAGTGTACTAAATACTGGAAATACGCCAAGAGAGATTTCAAGTGATCTCATCACACATGAAAAAAAGTAACTGTCTGAGGAGATGATGTGTTAATTAGCTTGATTGTGTGTTTATCAAATTGTGTTGTATAACTTTAATATATACAATTTTTATTCTAAAATATACAGATAACTTACAAAGCCACTGGTCAACAATAGATCTCATCTCCCTCCAAAATCTCTTCCCAGCAGCCCTCCAACCTCTCCCTTTTCTCTCCCATTTGCAATCTTTGCCCAGCCACACTGAATTCTTTGCTCTCTTCAAATATGTTAGACGCATGTCTGCGTGGGACCTTTTAACTTGTCCCTCCCTTCTCCTTAAAATCTTCTTCCTCTGGATACCCACATGGGTAAGTAGCTACTTCTTCTTCAGGTCGTTGCCTTCAAGCATCATATTTGCAGTGAGAAATCCCCTGATCATCCTATTTAAGATTAAAGTTGCAATTCCCACCTCCCCAACTAGCTCTCTATTCCCTTTTCTCTGGGTTAGTCTTCCCCATGGAACTTATTACTCTGACAACTACGTATATAATATTTTTTTCATCTAGTGTGTCTCTCCTTTGTAAAACATAAGCCCCACGATGTCATGGGCTTTTTTCTGATTTGTTCACCGCAGCATCTCCAATGCCTAAGGCAATGACGGAGTGGCTGCTCAGGAAATAATTGTTGGATAAATAATCAAGCAATGAATGAATTCTGCTAACAATTTTAGAAGAGAATTAGAATAGATTTTTGTCCCATTCGCTGGAATTTGCTGAGGTGCAGAAAAACCAAATGACTTGCCAAAGGCCTTAAAATTGTCTCAAAGGTACTACTGTTCTAGAGAAGACACCAAAGTTGCTCCTTGTCTGGGAGAGAGCCACAAATTCTTTCGCTTTCACTACCAACATAAGGCCATTTCTTCATAGTGTGGGTCTGTGGGACCCAATTCTAAGAAGAATGGAAAAGAACGTATAATTGTATACACATATACAGGAATACACCTGTCTTCCAAGGAGTCTGCAATACTTTAATATTAAATATTTAGAGAATAAGCAAAATATGTAATTGAGTGCTAAGTTATCTAAGTGTTAAAGTCTCCACTGAACAAAAAAGTTTGACTTCATTTAATGGAATGGTTTTTGTGGAAAAAGAAATGAGAGAAATGAGTGAAACAATAGGATGACCTCAACATTATCAAATTCCTAATGACTAGGTATCTGGTTGTATCTGGTGCTGGAAGGGGCATGACCCTGTCTTAAGGCAATGTTTCTGATATTCTTTTTTTTAAAAAAAGATTTACTTGTCAAACAGAGAAAGACATGTATCATATGACCTCACTGATATGAGGAATTCTTAATCTCAGGAAACAAACTGAGGGTTGCTGGAGTGGGGGGTGGGGTGGGAGGGATGGGGTGACTGGGTGATGGACACTGGGGAGGGTATGTGTTCTGCATGGAGCACTGGGTGTTATGCACAAACAATGAATCATGGAACACTATATCTAAAACTAATGATGTAATGTATGGGGATTAACATAACAATAAAAATTTTTAAAAAAATAAAAAATAAATAAAAAAAGATTTACTTGAGAGAGAGAGCAGGGGGTGGGACAGAGGGAGAGAATCTCAAGCAGACTCCCTGCTAAGCACAGAGCCAGACATGGGCCTCATTCCCTCAACCATGAGATCATGACCTGAGCCAAAACCAAGCGTTGGATGCTCAACCAACTGAGCCACTCAGGTGCCTCAATGTTTCTGATATTCTTGATGGAACCTTTCATTTGGAACAGATGCCTATGTTTCTTCATTTTCCTTGACTCTCTGTGTTGGTTTCTGCATTAGATAAAGAGCCACCTCTCCCAGTCTTGAAGATGTGGTCTTGTGTAGGACACAAACCTTATCAAACTCTTGGTTATCTCTCCAACCTTTCCATAAATTGCACTGTGTCTGAAAACTCCAAGTATTTTGTGTTATAGATTAAATGGGAAGGCCCCACCTTCACCATATAGAGCTAATAGTATTACTGTTAGTGGTAATTACTATTATAGTAAATACTACTTACCACAGTAAATACTATTAATAGTATTACTCTGTGGCCTCCCACAGAGAGACCAATAGTACTATAAATTACTATTATAGTAAATGCTATTTACTATAGTAACAGTAAGTACCATTAATAGTATTACTCATGCCTCCCACAGAGAGACCCGCAAACCAGGAGTTGGAATAGATGGCAAGAGCAAACCTTCCAATGGCCCCCAAACAATGGGTAAATGGAAGGACCCAGCACATAAGTTCCACAACTTCTTCTCTCCCCAGTGGCTCCCCACCGCCTTCAGAAGTTCCATCATGGCTCATGAAGCACCTCACCAGCTCACCTTGTCACCCCTCCCACCCTCTTACCACCAGCTCCCACCTGGATGAACTCCTAGCAGTTCCCAGGACACACCAAGGGCCTTCAGGGCCTTCTTTGCACCTAAGATTCTGTGCCTGAAGTCTCTTTCTTCTCCCACCTCCGGCTGGCCAACTCTCGCTCTCCCACCTGGTTCTGCAGGGGATGCCCTCTGGGGAGTCTTTCCTAACCCGCCAGTCTGACTTAGCTGCTCCTGTTCTGTGCTCCCAAAGTAACCCACACCCACACCGGGCATTGCTCTGTATGTACATCGCAGGTTACCCAGTACATCCCCACTATTCTAGAGAGCCTGGAATGGGGGCTCCTGGGTGGCTCCATCGGTTAAGTGTCTGCCTTCGGCTCAGGTCATGATCTCTGGGTCCCGGGTTTGAGCCCCGCATCGGGCTTCCTGCTCAGCCGGGAGTCTGCTTCTCTCTCCCTCTCCTTCTGCCTCTCCCCAACGCTCGTGTTCTCTCGCGCGCTCTTAAATAAATAAATATCTTTAAAAAATAAAAAGCCAAGAATGCAGGGACTGGGGCTTTCAGCCATACCCTTAGTAACTAGTACCTACCTGGGACACAGCAAGAACTTGACTGGTGATGGTTGATAAGTAACTGAAAATCAAAACTGGGTATTAGAACGCAATCTATGGAAAAAAGCACATCACTTTGTACTGCTTGAATTTATCATATGCATCAAGTATAAATAAGCAAATATCTTCCTGGGAAAGTCTCTTACATAACTTTTCCCTCCTGAAATTCCTCATAACCCTTCTCCCATTTGCAAAACTGAACCTGTTTTCTCTTCCTCTTCAAGTTCTTGCCAATTCAAACACCCAGAGACAGCTTCCCCATTGTGCTAACTTAGCATTGTCTATCATTCTGCCTCTCTCCCCAAAGCCTATTCCAGATCACTTTTGAGTACTCAGTTTATCAGGCCCGCCATTCTTACGTAACACCCCAGATGTTGGCTGTACTTGCCAAAACCACACTTCTTCATTCCAGACTGGAGCAGTTTCTTCTAAAACTAAACTCAAGCAATCTTTCTTAACAAAGACTATGAATAAATGTCTCCAAGCTTAGAAAGTTGCTTAAGAAAACCTTTTCTAATCTATTAATCAGAAATTTTCTGAAACTCATCTATATATTTTTAAATATAATCTTGCAAAAAACCAGGATATATTGTTTGAAAAGATGTTACCTTAAATTTCAAGCATTTTAAAGGTTTCACTAATCTCTCATTTTTCTTTTGAAAGATCTTCTATTTTTTGTTTTTATTTTATTATGTTATGTTAGTCACCATTCATCATTAGTTTTTGATGTGGTGATCCACGATCCATTGTTTTCGTATAACACCCAGTGCTCCATGCAATACGTGCCCTCCTTAATACCCATCACCAGGCTAACCCATCCCCCTACCCCCCTCCCCTCTAAAACACTGTTTATTTCTCAGAGTCCATAGTCTTTCATGGTTCATCTCTCCCTCCAATTTCCCCCCCTTCATTTTTCCCTTCCTTCTCCTAATGTCCTCCATGCTATTCCTTATGTTCCACAAATGAGTGAAACCAGATGATAATTGACTTTCTCTGCTTGACTTAGTTCACTTAGCATAATCTCCTCCAGTCCCATCCATGTTGATGTAAAAGTTGGGTATTCATCCTTTCTGATGGCTGAGTAATATTCCATTGTATATGTGGACCACATCTTCTTTATCCATTCATCTGTTGAAGGGCATCTCGGCTCTTTCCACAGTTTGGCTATTGTGGACATTGCTGCTATGAACATTGGGGTGCATATGGCCCTTCTTTTCACTACATCTGTGTCTTTGGGGTAAATACCCAGGAGGGCAATTGCTGGGTCATAGGGTAGCTCTATTTTTAATTTTTTGAGGCATCTCCACACTGTTTTCCAAAGTGGCTGTACCAACTTGCATTCCCACCAACAGTGTAAGAGGGTTCCCCTTTCTCCACAACCTCTCCAACATTTGTTGTTTCTTTCCCTGTCAATTTTGCCATTCTAACTGGTGTAAGGTGGTATCTCAATGAGGTTTTGATTTGAATTTTCCCTGATGGCTAATGATGATGAACATTTTTTCATGTGTCTGTTAGCCATTTGTATGTCTTCTTCAGAGAAGTGTCTTTTCATGTCTTCTGCCCATTTTTTGACTTGATTATTTGTTTTTTAGGTGTTGAGTTTGAGAAGTTCTTTATAGATCTTGGATATCAGCCCTTTATCTATAGTGTCATTTGCAAATATCTTCTCCCATTCTGTGGGTTACCTATTTGTTTTGTTGACTGTTTCCTTTGCTGTGCAGAAGCTTTTTATCTTGATGAAGTCCCAATAGTTCATTTTTGCTTTTGTTTCACTAGGCTTTGGAGATGTATCTTGAAAGAAGTTGCTGTGGCCGATGTCAAAGTGTTTACTGCCTATGTTCTCCTCTAGGATTTTGATGGATTCCTGTCTCACATTGAGGTCTTTCATCCATTTTGAGTTTATCTTTGTGTATGGTGTTAGAGAATGGTCAAGTTTCATTCTTCTGCATGTGGCTGTCCAGTTTTCCCAGCACCATTTATTGAAGAGACTGTCTTTTTTCCATTGCATATTTTTTCCTGCTTTGTCGAAGATTATTTGACCATAGAGTTAAGGGTCCATATCTGGGCTTTCTATTTTGTTCCATTGGTCTATATGTCTGTTTTTGTGCCAGTACCACGCTGTCTTGGTGATCACTGCTTTGTAATATAGCTTGAAATCGGGCAACATGATGCCCCCAGCTTTGTTTTTCTTTTTCAACATTTTCTTGGCTATTCAGGGTCTTTTCTGATTCCATACAAATTTTAGGATTGTTTGTTCCAGCACTTTGAAAAATGTCATTGGAATTCTGATTGGGATGGCATTGAAGGTAAAGATTGCTCTGGGTAGCATAGACATTTTAACAATGTTTATTCTTCCAATCCATAAGCATGGACTGTTTTTCCATCTTTTTGTGTCTTCTTCAATTTCTTTCATGAGTGTTCTGTAGTTCCTAGAGTATAGATTCTTTACCTCTTTGGTTAGATTTATTCCAAAGTATCTTATGGTTTTTGGTGCTATTGTAAATGGAATTGTTTCTCTAATTTCTCTTTCTACAGTTGCATTGTTAGTGTATAAGAAAGCAACTGATTTCTGTGCATTGATTTTGTATCCTGCCACATTACTGAATTGCTGTATGAGTTCTAGTAATTTGGGGGTGCAGTCTTTTGGGTTTTCCACATAAAGTATCATGTCATCTGCGAAAAGAGAGAGTTTGACTTCTTCTTTGCCAAATTGAATACCTTTTATTTCTTTTTGTTGTCTGATTGCTATTGCCAGGACTTCTAGTACTATGTTGAACAATAATGGCGAGAGTGGGCATCCTTGATGTGTTCCTGATCTTAAGGGAAAGCTCTCAGCTTTTCCCCATTGAGGATGATATTCGCTGTGGGTTTTTCATAGATGGATTTTATGAACTTGAGGAATATTCCCTCTATCCCTATACTCTGAAGAGTTTTAATTAGGAAAGGATGCTGTATTTTGTCAAATGCTTTTTCTGCATCAATTGAGAGGACCATATGGTTCTTCTCTCTCCTCTTATTAATGTGTTCTATCACACTGATTGATTTGCAAATGTTGAACCACCCTTGCATCCCAGGGATAAATTCCACTTGGTCGTAGTGGATGGTCCTTTTAATGTACTGTTGGATCCTATTTGCTAGGATTTTGTTGAGGATTTTGGAATCCATATTCATCAGGGATATCAGTCTGAAATTCTTCTTTTTGATGGGGTCTTTGCCTGGTTTGGGGATTAAGGTAATGCTGGCCTCATAGAATGAGTCTGGAAGCTTTCCTTCTGTTTCTATTTTTTGAAACAGCTTCAGTAGAAAAGGTATTATTTCTTCTTTGAATGTTTGGTAGAATTCCCCAGGGAATCCATCAGGCCCTGGACTCTTGTTTTTTGGGAGGTTTTTGATCACTGCTTCAATCTCATTACTGGTTATTGGCCTATTCCGGTTGTCAATTTCTTCCTGTTTCAGTCTTGGCAGCTTATAGGTTTCCAGGAAGGCATCCATTTCATCCAGATTGCTCAGTTTGTTGGCATATAGTTGTTGATAATAATTTCTAATAATTGTTTCTATTTCCTTGGTGTTAGTCGTAATCTCTCCCCTTTCGTTCATAATTTTAATTTGTGTCCTTTCTCTTTCCTTTTGGATAAGTCTGGGCAGTGGTTTAGCGATCTTATTAATTCTTTCAAAGAACCAACTTCTAGTTTCTTTGATCTGATCTACTGTGTTTCTGGTTTCTAATTCATTGATCTCTGCTCTAATCTTAATTATTTCTCTTCTAATGTGTGGCTTAGGCATCGTTTGTTGCTCTTTTTCTAGTTCTTTAAGGTGTAGAGTTAGTTGGTAAATTCGGGATTTTTCTATTTTTTTGAGTGAGGCTTGGATGGCTATGTATTTCCCCCTTAGGACCGCCTTTGCAGTACCCCATAGGTTTTGGACCGATGTGTTTTCATTCTCATTGGTTTCCATGAGTTGTTTAAGTTCTTCTTTGATTTCCTGGTTGACCTAAACATTCTTGAGCAGAGTGGTCTTTAGCTTCCAAGTGTATGAATTTCTGCCAAATTTTTTCTTGTGATTGAGTTCCAATTTTAAAGCATTGTGGTCTGAGAATATGCAGGGAATAATCTCCATCTTTTGGTATTGGTTGAGACCTGATTTGTGACCCAGTATGTGGTCTATTCTGGAGAAAGTTCCATGTGCACTCAAGAAGAATGAGTATTCTGTTGTTTTAGGGTGGCATGTTCTGTATATATCTATGAGGTCCATCTGGTCCAGTGTGTCATTCAAAGCTCTTGTTTCTTTGTTGATTTTCTGCTTAGATGATCTGTCCATTGCTGAGAGTGGAGTATTGAGGTCTCCTACAATTAACGTATTGTTATCAATATGACTCTTTATTTTGGTTAACAGTTGGCTTATGTAGATGTCTGCTCCCATGCTGGGGGCATAGATATTTACAATTGTTAGATCTTCTTGTTGGATAGACCCTTTAAGAATGATATAGTGTCCTTCTGTGTCTCTAACTACAGTCTTTAGCTTAAAATCTAATTTGTCTGATATAAGAATTGCTACCCCAGCTTTCTTTTGAGGTCTGCTGGCATGGAAGATGGATCTCCATCCCCTCACTTTCAGTCTGGATGTATCTTTAGGTTCAAAATGAGTCTCTTGTAGACAGCATATGGATGGGTCCTGTCTTTTTATCCAATCTGCAACCCTGTGCCGTTTTATGGGAGCATTTAGGCCGTTCATGTTGGGAGTGATTATTGAAAGATATGAATTTATTGTCATCATGTTGCCTGTGAAGACCTTGTTTTTACAGATTGTCCCTGTAAATTTCTGTTGTATATCACTCTTGGGGTCTTTCTCCTTTTATAGAACCCCCCTTAATATTTCTTGCAGGGCCGGCTTAGTGGTCACATATTCTTTCAGTTTCTGCCAGTCTTGGAAGCTCTGCATCTCTCCATCCATTCTAAATGACAGCCTTGCTGGATAAAGTATTCTTGGCTGCATGTTCTTCTCATTTAGTACCCTGAATATGTCTTGCCATATTCTGGCTTGCCAGGTCTCTGTGGATAGGTCTGACGTTATTCTGATGTTCCTTCCTCTGTACATAAGGAATCTCTTCCCCCTAACTGCCCTTGAGATGGTTTCCTTGGTTCGAAGATTTGCGAGTTTTACTATTACATGCCGGGGTGTTGGCCTGTTTCCCTTGATCTTGGGAGGGGTCCTCTCTGCCTCTAGGACACGAATGTTTGTTTCATTCCCCAGATTAGGGAAGTTCTCAGCTACGATTTGCTCAAATATGTCTTCTAGTCCTCTCTCTCTCTCTCCACCCCCTCCGGGATTCCAATAATTCTGACATTGGAACACTTCATGGTGTCACTTATTTCTCTGATTCTATTTTCATGGATTCTGAGTTGTTTTTCCCTGGCCTCTTTTCCCTTTTTATCTATTAAATTGTCTTCCAGGTCACTAATTCATTCTTCTGCCTCACTTACCCTAGCGTTAGATTATCTAGATTAGATTGGATCTCATTGATAGCATTTTTAAGTTCTGCCAATTCAGCTTTCATTTCTGCCCTTAGAGACTCTGTGTTGCCATTAATCAATTTCTCCATTCTAGCTATTGTCTTCACAATTGCTAGCCTAAATCCCATCTCCGACATCTTGGTTATATCTGAATCCATTTGTAAATCTGCAGCTTAAGTCATGATCTCTGAGTCTTTCTTATTTTGGGGGTTCCTCCTCCTAGTAATTCTGTTGATGGGTGGCTGAGGGAATGTATAGAGTCCAAATTATTGACCACAACCCAAGCAAGATGCACCTGTTTTCTAGGGACCTTAGGATTGCTGGACACTTGTTCTCCCAGCCTGTCTTCTGGGGGAGGGCCCTGCCGCACTGTTACTCAGGCAACCCTGTTTGGGCAGAGTTGCCCTGCCCCCCAGTGGCGGGGGATGGGCTCAGTGAAAACCAGTTTTGGGGGGCTTTTATTCATTGGCAGCTTTCCCTGGCGGCTTTCCACATCTCTTCCGAGAGTCAGAGCAGAAGAGACCATTTCCAACCCTCTGCCTCAGAGCAGAGAGATCGAAGTCTGTTCTTCAGTGAGCTCTCCAGGCCACACTGTCTCTGTTTCTGTCTGTGCTGCTATAAACTGCAGCGTCCTGGGTTGTGCACCCCTCGCAGCGCTCCCAGTCCTCACCTCCAGGTCGGGGCATATCTCTGCCCTTTGTGCTTCTAGAACCACCAGCTGCCCCCAGTTCGCAGGTGCAGCCCCGCCGCTCGGGTTTCCGTCTAAAGTCCTTTCCCCGCCGCTACCGGTCTGCAAGTCTGTGCCCCGTCCCCAGCAAGCAAGGCTGTTGCTCACCGGCAGTGTAGGATCCCCATGGACAGGCTCCCTCCCGCTGCCATTTATTCTCTGATATCTGCCCGTGGAATCACGGCTCCCCGCTTCGTACCTCAGAACCAACCACCTGCGATATTCTGTTTGTAGAGATCCAGATCTTCTTACATCTCAGGCTGATTTCATGGGTGCTCAAAGTGGTCTGGTAGATATCCAGCTCAATTTCGGGGACCAGTTGGAATAGGGTCCCCTACTCCTCCGCCATCTTTTCCTCTCCTACTCTCCTTTGAAAGATTTTAATGTTAATAGTTCTCCTTCTTTAAGTCTTTCACTCAAGATTCTTGAAGTACTTAATAAAGATTATAATAATTAGCCTTAAGACAGAGGTAAGTGGGTGGCAAGTATTATTAGCATGTAAGAATCACAAGGTTCTAAATAAATAATGTCTAGTTGAAGGAAAATGTTAAGACTTGTCATAATATGGAAAACACTATTCATTTATAATAAAATTTGATGAAGTTTTAGGAATATGTTTAAACTTTTGAATTGGATTTTAATTTTATAGGCCAGCTTGCTATTAAAAGTCAACCTAAGGTGGGGGTTTGGGGGGAAGCTTGGGCCATGTCAAGAACCAACTTAAACAAATGACCAATGGTCAAAGCTCAAATATTTGGAGCAACAAAATAGTGACAGTACTGGATTATAACATAAAGAACAAAATAAATATCCATGAGTCAATGCTGATATAAATAAGGGATTGAATAAGTAAGTAAATTAGGGGAGAATGGATAAATCTTCCTTAGAGTAGAATTCTGAGTAATACATGTGAAGGAATGAGGGAAGCAGAAAATCACCACTGGAACGCCACAGTAATCAATGCTGCAGGCAACTTCCAAGGGTGAATGCTAAAATTTGTGGGCAAACCTTTAAGGAGAAACCGGACATTTTCAGGGTCTCCAAGTATCTCCCTCAAAATACTTGACTATGGTGCTTTTAACAAATGTCTAAAAATTCCTTGATGTTCCTCCCTCCAGCAGGTGGAGCTTTATTCTCCTTTCCTTTGAGTATGTTATAAACTTAGTGACTCACTTAGGGATGCCTGGGTGGCTCAGTTGGTTAAGCAACTGCCTTAGGCTCAGGTCATGATCCCAGGGTCCTGGAATCAACTCCCGCATCTGGCTCCCTGCTCAGCAGGGAGTCTGCTTCTCCCTCTACTTGTGTTCCCTCTCTTGCTGTGTCTCTCTCAAATAAATAAATAAAATCTTAAAAAAAAAAAAACAAAAAACCCTAGTGACTCACTTATAAAGGGCAGAGTTTGGAAAAGAAAAACTAGAAATCTTATAGTGGAAAAACCTGACAGATGCCCCCCTAACCTACCGGGTGATCATGGTTAATATCACCAGCAACAAGTTATGGTGAAACTGCGAGGTAGGATATGTGATGAGGGGGTACATCGCCTCTGGTATTCTTCCCACAAATCTATAACCCCAGTCTAATCATAAGAAAACATCAGACAAATCCAAATTGAGGGAAATGCTACAAAATATCTATCAGGAGGCTTCAGAAGTGTCAGGGTTAGGAAAAACAAGGCAAGACTGAGGAACCATCAGGATGGGAAAAGTAAAGAGACAGGATGACCAAATACAATAGAATGCGATGAAATCTCAGATTGGGTCCTGGAACAGAAAAAGGACATTTATGGAAAAACTAAAGGAATCCAATGAAAAGCTGTAGTTTAGTTTACACTAATATTTAATTTCTTAGTTTTGACAAGTTTATGTAAGATATTCACAGTGGGAGAAGCTGGGTGAAGGGCATATAGGAACGGTCTGTGCTAACTTTACACTCTTCCGTAAATCTAAAATTATTTCAAAATTATAAGTTTTCAAAAAGTAATCTGCTATCCTTAATGGGAGAAACTGCCAATGTTCCACCTACATGCCATTATGGGACAGGAGTATGCGTATTATGATCATGTCTTACTGATTCTTACTTAAATATATTTTTTTTTTCATGTTAAAGTTCCACAGGCTTTTATAAAATTCTAGGTTCGTGAGAGTGAAGACCAGGGTGGTGGGCAGTGTAAAAGGAAGAGTGAGACTATGTCTTGGTATCCAGGGACAGAAACCAACATAAGCTAAAGCGAAGGGGGGAATTTATTACAGTAGTGCCATGAATTTTTTTCACAAAAGCCAAGTCACACCGCCTGGGCAGACTGGTGCCAGGGCTGTTGAGTCATTGGGAACTAAGGCAGCTCTCCCTCTGCACTTGCTGTGGAGTCTTGTGGCCTCTCATTAGTGCTTCTTTCCACACAACAGCTTATCCTCATGTGCAAATGTTAACATGATGTACCGTATTGACTGATGTGTGGACATTGACCATCCTTGCATCTCTGAGATCAATCAACCTTGATCACGGTGTATGATCCTTTTAATGTACTGTTTAATTAGGATTGCTAGTATTTTTTTTAAGATTTTATTTATTTATTTGAGAGACAGAGAGAGCACAGAGGGAGAGAGAGAAGCAGACTCCCTGATGAGCAGGGAGCCCAACACAGGGCTCAATCCCAGGACCCTGAGATCATGACTTGAGCTGAAGGCAGATGCTTAACCAACTGAGCCACCCAGGCGTCCCTGGTTTGCTAGTATTCTGTTGAGGACTTTTTGCATCTATGTTCATCAGGGTTATTGGCCTGGCCTTTAATTTTCTTCTCGGTAGCGTCCTTGTCTGAAGATAGGTATCTCATCTTCTTTGAATATTTGGTCGAATTCACTAGTGAAGCCATCTGGTCCTGGACTTCTGTTTGCTGGGAGGTTTTTGACTACCGATTAAATCTCCTGACTAGCAATTGGTTCATGAGATTTTCTATTTCCTCAAGATTCAGTCTTAGAAGATTGTGTGTTTCTAGGAACTTATCCATTTCTTCCAGATTGTCCAGTTTTTTGGCACATAATTGCTTATAGTGAGTGGTCTGGTATTATGATGCTTTATATTTCCATAGTATCAGTTGTAACTTCTCTTTCATTTTTTATTTTATTTGAGCCCTGTCTTTTTTAATCGGTGGGCCTGCCTTAAGGTTCATCAGTTTTATCTTTTCAAAGAACCAACTCTTCAGTTCATTGATCTTTTCAGTCTCTATTTCATTTATTTCCACTCTGATCTTTATTATGGCCTTCCCTCTACTAACTTTGGGCTTCATTTGTTCTTCTTCTAGTTCTTTTAGGTATGGAGTAAGCCAGATCCACAGGCAGCAGCTTTCAAGGTACGTTAATAGACACAGTCTCGTGGGTCTACAATCCTAAACTCTGCTGACTTCCAGACCAAGAAATCTGGAGGTGTCCCCAGGGCGACAACTGCAAACCTCGTGGCTTTAGATGTATATAAGCTCCTTTCGGGGAGGTATCAGTGAGCTGCTATGTGGCCAAGGGAGACCACTAATACGGCTATCTCCCTGCCCATCTTCCCTCGGGGCGCCTCTGTGGCCTAGGATATATTGCCAACCTGAAGTCTGTCCCTCAGGCTGAAGCTCCAGGACAAGAAAATATGCCTCTTTCACATGGATGCTGAGGGTGTGTTTCAGTCTGCTGTTTGTGCAGTGGCCTGGGGGTGGTAACCTGTCAAGGACTGTCTGTTTCAGGCTCAGGGGGTCCAGAAGCACAATCCTCCTTGGCCACCAGAGCCAGGGGCTCAAGGGGTGCCCCTGGTGTGGGTGGCACATACCCTGTGGCTGGCGGGGTGGGCCATGGGGGAAGGTACTCACCCTTGGCTGTGGCGCACGGGGGCAGGATACTTCCACCAGAGCTAGCAGGCTGGGGCGGGGAGGGCCGGATGTACAAAAATGGTGACCACCCCCCAGCACTAGTCCCAACAAGGCAGAAGGAGAATGCAAAAATCGTGTCTGGCCAGCACCTCTGTCCCCGAGAGTCCCAACAGGTTCCTGTCTCTTTGGCAGATGCTCTAAGATTAACAAATGAGTCTCCTAAGCATATGGTCTGGGTATCTTTCAAACTTACTTTTGTGCTGGGTCCTGGGATAAGTGGGTCTGTATGTGAGCTCTTTAAGAGTGGATTTTCCATTCCCTAAAGCCCTGTGGTTCCCCTGGCCATAAGCCCTGTGGTTTTCAAGGTCCAGGTGCTTTGGGGGCTCATCCCTCTGATGCACTTCCCAAGGGCTGGGGTGTCTGATGTGGAGCAAAAACCTCTCACTCCTCAGGGACAAGCTCTGTATTAATGAGATCCCTCCCAGTTGCTGGTCTCTGTGCCGAGGCTGGGTTTTCTTGCAAGACCATGCCTCTGCCCCTCCTACCCATCTCAATATGGCCCTTTTATCCTTTGTTGTGGAGCTGCTGTTCAGCTAGCCTGCAGGTCCTTTTCAGAGGGAACTATTTCATATGTAGCTGTAGACTTTGTGTCTGTGGGAGGAGATGAGACTAGGATCCTTTTCTATCGCATCTTGAACCTCTTCCCGATAAACTGTCTTAATAAAATATTGACAACAGCTAGTAGGACCAAGCAGATCTCCTAGGTTTGCTTTACTTTCTCCTTGGAGCTGGCCCCACGCCTTGTCACATCCCCAGGTACAGTCAGCAACCTCTCCAAGCAAGATCCAAGGCTCAGCTCTCACCACCTGCTCAGAAAATCACCTTTGATATTTTACCAATTTGATATCCCGTTGGCTGTCATATGGACCAGATTTATAAGATAATCTTTTCCTTCTTATGAAAAACTTTGGTTTTTCATGGTAACCTATTTATTCATTAGCTATATATACTGATATAGTATCTATATTCCACAATGCCATGTGTGACTTCTTTGAAAGTGACCTTTTAAAAAACAAGAAATCCAGGTAAAGAGGGATAAAAATGTTTTAATTGTTGAAATATATTGGCAAATTGAATAATCTACATTGTGGTACTAAATGGCTACACGTGGTCATCCTCAAATTAAGAGCTTTCCAAATACGCTTAACCATCAGTCACAAGTCCTTGAAAATAGTATAGGATTAACATGATGGATGCTGGGATCCCACAAAGGAGAATGAGAGAATCCATGACTGCAAGGGATTTGTGGTGACATCAGCCTTCGACCAAAGAAAATGGAAAGTTAATCAAAACGTGTGTAGGGCATGCAAATTTCAGGGGCTTATTTTTCAACATTGAAAGGTCATACATCGTTCCTAATGGAACACATTCTCTGACACTTACAGAAAGCTGAAAACCAAAAAGTAAAAAAGGGAAACAGAGAACAGTAAGAATCAATTTAACCATTTTACAGCTAAAAATTAATGTAACGTAGAAATAGTGAAAGGTAACCCACAAATATATTACTTTAGGGAGTTCATTTATAGTGCTTTCTTAGCTGAAGTTATAAATAGAATACAGATTTCATTATATAAAAACTATCAAAAAAGTATCAGTGAAAAGACATGATTTTCATGAGCTGTGTTGAATGGCCAGGGAGAAAATGCCGCCAGATACATCAGGCTGGCTCCAGACACTAGTGGTTTGTCCACTTGTCTTTCTCAGCAGGACCCCAGAAAGTTCCATATACCCATGTATTGTTTACCTGATTCCTTTCTAGTACCATAGCATTCAACATGTACCCATGGTTTCAACTACAGACTTGAGAATTTGGGTGGGGAGGGGAGGCGGAGCGGGCGACTAGTTAGAATTTCCTTAGAAATTTCTGTGCACGTCACGACGGCCCATGGAGTGCAATTCCTTCCAAATCTTAATGAGCAAGCTGTGAAGACAACAACAGCAAGAGGGAAAAGAGTTAGCAAGCTTAACAAAGGACAACTTAGAGAAAAAAAATCAGCTTTCAGCCTACGAATTATTTACTGATTTTCTTTTCAGTAAAACACACATTCAAGGTTCACTCGATACTTAAGACTGAATAAGCGGCCAACACAGAGCTAAGAACTGATGACACTTTATATAAAGAGAGGAAGAGCCATGGGGAAAGAGACTGATAAACTTAGAATTAAAATATGACGTGATAGGGACACCTGGGTGGCTCAGTCGTTTAAGCATCTGCTTTCGGCTCAGGTCATGGTCCCAGGGTCCTGGGAATGAGTCCCGCATCGGACTCCTTGCTCAGCAGGGAGCCTGCTTCTCCCTCTGCCTGCCACTCCCCCTGCTTGTACTCTCTCCCTCTCTCTGACAGATAAATTTTTTAAAAATCTTTTAAAAAATTAAATAAAATAAAATATGACGTGATAATGCCCAGACCAAGCTGCACATCAACATCACCCAAATTAAAGATAGACTGCTCAGGCATGATGTCATCCCTCCCCTACTGGGTCAGCCCCTGCTGGGAGAGAGGTAGCCATCCACCCTCTCTCCAGCTCTCCCAGGGGAACCTGCTCCAGCCAGTCCCTCCACAGGCATCTGAGAGCACCACTTCAGCTCCTCCCTGCCCAGGGATGCTCCACACATCTACGTGGGCGTAACGCTCACCCGAGAGTCATCTGTAGAAGAAACTACACGTTTGTACCGTGATATAAGTATTGTAAGAGATTCTGAAATCATTCCTCAATTTCTTTCAAAAAGTCACCAAAAGAACTTTGAACTCCAGTCATTAAGGGAGTTCAGTGGCATTATTTCAAGAGATTTGGCATGTTAGGTCAAAAGAAGTGTCTCCAGTCCTTTCCATAGAATAGCTTCCTCTGCAAAGGACAGTCTTCTCCTCGGGGTTTCTGCCCAATAACTTTTTTTAAAAGATTTTATTTATCTATTTATTTGAGACAGAGCACAAGCAGGGGGAATAGCAGAGGGAGAGGGAGAAGCAGGCTCCCCGATGAGCAGGGAGCCCGATGTGGGACTCGGTCCCGGGACCCTGAGATCATGACCTGAGCCAAAGGCAGTCGCTTAACTGACTGAGCCACCCAGGCACCTCTCTGGCCAATAACTTAAGCCCAGAGAGCCATGAGCTCAGACATGTCAAGTGGATGCTTAGCAACTCTGGAAAAAGAAGAGCCTTTCAACTTAGAACACTTTTCAGGCAATTCAAAGGGACAGGGATAGCAATAAAATAGGTTTATACTCATGAGCAATAAAGAGATATTTTAGCTAGCAGTCTCAAGTTGCAGGCTGGTTTACCAGCAAGATTGCTAAATTGTTATCAGGGAATTTGAGATCCACACACAAAGTGGAACAACCATCTTGTCCAACCGTCCCATGAGAAAACCGAATTTGAAAAAGCCTGAGAGAAGGTTAGGGATTCCTCTGAGGTCCTATGTTAGTGACAGAGTTACCACACCTCCTGATACCTATCTACATGGCACCTCTTTCCACTCTATTCTCATGCTTTTTGAAATACAACCTATTTTCAGGAGGGTAACATATGCTTGTTTTCAACTAGATTATCTTTCCTATTTGATGCAAATAACAAATGTACTTCTGCACAGTGGAAAACTGGCAGGGAACCTAGAGGGTTAGAACTCTTAAAAATACTAGAAATAGAAAATCTCCAGCAAATTCCCAAAGAGAAACTCAACACTCTATAATGTGGTCATGGGCCCTAGGGAATAAAGCTCCATAATGCTTTCACCTGGAGGAGACAGTCTTCAAAAAATGGCTCCCCAAGATTGTGGTATCTCTTGTCAGGAAGACACTGCTTACAGTCTCTGTGTCCCTCTCCCCCAGCGGGAAAAATTATTTGTCTCCACCCGTAAGCTTATTCTGTGACCCCCTCCCCATCCCAAACACCCAAATCCAGTAACTGGCCTTGAGCAAGAAGTGGGTATCAAGTTAGTATTAAGTCAGTTTTGCTTTGGGTCTGCCAAAGGCGGGATTCTCGATACAAAACAGAACAGTATGATGATGAAAACAACAGTCACTGCGACTGCCCTTTATTTCATATTGAATCCTAACAACACCCTTCAAGCTAAGCACTGGTGCCATTTTACAGATTATAAAATGGAGGCTACAAGGGGGAAGTAACCTGCCCCGCTAGTAAGTGAAAGAGCCTGAATTCAAATCCAAGGTTGTCTGACTCCCAAAAGAGAATGGGCTATCTCAGGAGATAGGGCATTCCTGATCACAGGACGTTCAAAAGAGGCCAGATGTCAGTCAGCAAGACCGAGACGCAGTGGGGATCCAAGCGTCATGTCCGTCCTTGGACCAGATGAACTGAGACTTTCTGCCTCTGTGGAAATGCTGCACAGGATCTTTTAGAAACTGGCACACAGAGGGTTAATAAAGGAAAGCTTGTTTTCTCCTGTCCTTGTTCTTGTCTTAGGATAATTCTACCTGCAAGCTCTTCACCAGGACACCAGGTCCACAGTGCATCATCTTTCAGACAATGGTTTCTTCTGTGTACAGTGAACATGTTTTATAATACCCAACCGAGTTTGGTCTGTGGCTTTACTATTCCTTCCTGCACAACTACATTTCTGTATAAGGATGACTGCCCATCTCATTTGGTACAGCTACATCTCCTCTCTGTATATTAACTGACCCCTGGCTATTGCCAACACTTACTATTGATCCTAATTTAATTCCCAGTCCCAGCCTCTCTGGTCTCTCCCTATTTGTCATTTCCAAAGTCTTAGCCCCTCAGTTTTTGGCAATGAAGAGTGAAACCTTCATGTTTTACGCAAACACTTAGCTTGTTCTTATTAAACGAATTAGGTTGCATTTGAAACAAAATAAAATGAAAAATAAAATTAACTGCAAAGAAAGTTGACCTAATTATCAAAGACCCCTTTATAATATAACATGCTCCATTTCATAGATTTAACCACAAGATGAGACCCCTCTTAATCTTGAAGTCCAAGATTTCTTAGAAACAGCTAGCAACAATATTTATAGTTCATTCATCATCAAGGCTAAATACATACAATTATTTAGAAAAAATACAGTACCTCTTGATTATGGACTCATGATATTTTCTTCTAATCTTAAAGAGAAAATTAAGAAAAGTTAAATATTTGGATTATAAAGAACATATTCTAGTTTCCTAAAAAATGACAAGTAGTAGTGACTTATATGTATTTGCTAGTCCAGATCAGAATGCAGAGAAACAGCAATGAGGAACAAACAGCTACGGTATGTTACAAATAAGGTAGTATAGCCTTGTGTAAATGAAACATATTAACAGTCCTTTAAAACTATGCATCAGACAACTGTGCAGTGGTTGATAAACCAGCATTCTTACCACGAGCCACACATTTAAGCAAGAAGCTAGCTCTGAGGCTGTTGTTGTCCGTGTCTATTATCAAAACGACATTAGCCCCACAATTACTACTTATTGAAACAAAAAGGGGCCTCACTTCATTTAATTATACAATACGCAGTTGATTTTCCTCTAATCCGCAGACTGTTATCTGTATATTACAGGAATATGTTATAAGAATTTACCTTTATTTCTACAAAAACTCCATAAACTTACTGAAACATTTGCTTTCATTGTCATACCGATCGTCACTGAAATTAACAATAAATTTAAATTATCCATGGAGAAAAACTTTTTTCATCCATGGAACATAGCCACAGATAGAAGCTAAATTTTGCTCTGGAACTACTCTCATCATGTAGGTGGCAATTTCAACAAATGATTACAGTGAACAGATAATGGTTTTTCTACATGGTTAACTGCAACTGAGTAATATGTAGGTTGAGTCAGGCAAGCTGAAATATAAATTTTATATTTTTTTTCAAAAAACAAAAAGATAAATATTTAGAGAAAGTAAATCTCACGATTTTACTTACTTTTTCGTACAGTCTTTGTTTGATTGGATACCATATTGACAGCGTCAGATGGTAGACCTACATATACCCCTCCATAGTTTCTTAATGAAAAGAAGCAGAGAAAGAAAAATCAGACCAATATCAATGATACTCTATATTTGCAGAAAGTGATAGAAGCATGGAGTACTGCCAACAATTATAGAACTATTAAAATAACTCATGACTTTTCAAAAGTAGAATTTGGAACATTACTGCCCTTGGAAATATAATTTTTTCTATGTTAAAGAAGCTCTATATGAAAAAAGAAAGCTAAGTTGAGTAGAATTTTTAGATATTTAACTTGGAATGAGAAAGAGGAAAAGAAATTGGGATTTTTTTATAATTTAGTACAATAATAAATATCCATAGAGTAACATGTTACAGTTAGTCGGTCAATATTCATCAAGAATTCATAGTGGTCAACGTGGTAATAGGTGCTATGGACACACAGAACATTTCTCTGGAGGTAGATACAGACATAAAAGGAGGGGAGAGAGAGCTAATGAGTAATGAGAGTAGGGTGCAGTCCACCAGAGAAGGAGAGGGAGAGTGGAGTGGGCGGGGAGAATGAACGAAGTCATCCGTTAGGGAGAACAGCACATCCAAAGGCCACAGGATAGAAACCAGCACAGGCCATGAGCACAGGACAAAACCCAAGCTTGCGTGAAGGCAAAGATTATGAACCCTGAGCAAGTCCTTTTTCAGATCACACGCTCCTACCTGTATTCTCTGTGCCAGAAGTTGTCCGGGTGTAATCTATGTTATTGGCAATGTACTACATACAATGTTAAATTACATCCATTCGTTAAATTAATCCATGAAGATGGCCAAAATTATTCAAATTAAAGCCAGCTTCAATGTCAAACATACCTCCTCTTGTCATCTTCCGTTATAGATTCTTCTGTTCTAAAAGGTCAAAAATATTTGCTATAAGCCATTTGGTCACATAGTCAGACACTTCATTTTTTATTATGAGTAAAAGAGGGCTATTAACTGAGAATCAATTTTGTGCATTCAAGTTCTGTCATCAAATATTTTTGTAACACACTATTGTTTCTACCTCAATCATTCATGCATTAAAAAAATTAGTCATTTTCTACTTAACAAAATGTACAAATTCAGCAAATGCCAAAAAGTCCAAGCGCTAAACAAAAGGACATATGGAGGGCAACCGAGATTGCAAAAGGCACATTAACTTGGCATCAGGAAGCCTGGTTTCTTGTCATGGGCATGCCATCAGCACAGAGAGGCTGTGGGCAAACTGCTTGCCTGCATCTCATCTGTAAAATAAGGTGGTCAACCAGATGATTCCCAAGGTCCCCTCCGGTCCTAGGGGACTATGATTCTGTGATCCTCATGCCACTCAGTGGCACCACTCGAGGTATAAAAGATTTCTTTAGTGCAGAAGAGTTCATATCCATTTGACTTCCTCCTATCTAAAAAAAAAAAAGCCATTTTATACATGATCTGCACAGAGGAGGAAATGCTTAAAAGGAAATTTTTAGAGGGAATCACTATTTTAAAATGCACAGCCTCTTTCCTTGCATGAGAGGAACTCATATTCTACTGATATTCCTTGGCATATTTCTAAAAGGATCAGGAAACTTTCCTTCAAGCACTAGTTAGCATACATAAGTTACTTTTCTTAAAGAAAAAAACCCCAAGATCCAAATGTATCTGGCTGAACCCAACATGTAATTCTAAAGGGCTTCAGCCAAGAAGAAAGAAAAAAAAAAAGAAACATCTAAACAGCTTCACTGAATCTTCTAATTTTAGGGATTGTCTAGTCATGGTTTCACCCATTTAAAAGCTGTGAATGTTTCCAATGTATATGTACAGGAGATTTTACTTCATTGCATCCGTCAGGAAGTCTCCAGCCTATAAAGAAGGGAGGTGTAGATTTGGAAATCATCCGTTGAACACTGGCCGTGCCCACAGCTAATACTCGATAGAGTGCAAAATCCATCTTGAGATCTAATTTATCCAAATTGAGCACACAACCTAAATTCACCAGATAATAGTCAATTTCCTTCATCTCCTGCTGAAGTTGGATCGTTTTTTAATTCAAAGGTGTCAAAGCCATAATGTATTAGAAATGGGGTTATGCTTATTGAAGCAGTATCACAAAGTGTTGTTCACTACTTTTAATTAAAATGGATTTATAACCTGTTAGTATAGATAACAGGAAAATGATGGTGACTAACTCGCTGGAGTATATTAGAACTGTCTACCTCAGTCCCAAATGGCTAATGCCATCATGACATTGTTTCTGAAGCTGCATGTAACTGGTAGTTTTGGACATATACAATGTCTCATTTTCTGGCACAGCTGTTCTTTTCACATCCAACTCTGTTTATTTTAATTCTTTCTCCCCTTGCCTAATTCTGCTTAATGATATACTAAAGGCTTTAAAATATATTTTAACTCCCCCAAATGTAAGAAAACAGTAAACTATTTTTAATCTACTATCTCTTATAAAGTATTCAATACCCTGAAACCCACTCTGTGTTCTCCATTATAAAATTCATCAACAACCTTGTACATCTAACTTGCAGGAAATTATAATATAGCCACCATATGTATTGGATAATAAATTAAGCCTCAGACATATTACTAAATCATTACCAATACCATTTATGAAGACTTATTGGATGTCTATTCTTTTAAGCCTTCAAATAAGTTACAATGCTTGCCTTTGTATATATGCCCCCCACATATGAGACTGCTGCTTTACCCGTTCCTTCCACAAACAATTATTCTACAATACGAAGACTACATGGGTAAAAACAGCGGCATCACTGAGTCTCTCCTGCGTGTCAGATACAGGGCAGGACACTTCATGGGCATCACTGCAATTTCTCACAACAGCTCTGAGAGTTTAGACCTGGGAAAATAGGTCCACAGAGCAACGTAATTAAGAAATATGCAAGACCAATAAGTAAGACTGACATTTAGACCCCATCTGACACCAAAAACCATGCTCCACACTCCAATTCGTCACTTGCCTCTCAAATAGGAAGATGGAAAACTAAAAACACTGCCAGTGACAAACCAGCCTGGTAGCTGCTCCTGACCTGGGGACTGCCTCCACACCGCTCCTGCAAAAGCTCTGAGCATCACCTCGTCCTCACAGCCTCCTGGGGAACTGATCAGGCACACGCTAGTGCTGTTATACGGTTTCCTTCAATCCTCATCACAATCCTGCACGGCGGGGATGAGCCACATTTTTAAAAACTTTTATTTATTTATTTGAGAGAGCGAGCTCGCGTGAGCGGGGGGAGGGGCAGAAGACGATGGGGACAGAGAGTTCCAAGCAGACTCCGAACTGAGCCTGGAGCCCGATGTGGGGCTTGATCCCAGGACCCGGAGATCATGACCTGAGCTGAAATCAAGAGTCGGACGCTTAACCGACTGAGGCACGCAGGCGCCCCAGCCACATTTTAAAGATGAAAAGCTGAGGCTCTGGAAGGTTGAGTAGCATGGCCCAAGGTGACACAGCTAGGTGACCAGTTTGCGTGATTCCAACTCCCACTCCATAAACTGTGAGCCCACATTCAGGTGTATCAGAGAAACACCCCATCTCCCAAGCTGGATCTCTCCAATTTTTATCACCCCACTTAAGAGGGAAGCAAGACAGTAGGAAGACGGCTCTTTCCAGCCTTGCTTGCTGCCCCAGTCTGCATCACCGCAGCCACTGGTTCGCTTCCAGAACAAGCCCTGGATGACAAAATTCAGACGTGACAGCCCCGACCTGGCGGTGCACTTCAGAAGTCTGGGTCCCTTCTCCTTCTCCTCCAACTCCTCGATGTTCATACCCCCATCCTCTCTCCTTTGTCACTCCAGCCTGAGGTGTGGTAGCCGCTTCCTGCTTTTACCACCCCTGATCTCTCAGTCTCGCTTCCGTACATCCACGACCCTCCCAGACCCCCTTAACTAATTCCTCATAGCGAATTCTCTCTGTTAAAGTAGTTAATGTGTTTTTCTCTTCTCTGCCTGGACACTAACCGATACATTACTTGGTAGCAAGAATGGGGTTTATCTCCCACCTCCTGGATTGAAGACGTCTTACTGAAGCATCTAAAGTACTTGTCCCTTGCTGTTTATCAGGTCAATGTACTGGACCAGCCTGCCGTGCTGAGGGATATCAGTAAGATCAGGATATTGCAGAACAAAGGATGAGAGGGAGCAGGGGGATCTATGGAACAGAGGTAAGACAGGGATGTAAACTGTCGGCCATGCCAGGTAAAAGCAACCTGCTTCTGTAATCCTTGCAAAGTGGTTCAGAAAGAAAGTACCTGCCAGACCAAAGGTTGCCTAACAGGAGCTGGAGGCTATGTTGATTATTTTCAATAAAGACACACCTTGAATAGCAGCTAAAATCACCCCTTCATGAAGTTTACAATAATCAAAGTCACTCTCTGAAATAAAGCTGCCTTCTGCACGGGCCACCCAGGCAAGTTAAATGCGGATGTGTGAAGTTTCTCTGCACTTTCATTTTTTCAAGTCTTTGGTGCCAGCACTAATTTCTCCAACTCCCCCCTAGAGATGCTGTATCCCTTTTTCTTTATTATTCTGGTAGGGAAGGAAAATTCCATGGGCTTCTACTTGGCCCTTCCTACCATGACAGCCATTACTTCACAGGTCAAGGGACCAATGGGTGGCTTCTACCAATTGCCAAATGCATCTCCTCTGATTATGAATTCAAGAACGGAGGGAATAACCAAGCATGGGTCTCCAGACTACTGGGCACAGTATAATTTGAACAGCAGCCAAATGTCCTGACTATCATAAGCCCACCCATGGACTAGTGGGTCACAGGCATTTTGGGTCCTCAGATATTAACATCAATTCAGAGCCGGTATCTAGAAAGAGCTAAAAAGTTCAGGTCCTTCCTTTTGCTCTGGACACAACTGCTCTAGTAAATGGACACAAGTCCCTTTGAGGAAGACGTGGAGAAATATCTACAGGACCTACGGGAGGCAGTGTTGAAAGTTCCTTCAAGGCAACATGGCCTCAATCACTGGGAGTCTGACTTGGGTCTGGAAACTGGGTTAAGTGGCTATGCCTTTCCACTGTGGCGACTCGAGTTAGGTTTCTGGTTACAGACCAGAAGTTTTCCTCTTATAAAAATACAGAGAGGGAGAAAATGAACCTTTAGAAGGCTGTACTTCAGAGGCGCCTGGGTGGCTCAGTCAGTTAAGCATCTGCCTTCGGCTCAGGTCATGATCCCAGGGTCCTGGGATCGAGCCCCGCATCGGGCTCCCTGCTCAGCGGGGAACCTGCTTCTCCTCCTGCTCGTGCTCACTCTCTGTCTCTCTAATAAGTAAATAAAATCTTAAAAAAAAAAATAGAAGGCTGTCCTTCTAATTTATCCCTAGGGAAGCCGTAATCAACCAGTCATCATCAAAGTTCCTTCCAGGATGAGCCGTTGTGCCCCTTCATCCCAACTCTGTCCATGACGGCAAGCATGCCCACCTTGTCTCACTCAGGTGGTTAAGTTCTGCCACTCAGTAGAAATGTGATCCTGCCCTCTGGGATCCCGTCCTGCCCGGTGAGATAAAGAGCCCATCTCGGGCAGTGACTCCTCTGTCACAGCCCCCCTACAGAGGACCACCTTAGAGTTTATCAGGGACCCCCTCTCACTATGCATTCCTCAAATTTCTCAAAGCCTTAGTGGAGGGGGTATCCTCTGCGGTGGGGAGCAGGTCATACTTGAAAAATTCACACCAACATCCTCTTCTCCTTAAGCCTTTGGACTCCTTCCTCTCCGGCATCCCACGAAAGTTCTAGCCTATTCCACTCCTGGTTAGAGTGTAAGCTCACTGCGTGTGAGGGTCACCAACCAGGATAATTAACCTGTTAGAGTCCCCTCCATGCACCTAAAGGATTAAATCCAGAACACTATCAATACATTCAATCTAACTCAGTATATATACTCCTTCCTATTTGGTCTCCCACCCTTAGAATCCCATTTCCACACACATGCCTTCGGTTTCTGGTAGTATAAACTACAAAATCCTGCAATTACTTTGCAATATAGGCTCACTCCTTTCAGGTCAGACTGTGTGTGTCTGTCCCATGGAAGCACACGGAGCTCTGACTCTATCTGTGTATCTAGAGGCAGGAAGCAGTGGCTGGAGTAGGTCTGGAGCATAAGGGTCACCTAACAAAGCCCCCTCCCCAGGCGAGGGGACCCAACTCCACACCTCCCCACCCAGCTGGCCCACCCCTCTCCCAAAGGCACTCCTGGGAAAACTGGAAGTTTCTGGCTGGCAAAGATGGGGAAAGTAAGTCAGCTTCGTTTCATCTCAATTCTAATTTGGGCCATTCTAGTGCCCTCGCGTGAGGAGTGAGAACCAGAAGAAGCTAAAACAGCCATCTCTAGCCAAGCCAGGGACTAAAAAGCTACAGAGTGCTCCCTACAGTGTGGAACAGAATCTAAAACAACTAACAGAAAAAAGCCCTTCCATTTGACACAGTTTCAATGCCCCAAAGCAACAAGACAAGAAAGTCACAGCCCCCTTCACTCGCCATTTCCCCAAATCAGTAAAGAGTAATGGGAGGGAAGGAAAAACGTGAAGAGGCAAGTAGACTCCTTTTATTCAGTGGTGTAAGCAAACACCTACTTGAATAAGTTTAAGGGTCTGGAAAGGCCAAGATTTAAATACAGTTTCATTTACTGGCTCAAGTTATAATTTCAAGTTCTCGATTATCAGTCACATGGGCCCTGGTCTCAGTGAGGCGGGGAGGCACATGAGAGAGAATGGAAGGCGACCGGAGGGAAGGGGCTAGAAGTAGGAGCTGGGGTTCAGATATAAACAGGGTCCATTTCGCAGTTGTGCCCAGGACCAGTCTTAGAAGGAAGACTTACTTCTGTAGTGCCAAGAGCAAAGGAGCAAAGTAGTGCTAACAGACTCAAATTAATTTTAACAAGTATGCACTCCACCTTCTGGCTACGTGTAAGCCACACTACAGAGCACACTTACGGGATGCACTTGTTTTCTCCAGAGGGAGCAGGGCTGAAAGCCTGCTGCTAAGTGACTTTCTCTGGTATCGAGACAGTATTTTATTTATGATCATACACAGCATATGAAAATGTGTGGAAAGTGATAAAATCTTTGAAAAAAAATATTAACAATGAAATCGTCTTAATCATAAGCTCACATCCCATCTTATGAGGAAAACCTTTTAAGCCACAAGAACCTTTCTAACCAACATGTGGCATATGTATGAACAATTTTGGGTCAGGTTTAAGAAATACAGTGGGCATTTCATTAAAATTGGGTCTCCTTTTGTTGGCAAAGATTTAGCTTCTTTTATCAAAGACGAGATATTCACAGGGAAAGCATGTGTCAAGGGTAAAGCCACCCCTTGAGACTCATGACGATTTCACAGAGGAAGAGGACATGCTCACAGACTCTGACTCAGGTTCTTGGCCACGGCACCAACAACAACGTTTGCAGAGACAAGTGTTACTGAGGGCGGACGGCAAGTCAACATATTTCCCCCACTTTGGAGATGGTTGAAAAGATAAATCCTCCGTTGATAGTTTAAAATGACACACCCTTGCAGAGCAGTAGACTGTTTGGTGATATCTATCTCAACAAAATTGACCCAACCCATGGCCCTCTCACAGGCATGTCAGAAAAAGAAGAAGCAAAAAACCAAAAAACCAACCGACCAACGGCAACCACCACAACTAAGCTTAACTTCAGGTTTCACAACTGCTTTCTTCTATCTCAGCATTTCCATCGAATACTTCTAGCCTACTTCCTGTGAGCTCGCTAGCACCGGCATGGCGCTCTTCCAACCCTTCTCAGATGGAATGTCTACACTGATCCAGAATCTCTAGGTAACTGCACACCCATCTGCTTCATACCAGCTGTGTAGACCTTTCCTAAATGAACCAGAGAGACTGAATTTCTCTCTAAACATAAATAAGCTCTGACTTCTTTAAAGTCAAGATTCCAGAAACTGAGCTGCCTCCAGACCAGCTATTGTCTGTGGTTGCTCTTTGGGGCAGGCTGGCTCCCTTCTGTCTATCCTTCTTGCATGAATATAGTTGTGAATGCCTGTTTAAAACCAAATACCCAAAGAGAACACTTCAACCTTTTAGGTTATTCTACTGTGATTTTCATCTTATCAGTAACTATCACTTTAATGAAGAGAAACCTTATTTAGAGTTACTCTATAAAATGTAAGCCACTGCTTTTTCTTCCTCAGTAATACCTGGTAGTCAAAATATTTTTGTCACTGTATTTGCTTGGTAAAATAATGGAACCATGGCACTGATACATTATGTGCACTTTCAAGAACAAATACAGATGATAAATATTAGCCAGCAGACGGCCACTCCAATTAGCGTCTCCTGTTTCGGCCTGGCTACAGCTTGCCTTAAAACTCACAAAGTTCTCATTTCCCTGGCCTTTCAGAATGAACACAGTTATGTGGCAAAGAAATGATTAATTTTTTACTTATTTATCAAGAAAAACATTCTAAATATTAGTGATAATCTAAGAAGTAGAAAAGCAGCGTGCAGTCTTTTCTTTTTCCATATTTGCAGTATCACTAAAGAGACCAAACTTATTTTGATTTGTAAACAATAAAATTTAATATGGAAACCTCTGGAGACCATGTGCGTAGCTCTAATTATTTTTAGCTGCCATTCACAATAATATTTTGGAATAGGCTTATTAATTCATAATGTTTATTTCCTGGACACTACAGCTCTCCGGATAAAGTATAATCATTTAATTTTCTTTATAATATGTTCTTATGATGGCTTCTGCTTTTTTAGGGTGATTTCAAGCAATTCTACCACTTAATTACATATGATTTTGGACAGGATTAATATTTTATCATTGACTATTTTGGACTCTATGTAATCTCATTCATTTCTTCAAAATTCCAAAATTCCTTTGGACAGTTATCTTTAAATCTCGCTCCTTGTATGAGCCCCTTGGCCAATATGGGTCCCTTTCTTTCTTCCAGAACGTATTAGTGGAAAATATGAATAACATTAACTCTTTGTCTGGAGGCAATGGATCAAGAGTCAATTTGCAATTTCCCTACCCTCCTTCTGCTCTCCTTCTAAGAAGCACACAGTGCTCAGGATTATTTTGGCATTGGCTGTAGAAGCATCATTTTGCTAAAGACAGGAATGTTCTCTCCACCTCCTTACCTTAAGAAAATTTGCTTTTCTTCATGGTATCACTTTGCTCAAAATATCCCAGTGTCTCCAAACAGAAGATGAAGCCAGCAGGCTCCCAACCTCCCCACAGAGCTCTTTCAAATGGGACCGATTTCACCTTCACTCAAACCCTCTCCTCTGGGCATTGGAACCCTGCGACAGCAGCCCCAAACACACTGAAGATTTTTGGCCCTGACCCAAAGGTTTTCTTCTGAACCATCATTATCTTGGATCACTTTAAATTCCGTGAAATTCACCCAATTAAGCTTTGCTTCACATTTTGCTGACTTACTCTATTCCAACAACTTGTATCGCTACGCTAATAACTCACTCCCATGACTGCTCTGAGGAGCTTATTAGTTCCTGGAACTACTTCACCTCTGACATTTTACAGTAGACAATCTCATTCCCTAGAAGGGGGGAAAAAAATCATCCTTCTGCTCTTCCCCTCCCCCCATCCATCCTAAGAAGCCTCCAGTCCAGCCACCCTCCCGCTCTCTCCATTCCTCAGCCTCGTAGGGCTCCCCGTCTCTAGCACGTGCCTTGCAGCCAGCATTTTGGCAACACTTGCTGGTCACCACCCATCTCTCTCTGTCCTGGGATGAATGCACCCATCTGTTTTCTCTCTTCCTGTTCCTACTGCACTGGCCCTACCTGAGGAGAATCTGACCATGTACTGATAGACCAACAATGGGACTGTGTATTTCTTAACTTCAGCTATGCACTGGTTCTTCTACTGTCCTATTCATGACAGAGCCTCTGCCAAGTCTTTTCAATGACACTTAAAACATCTAATAATCCTAGCTACTACTTATGGGCAGCAGGAAAGCATAATGCCAAGTATTATCCCAGGATACTAAATATACTGTACTAATAATTATCACAACCCTTGGGCAGTTACTTAACCTCTCTGTGCCCCATATCCTCGCTTGTAAAATGAAACAGCATTACTATCTCCATCAGATTGTCATGGGTACAGAATGAGATAATGCATAATCACTATATGGCATGCGGTCCTCAAAAAAGGGGAGCTCTAGTAACAGAATGATGATGATAAGGATGAAGATGGTTGCCCTGTACACTTATTATTATCCCAATTTTATGGCCAAGATTACTGAGGACACAATATCACACAGCTGGTAAATGGTGGTAGGAAGTTCAAATGCAGGTCTCCCTGCTTCCAAAACACATGCTTTTTCAATGCTATTTCCACACCATCCTCCTCAACCTCCTGCTACTTCAGGAGGAGGAGTAAGCCCATCAGATACCCTCAGATTTGTAAGGAGGACTAAAGAGGGCTCAGCTGACAGGTGCATGGGCATGAGAAATCCATAAAGGATTCCAAGGACACTCAAGATGAAAGACTCATAATTTCATTTTATGTAAAAGGCGGTGCTTCAATGTGTTTTGTTCATTCATTCTGAGATATTCTTCTCTATAGTCACTACCTTCCATAACAATAGAATTGCTTTGTCAAGAAAGGAATCTTCATGAAATGTCACCATACAAGTTTTAAGTGAAAGACATATTTGATTTACCTTGTTTAAACTGAGTGGCTATGATCTTTTATTTTCAACAGCAAACATTAAATTCGTGTCAACTAATTTCATACTGTTCTTACCAAAACATGTTTGTAATAGTCCCATAAATATTGCTTAAAATTTAAATAAAGAAATTCTTTTAATAACATGAAAATTGACCTACTGCAGAACATACTTTGTTGCTGCCTGCCCAGTTTTAAGTGCCTTCCATTTGGGTAACAGCATCCGGATTTGTCTTGAGCCACTCTCCCAGACTTTGACCACCTGGTCAGGTGGAGCTAACGATGCTGGTTGGCTCCAGTGGTGGGCATGTGACCCAGGCCTGGTCAATGAGAAACCCACGTTCCCCTGGCTCATTGGTTGATTCAGAGGGAGGCACATGACCTCATGTTGTGGCAGGGAGAGCCCTAGCCCCAGGACTTTTGATCACACTACTGGGAAAGAAAAGCTCTTTTTCCACAGGAGTTATTAAGCTGCCAAGAGATGACCATCTCCATTACCACTTGGGGAAAGCTTCCTAAAAATGGAGCCCAAAACAAGAAAGCAGAAATGAGCTTCTTCCTGTCATTTGATCACCTGGATCCAGCTGTGCCTGGGGCCAAACCCCTGGAGCTTTTCCATTACACATGCCAATAAATTCCTTTTTGTTTGTTTGTTTAGGCCAGTTTAAGCTGGACTTCTGCCATTTCCAACCAAAAATATCCCAGTGCAACCTATTTGTGCCAAATAGCTAAGATAATTCACTGAAATAAAATGGTTGATTTTTCCAGGTTTCTGAAAGCAGCCAAATGTCGTCACACTGAATTCATGTCTATTTTGTTTTGCATGTTACAGCACTGTGATTTAATTTTGAAGAGACAGAGGAAGAGAGAATAAGAAAGACTCACTTGCTGATACGCATGAGTCTGTGTTGTGGTGATTCAATTTCTACACAAGCATACCTCAGAGATAATGCAGGCTAGGTTCCAGACCACAGCCATAAAAGGAATAAAGCGAGTCACATGAATTTTTTGGTTTCTCGGTGCATATAAAAATTATGTTTTTATAACTACACTATACTATAGTTTATTAAGTGTACAATAACATTATGTCTACAAAAACAATGTATATACCTTAATTAAAAAATACATTATTGCTAAAAAAATGCAAACAATCATCTGAACTTTCAGCAAGTCATAATCACTGATCACAGATCACCATAACAAAGCTAACAATGAAAAAGTCTGAAATATTGTGAGATTACCCAAACATGACACAGATAGGAAGTGAGCAAACGCTGTTGGAAAAATGGCTCCAACAAAAAAAATTAAAAAAATAAAATAAAACAAAAAAAAAAGAAAGAAAAATGGCTCCAACAGACTTGCCTGACACAGGGCGGACACAGAACTTCAATCTTTAAAAAATGCATTATCCGCAGAGCACAATAAAACAGGGTGCAATAAAACAGGGGGTGTGCCTGTGAATCTTCACCCCTACTTCCCTCCTCATCTCAAGTTTCTAAGGTTAACCTCCTAAGCTGTTGAGCCTTCCCACCTGTTCTGGGATTCACTTCCATCACAGATCCCCCTCCTCACAGATGACCCCCTCCCCAAGCCACCCCCAGCACGTCTCACTCCACTGATTCCTACCCCGGAGTCCACAGGTGTGTGTGTAAGACTGATGAATCACAGACCTCTACCCCTGAAACAAATAATACATTATATGTTAATAAAAAATAATAAATAAATAAATAAATAAACAGAAAAAGCAAAACAAACTTTCATACACAAGATCATCCATGCACCCAACGGTGCAGAAACAGAAGAAATGAAGAAACGGAAGAAAAGCGTGTAAAATGTTAATGGTGGCTGTCTCTGGTGGTAGATAAGAGCTGATGTTTTCTTTCTTCAAAAAATATTTTTCAAATTTTCTAGGTATTCCTTTTCTAACAGAAATATATTTTTAAAAATGCTTTCTCTTTCTTTTTAACTTTTTAAACAGTTTTTATGTAAATTCCAGTTAGTTAGCATACGGTGTAATATGAGTTTCAGGTGCACAATACAGTGATTCAGCACTTCTGCCCATCTCCATCTTTAACCTGCTAACACCCTTCCCTCCCTTACTGGCAAACATTGTAAGAAGAGAGGCCACATACCACCTCCCCGCTCCTCGCCCACTTCCACTTTCACCCAATTACTACTCATACCCCTCGATGGAAACTACAGTCCCCCAGGTGCCCAGTGGTTTTTCTTCCCCCATTAGCCCGGCTGACCTCTTTGGATTATCGGCCATCCCTTCCCTCAGCTCAGATTTGAAATCGCAGCATGATCCTTAGATTTTCCTCTCCTTTCCTTCCCCGTTCTGTCATTCAACAAATCTTTATCATATTCCAAGCATACTTTGAACACATCGGCTCTTCTCTCTCCCATTGCTACTGTCCGCGGTCTGCCCCTCTGGTGGCCTCACGGCCTTCCCTCCCTGTGCCTCCACCCTTCCCCCACCTCACATACCGCACTGCTTTGGGACTTAGCACCCTAAAGCGCAAATATAATCGTCGCCTCCCCCCACCTTAAAATTCCTAATGGTTCTTGAATGCATGCAATATCGAGTGGAATTACTGGTCTGGCACCAAAGGCCCTTCACAAGCCAGCTCCAGCCTCTTGGCCTCATCCTTCATCTCTGCAGAGCACGCACCACGGGCTCCAGAACAAACCGACAGGCTCCCTGCAGGAGAGCTGAGGTTCTCTTACACCCATGAGCCTCTTGTCATGCTCTTTCCTCTGCTCTGGGCTGCCATTCTTCCCTTCTCTGCACGAACTCTTATTCATCCATCAAGACCCAAACCGGCATTAAATTCTGACTATGTCAATAAATAGCACTTGTCACACTGTATTTTGGTCCCCAGTAGACACGAACCTACATAAGGGCAGAAGTGTCATTTTATCTGTTATTGTACCCTGGCTTCTTGCCTGCAGAAAATCGGCAAATAAACAGGAAAGAGGAGAGAGAGAGCAAAAATCACAAACCTTCCCTAGAGAATGGATTTTTTGTTATATTAAGAGAGTAACTATAGTATTTCTCTCTCCTAAAAATAACCATAATTCCCACTCCCCACAAAAGACTTATGTTGCCTGTATAATATGGTGGCTGCCCTATTTGAAATTCTGTACTTCTTAGCACCCATTATGTGATTTTGGCCACTTCTTTTGGTTTGGGATCAGTCTCTCTAGATTAGAAAAGAAATTTTTAGATCTTCATAATAAAAAGTTAAAATCGTCTTAATTTCTTAGCACCTTGTTCACTCTAATCAAGATTTATAAATCTATACCTTCTACTTAAAAAAGGAACATGTTTGAATATACTTTTGTGCAAGGAAAAATAATACTATAATATTCTTTTAACTTTTCTTGTTTACTACATTTATTTCTAAAAGGGTCAAGTATTAAATAAAATTATATCTTCCTAGGACATACAATGAGGTATATATAGTCACAGAAAATTTAAATCCAGAGAATTCAGGATTTCAAAAAGTAATTAAGTGGCATCTCCCATCGTGGAATAGTTAATTTTGTTGACAATGGCATCACGAAATTTTATTAGAAATGTCCATGCCTCTAAAAGAAACAAGTCAAGACATCAATCTCTCCTTGAATAGAAATGATGCGATTCCTCAGCAACTGTTCATTAAACACCACGTTCAAAACACGATACTATAACTATGGGAGACCTTCAGATGAGTAAGACATTTCATTTCCCTCACTGCCCAAGAGGGACAAGAAGATAAATAACTACAATATAAGCCCCATATGATGTGTCATAAGAACGGTCCAAAATGCTCGAAAAGTTTAGAAGAAAAAGACATTCTATCCAATTGAGAGATCCAAGAAATTCTTCTTGCAAAGAACAAGACAGAAGCCCTGAAGAATAGCTAAGATTTTTTTACAAACAGAATTGAGAAAAAGGCCATTCCAGGCAGAGGAAATAGCAGAAACTGAGGCAGAACATGGGAGGTCAGTTTGGGCCCTGCGAGAGGTCTCAGTGCAGCATGTCAGCTCACTTCTCATCCTCGGCCTTGCTCACTCCCACTGCAGTGCTTCCTTCCACCTCATGCAGAGTCCGTCAGAGAAAAGCTAAAAACATAAATGGCCTTCCTGTTCCCAAAGGATTCTGGGCTCGGTCCAGCGGGCAATGGAGAATAATTACAAGTTTTTGAGCAGAGGTCCTACAAGGGCAGGGGAGTGCTTGAGGAAATGAATCTGGCAATAATGTATAGAAATGGAAAGGAGACACCCAGATACTGCAATGAAAGAAACAGGGTAAGGATGCTGAACTGGTTATTGCTACATGTTTTGGTAATAAACTCAAATAGTGCAACCAGGAGTTTGAAACAATGTATATTGCTTCTTGGGTACCTAAAGTCCCATAGAAAATATATATTTAACTCCTGAAAAACCTTACAATCCCATTCTCATCTTCTCTAATTCCTCTTTATAATAATAATAATAATAAATCTGACTCTATTTTTGATGTTTGACCACTGACAGCTTTCAAGTCCAACCACTCCCCCTTCTGCCTCACATCAGTGCAAGCTGATTAGAAAGCTGGGGAATGCCTTCCTTTGTGCTGGTGGGGAGGATAAAACTATGCAAACCTCTCCCATGCACAGAAGCCCTCGACCAGCCCCACTCCCAACTGCAATAAAAACCAAAGCCACTCCCGCCTCCCCTTCCTTCACTCAAGATGAATGGGCCAGTTGGGTGCCTACCCTGCTCCCCAGAAAGCCTCATTTTATGTGAGTAAGAAATCTTCGTGCCCTCCTTGGTGTGTGTGTGTGTGTGTGTGTGACCATCAGTCCTAACATCCAAACCGACTGTGGGTGGGTGGGGCAGGGGTCCATCCACTCTCCACGGAGTAACCACAAACACTCTTAAATAGTGAACTACTGCAATGTCCTTACTGTTCTAGATGAGGTGTGGAAAGATGCAGAGCAGGGGCATGATGGAAATACTGGAAGGGCTCCTGAGCTCCAGAAACATCTCCTTGGGAGATACCTGCCCCTTGATTAAATGTCCTGTGGTTTGACTAGGTTGAATGGTCATATACATTCACTCAAATATCTAATCATCAACTTTAAAACAATTCAATGTGTGTTTGGTACATGCTTGCCCCAGCCTCTCCCCACTGACTCACCCTAACACATAGTCACAGGAGCTATGTGCTTAATTAATTCTCCCATACCTACTTGCTTTCAATTAGAAAAAAATCTCAGCACAAGTTGGGAAGGAAGCACAATTAAACATTTCCCTCTCTTAAAGTTCTGAGTTACAGTGCTAGGGCAACTGAAAGGCAGAATAAATAATAACAGAATAAGTAATAACACAATGATATTCTTCAAATAGCAGTTTAGTTATAAACTAGATGCTAATCTTGATTTTTGCATAATATAGCATGTATTCCCATATCTTTTCAGGCATACCTACATCTATCGAAAGGGCACAATCATGAAAAACAGCGTCTTCCTCAAAAAGAGTTTAGAAAATCATAATATTAACTACTTACACATCTTTAGCTGCTCCTGCAGGGCCTAGGGGGGAAAAAAAGGTTTTGCATTATTGTGCTAGAATTAAGACAAAAATGTGAAGCCCAATACCCATCTAAAATAAAGTTCTAGAAAAGACAAGTTGAAAACATGCCTTTTAAAAAGATCATTTCATAAGTCAAACAGAGAAAGACATGTATCATATGACCTCACTGATATGAGGAATTCTTAATCTCAGGAAACAAACTGAGGGTTGCTGGAGTGGGGGGGGGGGTGGGAGGG